>NW_020897723.1:1576377-2176377 GCF_003984885.1 Neopelma chrysocephalum
TCAAGTTTACTGGGAGGATTAATGTGGCATTTTAGCTGCCGTTAGCACAAGAGACAAATTCAATTAACTAAAAGTGAGAAGATGTCAACCGTGCTAAGATCCAAGCAGAGAGTGGAGCGTGGGGAGATGGGAAAGACGGGGATGAGGAAGAGGAGGAAATGATCACTTACCACGGCACCAACGCCGTAGGTGGCTGCTGGAGCAAGTGTGTGGTGGTAGGGGTCTGCAGCATAAACTCGTCCGTAACTGAAAAGAAAATAGATTTAAGATTAATGGAAAAAAAAAAAAAGAGAGAAAAAAAAAGTTAAAACCAGATATTATTAATATTAACGAAATGGTCGCAATGAAATATTCCGTTCTAGCCAAATTCCTTACAAATAAACTCACTTCACAGATTCAAAACAATATCCTTTGGGAAATGCTGAGGTTACGAATGACAGTAAATGTATAATTAGGTTTATGAGACTATTAGGAATCATTATCAGGCTAAGGAGAGTGGCTGTAGAGTGGTTTTAAAAAACATGCTGGTCTTTCATGCACATTCTTGATCTTTCTACAGAAGAGACAGTGTCTCCCTAAACCATTTGCACAGCTGAAGTCTCAGTTTTCAGGCCAAGTTCCTGCTACAACCAGGCAAAGTCAGTGATGTGAAAATCAGATTTACGTCATTTCTCCCCGCACAAAATCCTTACAGTTGAAACTACTTCAAAGCTCCTTTCCATGTACACCTGGCCCATTTGCTGGCCCAGTCCTCTGCTCCACCTGGAAACACAAAGCTTTGCTGCCCATTCCAAGGGTGAACACTGTTACCCCTGGATGTTCACAACCATCAGGGAGATGGACATGTCAGCTGGGTACAGGTTTCCCTGCACATCTCTAACACTTTCTATAATCAAAGAATTTCCATTTGCTCCCAGGTGTCACATACACCAACAAAAGTAATCTTGTAATTAAAGTGTTGTCCTGTGTACGAAGGCCAATATAGTAAACAAGCTAAGTTTTTTTAATATCCTTGATATCTCTTAAAAATATTTTACAAAATCATTATTTTTTAGCCTTATGTGAACATTAACCACAGACTGGTCTCATTCTCTGTAACTACCTTATTTTTCAGATACATATATGAACTTACTTTTTTTGAAAAGAGGCCAGTTGTCTTATTTTATCACGTATTTGCTCCTCCACAAGTGGAATCTGATTAGTGGATTTCTAGCTAATCAGCTGAGGGAAAGCTGAGAAAGGAATGTTCCCATGGCATATGCAATTCTCCACCACCCACAACTGTGGGTCCTGGCTGTGAGGTAAAGGTCCAAATTATCTGAACTAGATATTCCCACCCACTCAGTGACATCTTCAAGGAAGGAGCAGAAATTATCACAGACAAGGTAGTCTTTAATTCTCCATCTCACTGAGCCAAAATTTGCAAGATTAGGAGGGATTCATTTCATATGGAAATCCCAGCAAATAACCTCCTGGGACAACTGTGCTGGCTGAAGGCAAAAGGGTTCGGCACGGAAAAGAGAGAGACTTTACACTCCCATCCCTGACTCTCTGAACAAGCCCAGGGTCACAGATTTGCAGAATTCACATGCTTTTCCTTTTCCAAGAATATATAACCACACACCTTGATGGAAAAAAAAAAAAGTAGAAAAAAATTCAGGAAGTTCAAACTTCCAAGTGCACGTTGTTAATACTCAGTATTGTGAATTAACCATTTTTTTCAATAGAGTCCAGCATTTTGAACAAATGTAAAGTTTATCTATGCTTTTATGAAGTACTCTAAAATCTGTGTGTTTCAGTACAAAGTAAAACCATTGTAGCTGAATGCCTTCAGTTGTACTGTCCTGTTTACTTAGTAAATCCAAATTTCTGTGAAGTGATAACACATTAAAAATGAGTTAAGCTATTAAAGTACCACAATTTCAGGAATGTGGGCTCTATATCTTACTCCACACCTATTTTTACTTTAGATTTGGGCAGAGAAGTCCTCATTGCTATCAAAGGCATATATGGATATCCAGGGGTAACACTGTGTTAGGCAATCACTTTCCTTAAGACCTGGTCTCAAACTCAGGAAAATAGGTCTAAAAGACTTACATAAAACGTATTAATTCCTCTTTCTATATCAATTCTATTCAAATGTTTGATATCCATGAATACCTATTTTTGGAAACTATCCAAGGCAGTTAACAACAAAGAAAACAGGCAGTTCCCACTGAAAAAAACAGAAGGAAAATCGATTGCAACAGTCTGTGTTGGGTAAATGACTTTGGGATTCTTTGAGCTGGAAAAGGAGCCTGAGACTTCTTTGAGCAGGTTCGATACTGATCTCGCCCTCTGGAGCCTCTTTAGTAGGAAGAACTTCCATAAACCTCAGCCTTGGTAACCCCTCCACATTAGGATGCAAACAGAATTTAGAGATTTGATAGTAGCCATTAGAGAATCTCTTATGTCTTGTCCATCTACATTGAACTGAAGAAGACATTAACTCTGTATGCCTATTTTTAAAGTCTGAGAATCCACTTTAAACATCAGTATAAAATTTGAATTCTTTTCAGCCAAATCTCATTCAAACAGTAAGAAGACATCTAGAAAGGGAAAACAATTAATTCAAAGCTAGACGTGTTTTCAGCATTATAAATTTCCCTCATGGCCCAAGTAACACAGAGGAGGAACTGCTTGGACTATTATTATACAGCTTTAATGCTATGACTATTATTTTTAAAGCAATGGGACTCAGTATATTTCTTTTTATTCTTTTATTTTTTTCTATCTGTTTGCTGCAATACTGAGCAAGGGCTGTAAATTTAGATCTGTAGCAATTACATTCATTTTGGCCTAGATTAAGGGGTGCATTTTGTGTCCATCCTACACCCCATTCCTGCAGGATCCTTGACTGTGTCCCAGTCAAAAACTCACAAAACAAAGTCTCCTGGGTCACCCATGCCAGGGGATTAAGTAGCCTAAATGCAAGGGCCACTTGTAAGGAAGGAACAAGCCTGAATACATATTGGTAGGGCTTTATTAAATTAATATTATATTTAAGTCAACTACTGAAGTAACTGGCAAATTTACAACACTTTGATAATAAAATGTTTCTAATATTATATCATGATTTCACAAAAATCTTGACAACTAAGGGGAAAATATGGATAAACACACACAATAAGCAATTTAAAAAGATGAAAATATGACCGTTTCAACCCAGTGTTGACTTCTGAGTGCATTTTATTACTCTTTTGCCAAAGTACTAATCACTCAGTGTTTTACTTGCTTTTTTCATTCTACTATATAAACTATGTTTCTTCCTTAAAACAAAAGAACTGTGAAGTAATCCTAACGTGAGAACTGTGAGTAAAGTCAACCCTTGCTCCTTAAAAAGAATATTTTACATTTATAATATGATAATGCTAAAGTTCGGACTGTGATATTAACATGGAAATGATATTTCAGAATTAGTAATGCGTATATTCTTGTTAAAATGAGAAACACTTCTTTTTCTTTTACAGGATATTGAAATTCCACTTAAACAAATGTGGTGCAATGTAAACACAAAACACAAAAAGCATTCTTCCAAATCTTCTGTAAAAGAAAAAAAAGTATATGAAATTAAATCACAAAGTTCTCATTTTTGCACCTTCCTAAATACACTTGACATATGTAAGCACAAACATGGAAGAATATATTTCCAAAGGGGAAAGAACACATGCTCAGGTATTATCTGGGAAAAAAATGCATTGAAATTCCTCTGTGATGAATAGACTTTTTTTTTTTCCTCCTCAGGGTGACCTCTACCTTCAGAATATGATGGTTTTATTATGATTAATAAATTTCATTTCCACAGAGGAAAGGAACAGTGTCAGCTTAAACTTAAAGCAAGTGGGTTTCTTTTTAAATGCTAATTTTTAAACACGCCCTTGCATGACACCAAATTTAGAAGCTCAGAAGGTTAGCAGAATAGATTCTGATTTCCATGCTGAAAATAGTAAGAAGGATTTAAACTATATTGTCACACTGCAAATCAGTAAGCTGCTTCAGTCACACAGTCACTGGTGCATTTATTCACTATTATTGCCAGTGTGCTTACTCCTCATTAAAATTAGTGGCATTTAAATGCTTTGTGACCATTTACATTGGAAATAATCATTCTAGGTAAACAATTTATTAAAATGTAGGACAGGTATTTTGAATAAATTAATAGTCAATGGGATTATCTGTGTGTATTTTACAGGATGTTAAATCAATGTATCGAAAACAATACATGCACTCACAAATCCTTGTCTAAGAACACATCTGATGAATGATTTTGATGCATCACTAATTAGCACAAGGTATGTTCCACTAGTTTCCAGTATCTGGGACAAGTATTCAGGACATAATGGGAAAAAAAAATGTTTTGCTAGCATTTTGTTACCATACTGACAGTGGTTCTTAAATAGCTGGACTAACAACTTACTGGGAAATAACTGAGAAGAGAAAGTGTAGCCATGTTAACATCTATAAATACAACTGTAAACTATCCACCATCTCTGTTCTTTACTTATGCTACTCCTCAATCTTGTCAATCATCTTCAGCAGAGGGTTTAAAAATGCTAAAATACTACATAAAGGACAATTTGTTGTCCATGGAACAAAGGAAGAAAAAAAGAGAGAATTAAAAATGGGAAATTGTGAGATTTATTTCAGTAGGGCTTTTTAAATGGAATATATAAGTCTTCAGCAGTAGGTACTGTTAAAGTCTCTCTAACTGTAATTACAATTTCAGGATTTTAAGTTCTTTAGTGCTATGGTGGTATTTCCATGCAGATGTAGCACAGACAGTGGAGATCCAATACTGGACACGTTTAGAAGCTTCTTAATAACATACATATTATAGTGTTTGATAATAGCATCAGTCAGGAAAATTTCACCATACAAATAAGAACCAAGCTAACACATTTTTTCACATCTAAACATCACTGGAGGAAATAAAGAAAATTATGAATGTGCTTAAGAACTATGAAGAGAGAAGTTAAGAACTGGTCACTACCTCAGCTAAACCTAGCTGAGATCTCATACCCCATTACTTGCCATATTACAAGCAAAGTGTGTGTACCACTGAAAAGCCCATATTTCTAAGTTTTCCAAAATATTATCCATTCTTTACCAGCTTTGGTTATAACTGAACAATCAAGTGAAAAAATAGTTTCTTCTTCAGACCTAAACGTGTTGGATCTTTAACCAGAACAACCTTAAATTACTGAAATTGTTGTGCTGACAATTAGTACTGAATTTCACAAAGAGGCAAGTGAAGGAGTGGGTTGTGGTGAAGTTGGGGAGGTCCAGTGCAGACTGTTTCCTGCTCACCCAGGGAATGGGCATCACTGCAGGATGTGCCTCTTGCCATTGGCAGGTGGCATGGGAGGGGCAATCCACAGCTGCCCTCTGGTACAGGCAGACCTAAGTGAAATTTTACACAAAGATGTGAAGACTTTAGTAAAGAAGCGGAAGGAATATAAGGAAAGGAAGGGTAACCTGGCCTCGTCCAGATAAATGATTCCAGTGACTAACACAGTGCTGTTTCTCTGGGTCACATAATGGTGATGACATGAGCAGCTGAGCTCCTTCCTGTCCACACCAGTCACACACCACACTGCTGAGCAGTATTTCAGACCTAGTGGGTCAAACCTGTGCAGCAGTGGTGGCCCTTTAACTTAAAATTCATCTCCCTGCAGTAGGATGGTATCTGCTTATGGTGTTCAAAGCACCTGCAACCAAGCAACTAACTTCATTTTAGATATTAACACCAAGCAACTTCAGGCATCTCAGTCACCTGAATGACCAGTGAGTCTCTCTCCATATCTCAGAAGGCCATGGAGAAAGATGTCTCTGAAATTTTAACATGAGACCAAGGAAATTGAAATCTGCTGATAAAAATAGTTTCTGGTCATTTTGCTTGATTGGAAAGGTTAAGAATGCTAAAATTCTTTATGCAAAGTTTTAAATGCCCATTATCAAGCACTAAGGTCACTGAACAAGAGAGGACCATAATATACTTTATTGCATGCCATCTTCCTCTTTCATGACCTAGAATGTGCTACAGATTTGTGATGTGGAGCAGAGAAAGAATTAGGAAGAGACAGGCAGCACAAGGAAACAGGGAAACTTCAAGGTGTGCTGAACTCCTGGATGCTTGGAGAGCCATAAGGGATTTCCTGTCAGTACAGCACTACCATTCCTAGGTTTTCCCAGAGATAAGAAACTTGACCAGGGTCTTCCAGGGAGAGGGTGATAATGAAAGGTTTCTGTGAAAGGATCTTCATAAATATGTCATTGATGAAATATTAAAAGCAGTGTTTACTTTTCCCTGCAGGTTGGAGCAAGGAGAAACTTGAGAAGCCTGTGCAGAATTTTCTGTATGTAGAGATGAGTTTCCAGTTCTTGACTGTTTACTTGTTTATGTCATAGCTCAATTTGGCCAGTTAATTTTCTTGTTAATTGACAGGCATGTTTTGCAGAAATTTTGGTTACTGGTGCTCAGATGTGGTTTTCATTTTTACTTCTGTTTGCCAACCTAAGATTTTTCTGAAATTTGTGGGATGTTTGCAGCCAGCCAAAGCTGAGCTACCACCGCTTTAAACATTGAACCAAACATGATTGATACTGGTTACTTTGCAGAAACATAGAAGTGTAACAAACAGCAGCACAGGTGACTTTTTCCTGAACTGATGCTGAATAACTGCTATGGAGCAATCTCAGGGACAGACCTCAGCTTAAAAGCTTTTACTCAAGTTTCAGTCTTGCTGTCTGGATTTACACAAATGTGGGAATTTCAGTTGATGCCTTGTCAAAAATCTAACATAGTAATTCTATGCTACCACCACCATCTTTCTGTGTAGCCTCTATCCAAGGAACTGAGAATTCAGATAAAGTTCTTTAAAAAAAGCCACTGGGGAAACTGTGGCTTGCCATCAAGTGACACCTAAAACCAGCTCTATTCCAATGAAAACCAAGTATTTCTTTGATCTGTAAAGCATTTTCCCGTTACTGTTGCTGTTACATTTCAGGGAAATAGACCTTGAACAAATTCTTATCTAGTTCAATAATAAATATACTGAGTACTTTGTTTATTAAATTGGAAAGCAGTCTTTTGTACTTGTGTGTTAAGTCGTGCAGAATGCAACCAGAGTATTTTTTAATGTTTTAAATGGAATATGATAATCTCAAGATACTAAAACTGAATCCTTGTTCATTTAATTATTGTATATAGGCATACAAACATGCACACACACGGACCATCGTTCATGGGCACTACTTGCAGTCTATCAGAGAGAAAAAAAATCCAGTTGCTTCATTAAAAAAAAAACAGCCCAAAGATGCACGCATGCTTCTAACGCACTTGTTGAGGACAAACACAGATTATTCACTATTTCTGTTATCAAAGGAGCTTCACATTGCAAATCCTCCATTTACAAATCACAGAACCTCAGCTTTACTTAATCTTGTCATGTTGTCACATTTGACTAGCCATGCGAACTGACCTAGAACTGCGAGCACGGGGAAGGCAGAGCTGTCACAGAGATAGTGACAAAGATGCCAGCGAGGGCTGCCAGTGTTTTCACTGGGTGAGAAAAAGGAATTAATCAAACTTCATGAAAGAAGAACAGAGGATAATCAAAGTGTTTACTGATTTTTATCAACTGATCGAATAGCTGAACATCTTTACCACACAACTACTGAGAGCAGTAAAAGCTGTAACGAATGGAATTCCATATAAGCAACTATTTATAGCAGCAGTAAACGCAAGTTTAAACTGCCAACATAAAGGACACTTGAATTTATAGAAGAAGTTTAATTCTGTGCATTAGTGCAACATTTCCTAGTCTTTCCAGAGCAAAAACTTCAGTATCTGCCATTTTTCACAGGGAACAGCAGTACAGCCTTAAATAAATACTGGCACAAAGACCTTACAGATGCTCCTTCATCTTCATTTTTTATTTGATTAGCGGAAGAGCATAACATAATAATAAAAGCATCTCATAGAAAATGGTTATTTTCCCAGTCAAATTGCTTCATGAAATGAAGTCAAACCCATTGGCAGCAACACTAAAAGGGAAGAACCTCTCACAACTGAGCATATGTCTTCACACAGTAATTCTAACGGGCTAAAGGAAATACCTCCGAAGCTGCATTCTTCCAAAGCAGTTTGGATTATACTCGCTCAAAATTCTTTTGCAAGAGTTTGATGTGATCAGTATCTCCTACCAGACACATGAATAGGTCAATGAGATGTATGCAATTATGTATGGCAAAATTTTGACCAGCTAAAATTATTCATATAACACAGAAGAGGTAGGTTTGCCACAACAGGCACCGTAACTATTCTAAGCACTTCATCCAATATTGATTTGCTTTTAAATAAGTATCTCCATATTTGCTACTGTTTAACAAATTACATTTGTGGCAGTGTTAGTGCTGACAGGTTAATGATGGTATAGAGGAAAATTGCAATGATTGGAGCAATTGCATTTGTTAAAAATGGCCATTATTCTTTCTCTTCAAATATTTCAACAGTACAAACTCCAGTGTTTGTTTCTTTAAAGCTGCCTGCTTGTATGCAACATCTTTCCTAGAGTTATAAAATTAAACCTTTCAGAATGTTTAATCTATTTTGGAGACTGTATCTTTCTCCAAGTGGAGGTCAATAACTTAATCTAAGACTGTCAACTTTTAAAGCTTTATAAAGCATTTCCTTTGCGTGCACACACAAACACACAATACCTCCTCCTGGGGTTGATTCTGCTCAGAAATGTAAATAAATACAGTCACAATGGGACAGATGTTATTTCCACTTCCACCATACTTCATTGTAAATTCAGGTTTATATATACACTTGCCTCTCTCTCTCTGTTATTCCAAAACCATTGCAAATACACTTGGGAGAAAAATAATATGAAGCATGCATCCACACTGGATTATTTTGTTTGTACATGGAGGTTGGATAACAGTTAAAAACTGGAAGAAGAGAGAGAATAATATAAATCTAGAATAATGATCCTGTCTCATTTTTACACAAAAAATATAAAGTGTAATATGCAGGTACATCCTAGAATGCACTTGGAAAAGACACTAAAAGTATCGTTTCTTTACAAAATATGAATTTTGATCTTATAAAACCTAAAAGAAAAAAAAACAGATTGAGCACTGATTTGAAAAATCCACTAAAAATGCTAAAGATGCAAAATGAACAATGTTCTGCAACCAACACATAAATAAACCAAGGGTTTATTCTGAGTCTCATTCTGATTTATCCAGACCTGACAGGCCAAGATGCCCATTGCCCCCATCAGCCAAGAACCTCAGGATTAATTTTCCCCTAATGTAACTATTGTCAGAGATTTGCTAGAGGAAGGTCTTCAGAGATCCTTGTTAAAATTCCATCATCAGACTGCTAGGAGGTTTCTGATAGTTTCCCTGCCTCTGTTCTAGTTCAAATCTGTTTGCAAACCCTTTAATCATTCCTGCCAGAGAAGATCTATCCCATAAGTGCAGAACTTCTCTTCTGAAGAGTAATTATTTTTAGCCTCAGAATGCACTGGATGCAATCAAGAGTGAAATGCTCTTAAATTTCCCATGGAAGGACCCCTCTGGCAGATACCTGAAGAGGTTTTCCTTATGTAATGTGCATTCAAGAAGAGATACACATATTTAAATAGAAATGTGTATATGGACACGATGTCTGTTCATTAACACATTTATCTACTCAAGATTACTTTATTCCCAAATCAAATAAGATTATCATGTGGCTGAGGGCTAAGTATCCTCTGGCAGGAATGATAAAGTATTAGGGAGAGAAGAGTGAATATTACCAGCAGAATCATCCAAGACCTCCCATTTCCATTGGATGATAAAATTCCAACCAAAACTTTACTTGTTATATTACTACTTGAAGTCTACAAAGACACACATTCTTTACAAGGAAACAATACAAACATACATATACTCACATTTCAAACATTGAGCATATTATCAGTATCTTCACTTCATATCAATTCTACAAACACAGTTAAATTACTGCAATTGAGTTTAGGAGCACTAAAAAAAGCAGTATAAAATCATACTGCAGCTGTTTTGCATGCATCTGAAAAACCACAGGAAGGTTAACTTTGGTTCTAAAGGTTTATGTAACTCTATATATGCTCCACGTATTAAAACAGAAAACATCAGATAATAAATTAGTTGCGAGTCAACTTACAGATTCAAAAGACCAAATTCAACTTTGGCAACTTGAATCCCAGGAATATGGGCCAGAGAGTTATTTTTTTATAAAGCCAAAAGTCCTTTAAATTCTATTACTAAAACTTTAGTATATTAGAAACAGAAGATATAGGCTTTCATTAGCTTTCCACTTCATATCTTATAGCAAGAAAAGGCACCTGCAGTCATCTATGATGGATGTGTTTATCACATGGTCAAAAATATACCTAACAAAAATATCTTATTGTTGAATCAATTCAACAGAGGTAATCAGCTGGTAAACTGAAAAGTTTTAATAAATATACACAGAGATCTATTTCCTTTTGTGTGAAGTTCACTGAATGTACTGATAAATAAGAGTGTCATATTTTTTACTGGAATTCCAATACAGAATGTGTATAATACAGTCTTGGGCACTTAAATTGTGCCTGAATTGAGGGGGAAAAATGTCTTTATTAGAGCAAAAATTACTGCTTAGAAGGGTTCACTCTGCAAAACAGGCCCCACAGACCCCACATCTAACTCAAGAATTCCAAGTATAAAAATTGCTAAAATAATTATATTTATTCTGACTTAGCAAGACTTAGACTTACAAATTAATAGCCTTCCTACTAGAGCTCATTCCAATGAAGAGCTGAGCAGGAAGCTCAAGGGAAATAATGGAAGCCAAAATCCAAGTCTAGTGATGTCAAGAATGTGACAAGTATTGACTGCTCAAAATGTATTTTACTCATGATATAGGACTTGGAAAAACCCATGTTAAATCAGGTTTTATTACAGAAGAACTTTTCAGATTACCATCAAAGTTGCTATAGCTGGCATAGACATTACTACAATTTTAGTATATTTTGGGTTTAGCTATGATTTTCTTTTTCATACATAAATGCTTTTTATTTGTTGCTATGTAGAACATTATGGCATAAACAGAAACCTCATCACCTTTCTCATATTTCTGCTAATATAAAACTTTATCAATAAACACTTCTTAACACCAACATTTTGTTTCACACTATATACCCTTTCATCCTTCAATAAGAGCAACTTCTATGAACTCGATTTTTTGCATAACATTATTGGCAGAATAAGTCCCATCACTATTACTATTTATATTGCCTTTTGATTTCTTATGCAGCAATATAATACCATCCTTACCTGAATTAAGACTAAACTTGTTCAAACTCTATTGCTTAAAAGAGAGAAAATCCCTTGACATATTCAATATATTTACAAAATACCATTACCTTTTAAAGACATTATTCATTTTTCTATACCCAAGGCTTACAACATGATAGTATATCAAGACTTTTTACTTACTAGAGAGCGATCCTCTGAAGGCACAGACCCTCTCTCCCACTATCTTATCCATAGGATAGACTTTGTGAGTGCTTTAGGGTCTGCTGTACCCTTGTGGGCATCATTTGCCCCCAAAGAGTTGAAAAGAAAATTGTTAAATCTATAGCACTTACAATGTCCTACAAACATCTAAGCCTTTGCTCTTTTCATCAGTTCTGTTTGGTTTGGCTTTTTGAAAGTCACAGTCTCGATTGCACTGCCCAGTAAGTTTTTATCAGAAGGTTTAACACATCCTTATGTACTAGGCCATATGATATTTAAACTGGAAACAAAACACCAAAGTCAGCACAATAACCTGACGGCTTCTCTAGGGCAGAACCTATAGGCTGAAGCTACAAATTAATCAAACTATCCCCAAGATTTATAACTCTGGACTTTCCTATGCCTTGTCTTACGATTCAATGCAGCATGTGAAAAAGGATATTGAGACCTGGATGGATGCATCAAGAAGTATCAATGATTGTTACCTGCAGAGGTGTTACAAGAAATTTCATCTGCTGCAACGAAGACGAATTGATTTCTGCAAGAGAAGATAAAATTCACAATACTGCTTGCTGACTGGGAAATGTGCTAGCTGCCAATTGACTTGATGTTTACAGATGGGGTAGGGGAAGGGTGCTTAATTTTAATGAATGTAGCAAGAAAAAGTGTTGACGTATTTCAGTACTATAGAGTTCATAAGGATCATGAGGTAGACATGCTGGGATCTTTTCAATGAAATAATGGTGACATTTGGATATGGACTATGTACAAACTCTTGCATTGGAAGCTTCATGTTTAGTGTTACAGATATGTCAATATATTTATGAAGTCTAATAAAAATAAAACAATATATTGATATAGCTATTAAAGGGCACTACTGCAAAATATGTAAAAAGCGCTTTGGAAAAAAAAATTAAATTGCAATTTACTTTGTGCATCTGAAAGGAGGATATCGAAAGTAAAATATTTTGCTTTTTCTATGTCTAATATAACTACAATCAGAAAATTAATTTTCTGCTATTTGTTAAAAAAAATGACATAGTATATTCTCATATACTGTCATCCAAATACATAGAAAAGTCTTTTGCAGAATCTTAGGAGAATAAGCTAGAGATATGAGTAATTTCATATAAACCTTCTCTTGCAAAATTCTTTTATAAACCAGGTAACATAAAAAGAGAAATGCTAAATACGCTAATAATTCAAAATGCAGAAAACTTCATTATGCCACAAATCCTGATTTGTCCTTTCCGAAGTCAAAGCAAACAGGATTTGGGTTAGTGGAAACCATGTTTAAGGATTAACATCGACTGATTCCTTTATATGCATATACACAGCTTCCTTGTAATATTTTGGTGTTGTGCAGGATTAATAAAGAACCTGGGTGAAGTTTTAACACTTGGGTTCACAAGTTTTACTTGTTTTACTCCCAACTGCACAGAGCTGCTGCCTCCTGCTCTGCCAGGCACATAGAAAAACTGCAACTCTCTGTTCTGCACAGCTTTAAAATGCAAGAGCCTAATAAATAGGAGCCAGAAGGAACTAGGTCTGGCTAGTATTAAGAACTACCTGGAAAAACTTAGCTCTGCAAGCATTAAGTACCCTGAGGATCCTACTGAACCTATTTTGTTCAGGAGCAAACATCTCTTAGGGGTAACAGAGCCTTGAAGATTTAAACCCCAAGAGAACAAAATCTATTTTTATTACTTCACCTACAACGTATTAAAGAGAGTTGAAATTTTCATTTAGAAATCTGTGAACCTTGTTACTTAGAGGTTCACATTTTAGGGGGAAAAAACAAAACAAGGAATCTGCAATCTGTACTACAGGGACAGCATTGACTAAATCCAAAAGCAATACCTGATCATTGCCTCTGCCCTACCAGAGATACTTTTAGTGTGAACTTAGTCATCAAACTGAACATTCTTTCATTTTCACTTGGATGTACAATTGGTAGTTTTACACTTTATTTTGTCATCTGCAACAGTTTCACAAGCTAATGAGATTTGCCTTGCGTGTAATGCTAAAGACATGAATTTAAAAAAAAAAAAACAACAAAGGGGGATCGATTTCGCAATATAAATACAGAGCTACTCTGCATTTCTTAGGTAGCATAATTTGTCACTGTATTTACTGCTATCACCTCTTGTGATAATTATAGAGAGAGAAAAAGTTAGAGGCTTGCCTAAAAGGGATTCAGCCAGTAGCAATGCAGATTCACCAGCTACTGTTGAACAGAAAATTCTTCTGATTAATTTCTACAAAGTTATTAAACTGCCCTCTCATCTAAATGAAAGGATCACCTTTCCTTAAAAACTATCTCTAAACAGGTTACTGAGAAACTCCTCTTTTTATCTCTGCTCAGAACAGTGGAACACTGAGCCCCAGACACTCTATGCCCAGATGCCAAAGTACAGAATTATCTGCAAGGAGAATATGCTGGGTTAGTACCTACAGAAAGAACCCAGGACACCCTGCAATTTGTCTTTTGGAATGGCAAACGTTATTGAAACTGTTCTGAAATCTTACTTTGTTTTAACCAACTCGTTAGTAATTGTCAGTAGAAAACTAATTAAAAAAAGAAAGGAACCCAAAGTGATACCTATTTAAAAATCATCTACTATAAGCATTCCTTGTTATACTGCTTCATAGGAAGAGACTGTTTTTCCTGTGCTTTGATTTTGTAAAATTAATTTCACAACTCCATACAGAAGTTTTAAAAGTAGAAAGTTCCATACTGGTCAGCATAGCATCTGTGAGAATGAAAATACTAGATGCTGGAGTTTAATAAGCCAGTTCATTTTTATTTATATAACTAATTAGGTGTTATTTGTAACAATTACAATACATTTTTTAGAACTTGGATGGCTTTAATGTTTTTATAGTGGCAGTTTTTTATTTAACTAAATTCTATACTACTGTTCACATAGACCTAGAGGGAGAACTGCTCATCAGAGGCATCACTACACAAGTTTTCTTCCTAAGTGTGGACAACCCCAAAGTTTGCAAAAGGAGTCCTTCAGAGCAAGGCTGACACTGTGTGCATCATATTCCATCTGTCTTGAAGCAGCTGAAAAGCAGACCTGGCAAAGGACACCTAACCCAGCTCAGTCCTTTGCAAATGCAGGGCTGTGCCCTTTAAAGACCAATTTTCTGCACTAACTATATTGAGTATACAAGGCTTAAAAATCTCACAAGGAAGAGATGATGAAAATTCATGATGCGTTTTAGGTCGGTTTAGTGTTCCTCATCACTGCTACACTTTTAATGATTCAAAAATGTACAAGAAATGTAAGTGGACCCAACTTTATTATACAATAAGCTCTGCTCTATTAAAATACAGAATCACTTTCATAATTTAATTTGTGTATTAGCAGCGAAAGTACAGAACTAAATTTTTACTGCTCACTGGTTTATACTTCAAAGAACACAGATTTAAAAACTAGAAAACATTTTTTGTTGTTTAAATAAAATTTTAAAAGTTGTTACTGGTTATAAGGGAGATTAAGAGAAAAAAAAATTGAAAGGATAACATGACTAACACATTGATCTCAATGTACAATTGGATATATTCAGCCTGCTAGATACTCACACCCTGGGCTAAGTGCAATCCTTTTAAGTGCAGGACTGGCACCCTTTGGCAGTCTGAGCTCTCTGATGGAAACCCAGACAGTGTGGGTCATGAAAATGTGCTGCTGGGACTCCAAATGGCTGTGTTCCATCCCAGCAGCTACTTCCCAAGGGCAAACACCCTGCATAGTGTTGCTCCTCTCAAGCCTATACATCAATTTCTTATTTCTCCTAGCAAATTGAAAACTAATACGTTTTTTACCAGCATGGTAATAAAAATATTTTTAAAGTTTGAAAAAATAAATAATATTTAAACATTTGATATGTTTCCTGAACTCAGATAAGAACAGAAGGAGAGGATAACAGAAGTACTATTTAGTGATTTAGATGCACTTTCTTCCTTTGGGGTAGTTATTGAACCTGCATTACACCATCTTCAGAAGGTTTGAATATGTCCTAATTTCCTCTGCTCCATTCCCTGTAGCCCCTTTGGCAGACTCCTAACAAATACATGCCTCTGAGGCCCCACATCTGACATAAACCTCCCTGTTTTGGCACCTGCTCTTTCTCCCCAGAAGACCTTTT
This sequence comes from Neopelma chrysocephalum, assembly GCF_003984885.1. Classification (NCBI taxonomy): domain Eukaryota; kingdom Metazoa; phylum Chordata; class Aves; order Passeriformes; family Pipridae; genus Neopelma; species Neopelma chrysocephalum. The sequence continues at coordinate 1,592,104 of NW_020897723.1, forward strand.
GCATATCCAATGCATTACGTGCTTTCTTTCTCTCTCCTTGATGCTGTGAGTTAGGTGAAAACATGCCACACTGTAGCATCAAACAGGGTTTATTGTTTTTTCTGAAGATCTTTAATCACTGGATCCTGAGCCTTATCCTGGCTATGACTGTTTAATATACAAAACTATTTCAGTGAAGAACCCTCATGTGAATTTTTGCTTGTTGCTAAACTGTCCTAGAAAGATGCAAGCTGGGGTAGAATGGACAACAGCTCTAGGAGACAAATCTCACTATGTTCTGTCAGCATTTCCAATCTTGGCATTATTTTTCACAGGGTAGCTTCAAAACAGAGAGAAGCATGATTTTCTACACCCATCTTTCTGTACTGCACTTTTTATTATAGAAGAGCTTTTATTACAAGATTCTTCATTAGCACAGTTAGAGCTTATGCCCTCAGGAATGATCTTCAGTCATTATTAAACTAATATTTTGTATTGGGACAGGCATGGGACTTGCACTATAAAACCAAGTATTGTTTGAAAGTTTTTCTGATGGCATGAGGTGGCCAGGAAAACTACAGCTGTCAGAATCACACCGATACTCTCCAGCATCAAATTTAAAAGAGAATAACAAAATATTTTCAGGTTCAGCTTTATCACCTCCCTAAAAGTACCCTGTTCTAAATTAAAGCAGGTCACTGAATTAAAAGACTTGTATAATAGAGTATTAAATCAAAATATTTAAGCAGGTGAGGAACAGGAATTTAAGTGAAGCTCAACTAAAGTTTTTCATTACATATACTATTTAGTGAAAAATATTACTAATAACAAATTACTTCAGTAAATGTTATTTATATATGTACTCACAGAAATTAGGTCTTCTGGACTATCCAACTTTTTTTTAAAAAATAAAAAAATACCATAACCTCATTTCTTCAGCCTGTTTATACTACCACAAGTTTATTAAGAGGCCTAAGATGTTTCATAAGTTTATTCTGTCAGCACTTTACTAAAAAAATAGCATTTGCCCATTTTTCAAGAAGAGTTCTCTTTCACTGTCTTGCTTCACACAAGTCACATTAACTGTGCTGAAGTAGTACAGAAAAAACTTCCACACATTAATTTTAAAGCCTCCTGACCTGATACAGAAGCCACATGCATATCAACACTGAAAGGAAGCTTAGAAAAGGTCATATATGTGAAAATTAGTAGAAATGTGCCAACAATTTGTAATTACTATTTGTAGCAATTACTATTTGTAATTACTAAAGCATTTTTAGCTTTTAGTTCTACAGGAATCTTTTCTGTAGGTATGTTTAGTCTTAACTCTCTTTTTAAATTGCTTTTAATCTACATATTCTGAGAGTTTCTAGTTTGAGGTACCTGATATTCCAATGAAGGTGATTAGCTTTTGGTGTACGTGTTCTTTACATGCTCCACCACAAAAAATTAAGTTACAGTATTATCAGCATTTCTGTCTAAGGAATATTTATGACTTCCCTTCAAACTCCTCCAAAATTCCCTTAACATTTCCCATCCTCATAAACACTAACAGCAATGATCCCAGCTACTGGAATGTTAAATAGATTACAGAACAGTTGGTGAAATTCTGCTTTATATCATCTTCAGTACAATACTGAACTTTAGCCTCCTTCACACGTGGAAAAAATGGGAATTCTCCTCACTATTAAGTTAGGGTGAAAGTTTTCTTTAATACTGAAACTCTAATAATTCAGTTAAACATTAGTACATACAACTTTTATTAAGTTTTCTACATCTAAGTAGACTTTAAAATAAAGGTTGGTGGCAACTTAGAGTGGAGCTCAGAAAGAGCAGAAACTTCTAACAGATTGGGTACAGATTTGGTACAGACTCCCCCACTGATCCTGCCTGACACATAAGAGATTTGCCTACTTTATTATTGGAAAATTCAGAACCTGGAAGTGGAAGAGAGGAAGAGATTCAGAGAATGGGTCTCAGTTGCTGGGTTTTATGACTTGAGGGATGTAACCATCACGAAGCACAATTCCAGCCTGGGGTGAGGATGGACTGTCACCCTGAGTTCTGCCCCTAGAAGTTTCCATGTAGTTGTCCCAGCCTGGGAAAGGACATGCCCCTCTGTGTTTGCACTACTACACATTCCTAGAAAAGCACCAACCTACCACTTTCCCCCCCTGCAGTCCTTGGCCCTGCTGCTCGTCAGATGTACAGAACCTCTCCCAGCTGTGCCTTGGAAATTTATACATTTAGGTTTATATATTTGCCCCTACAAAGGTAAAAAAATCCTTGTAGGGGCAAATGACCAAGTGTTCTCTGTTCTTCCTGAAAGGTTGGATGACAGTTGGACTTTTCAACATTTTCTATATTTCACACAGCACACGATTAAGTACAAAATCTTGACACACATCTAATTTCACCCAGCACTCCCAGAAGTTTTCAATCCCTCTCCTTGGCAACACAGAGCTTCCTTAAAATAGAAGCCATACTAAAGGTCAAGAAGGATTTTAAGAAATCAGGACTTCCCTAAAAATAATTGCACTAGCTCTAGGAAATTTGAAATGAAAAGAAATTATAATCCACTAACATACAGTGATTATTCTTCATACACCTGAATTCTTAGGCTTTGCTGAGAAACTTCACAAAAGTAGACAGAAAGAATTTTGCTTAACACAGAGGTGCAGACCCCCTCCCAAAAATATGGCAACTGCTTCAAACAGTGCAGAGCCCCAAAACATCAGAAATTCAGATGAAGGCAAACACAACAGTGAACAGAAATTACAGCGGGAAGATTTAAACTATATTTAATCAGTTGACTTTTTCTGGTAAGACCACCATGGGATTTACAAACACAGCCAGTATTTAGAGTTCAGGGATCAGAATCTCAGCCTGTAAAATTGATGCAGCTTAACTGAAAGCACTGACTTCACTGGAGTTATTCCAAACTGTATTCTCCAAGGATCTGGGGCCAACTATCGAGTGTAGCAAGGATTTTTCCCAGTAGAGTTATATGTTGTACACCTATACATTATTTCTCCATTATATTATTAAAGATACTATTTTTCCTTCATGCTCTAAATGTTAAGACTCTGCTGCTCTTGTGAGGAGTCTAATGTTGAGGGCTTTTTCACTATGAACTGTAATATAGCTGACAACTGGCCCCTTGAATGGCTCCTGCAATATTCAAGGAAGGACAAAGTTTCCCTTTAAAAACCCTTTATTAAGTCCTCCCCAACTCCCTCTTTCTGGTGTCCTAAATTTAAATATCAAGGCTATCAAAGAATTTAAACTTTTTAATATTAGCATAATAACTATAATTAGAAGGTTGATTTTTGCTATTATCATGCTTTATATTCCCATTACTGTAAGATCAAAGTACATTATCATACTCATAGCATTTGAATCACAACACAAGACAACTAAACAACTTCACAGCCATACCTATAAGATATATTAAATGAAGTGAGAATAAAACTATAAATAATTCATGCAGTATCAAGATTCAACAACACTAGCAGTAACCAGTTTGACCTGATGTGCATCAGGAAAGTATATTTTACTTTTAGACTAATTTCTTCAATGTCAGGTTCTTTTTTTCTGCAGAACTGTTCAGCTTTTTTTTGAAAAACAGAATTGTTCTGCTTGTTCAACCTAACCACTAATAATGATGCCAAGACAAAGGGGAGGACGAGGATATTTTGCTTTCTTTGTCCAAAGGTGATGCTGTCCTACCATCACCATTTCTGACCAGTTCACTAAGTGCTCTTTTCTGAAATTTTGAGGTGGGCCTTGGAAGCAGATAAAGGAAAACCCTGCATGAAAATAAATTAATGTAGCTACTTCTGCAAATATTACAGCACAGAAATCACTAAAGCTCATCCTCAGTGCCCAAGCAAAGGCAGCTCATCCATCTGCCCAGGCTCAGCTGCCACTCCAGAAGGGCCTGTGTCCCCCTTGCCTCCCTGGGTCTCTCACATGCCCCCGAGTGTCTAAAATGGCACTAAATCCCTGCCTTCAGGCAGCTCAACCAAGTCCTTAATTTGCCTGCCAGGTTAGGCACCTCTGCATTGCTTCTCATTTGCGTCTGCTTTGTGCTCAGTACAGGACATTTCAGCGTGATTTAGCCAATGACAAGATGTCTCTACCATAACTCACGCTGCCAAAGACAGCAGGAGACAGAAAAGAAAAGAAATCCCTCATTAAATCTCATCCTGCCACCGCTCACACAACTTCTTGCATGGGAATAATTTGTTTTAATACCAAAAAAGTACTTTTGCAATTGCAAAAAGCACACCTTCAAGAAAAGAAAAAAAAACCCCAAACTCTAACTCTTCTGGAAACTAATGGAAATGTGCATTCCCAAAACCAGTGATATGCCTGTATTATTCCATTTTACTCAGAGAGAAAACAAACAAACCAACCAAACAAAAACAAAACAAGGACAAAAAAACCTAAAGGGAAAAATGGTCAACAGAAGGTGCTTTCTCATAATTTGTATTCTCATGTCAGGCTTTCCCCAGCAGATGGGCAGGCAGTGTTTTTAGCCCTCACACTGAACTAGCTAAATAACCCATTCAAATGCTACAAGAGAGAGGCTCCTTTTAGCACAGCCTGACGTTGTTGCCATAAAACAGGTTGGAGAAAAGACAAGGTGTCCACGCTGCACACCGGGCAGATGTAATTCTGCTATGGCAATGTCTTGCATACAAACTCCCCTTCTCCCTCCTTCCATTACCCCTCAAAGACTGTATAAAGAAAATTTCCAGCAAATTGATGTTGTGTTATATATTTTATATATTTTTTTTTTTAAAAAAAAAAAAAAAAAGCTTATTTTTAATCTGTGTCTCACAAAACAACCAGTGGAAAAACCTGTAGCCCTTTCACAGTTCACGTTAAAGATCTACACATTTTATTTCCTGATTTATTTATTTTTTAAACAGTATACAAATATACTTGGGTCTAATTCATATTACCTCCTGTATCAGTGGAATTTTTCTATGTATGATTACACTATATGTTATATCTAGTATGAATATATTTATTATTAATACTACAATACACAGAGTCTAAAGATGCATATTTATCTGCACAAGGAACATAGGTGATTTTTAAGTAGATCTTAACATTTTAACATGAAACCTAAAACTAATAGGTGAAATTCTAAATACAACAAAAATCCATAGTAGAGTTCATACTGATCTCAGTGGCATAACTGCTTAAAAATTACTGGCCTTTTACTGTGATTAACACACTCTATGCACTTAAATTAAATACTTGAAGAAGTAGTCCTGTAATTTTACTTCAGAAGTGTTCCATGTCAGCAATGTAAATTGATGGCAGTATGACCCAGGACTGCTAAATTTGAAATCTTCTAATTTATATTTGAAATTTTTGTTTATTACTGTATTTTGGACAAACTGCTCACTCTCTTTAGGGCAAAAAGTACAGCCTTTTGAAGTCAGCCTTGTGTAAAGAATCAATCTTTTATCTACTAAAATACATAAAATGTACATTAATTTCAATGGGGGATTTATTCTTTATGTAGATCACATAATCTTTAAAATATTGCCTCAAAAACGTATTTTTTATCGGTTTCTGATTTCAAAATGATTACTATTGTTTACTAATAACCATCATTTTAGCCACAATAGTCTCCTAACTCCACAGAGTTATAATTATAAACTTTAGCAATTATGAATAACAACAGTTCTTTCCCTTTACATTATATTAAGTTTTGAATGACTTTACAAATTACTTGACAGCATAATTTTTTCCTATTATAACTAAAATACCACATAAATGAAAACTTTGCCAGGATTATTTAAGAATTCATTGAAGAAACGCCAAAAAAAAAGTTTAGAGGTTGGTTGCTAGTTTGGTTTAAATGAAGACTTACTTTTTTTATGCATAGATATGAAACACCCTACAGCAGTTTTCAGCAAAAACTTCTTTAGGATACATGGGTAAAAGTTCTATTCCCATTCCTGCTGTATTCTTACAATCTCATGTTTGCCCCAGGTGGGTTCTTAGAGTATTAGAAACTCGACAAGCCCAAAGGTATGTGGAAAAAAATTCTATTTAAATACCTAATCAAATGCTTTAGACTCCTTTGAGGTGGGAAACGCTACAGTAAAAACATGCAAGAGTGTAAATTGCCTCTTTCTTGATTAATTTCTTCAACATTGTTATTTAAAGTTTGTTCTTCTAATACTTCCTCACCTTGCCTGGAGCACATTGCAAATTACACGGCTAATCCATACAGACCATATCCATGTCATTCCATTTTTTATTAATAACATTTCACTCCTTCATCTTCTCTCTGACTCTCCCACAATGCTCTGAATTCCTCCTCGGTTTTAAAGCACTCAGGTTGACAATACTTAGAGCGTGTTCTAATCTGCCTCTTCGTGGTCTATCAAGTCAATGATCTGAGAACTAAGAAGTGTATAATTAGCCCCTGACATGTCCAAAGGAACTGTTATGGTCTATCATGTCACAGGCATTGACCCAATAGACTGTAACAGTTTTGGTCTGTTGGATTAGGAATCAATGTTTTAGTAACTCCCTAACACCGTATTTATCCAGTCTGCTGAATACATCACTTGGAAATATTTTAAAGCCACACTTTCTTCCGATACCCTCTGAGAGCAAAGTCCATGTGATCTAGCAATGAGATAAACCCTACTTTAAAAATATTAATCAATCCTTTTTTCCCCTCTTTAAGAGAAAAAGTATGCACGAAAATTCCTCAAATGAATATATTCACAATCGCAGTTATTTACTACCAACTTTTATGTTAAAGTAAGAAACTCCCAAGTTAAAAGTCATGCTACATAACCTGGTATAGGCTGGACCTATTAAACAAAAAGCAAGAGAGGACACTGAAGTTGACATGTACAGAAGAGGTGCCTTGATTTTGGTTTTGGAACATGATAAGCATTTAGCAGCTCTTGCTGTGTTCAAGGAGAAACTGGAAGCAAAGGTACTGAGCACCTTAAACTTGGAGCACTTGAGGAAGCCAGGGATGGAAATCTAGGTTTAAGTGTACCTCTACCTGCTCTCCCATTTTTTTCTTCAGGATTTCCAGCATGGATGTCAAACCAGATCTTACAGTCATAGCCAAGCCTTTCCTTGTATAGGGGGATTCTTAAAATATCCCTCAATATTACAGTGAAGGAGAATGGAGATTACAGTTAAGAGAAGTAGAAGGATGGTACGAGGGGAACAAGCTCTGACAGGATAAAAGTTTAATAATTGGTGTTTACCATAATTCTTGGCAGTACCACTAAGCTTTTTTGATACTGTATCACCTCAGTTTTGAACTAGTGGAGTGGTTTTAATAGTTCCATGGGTATTACATGAATAGTCACACTACACACAGATAAATCAAGCCTTCAGAGTATCAGTAAACATATTAATTCCACTGAGTATTAGAGAATTGTATCAAAATACCAAAGCAGCTTTCTAGAATTGGTAGAAGATTATATTTTTATGAAATGTAATTGCTTGCAATGTTTTCCTACATTAATATGACTCACTGTGTCTCCCCAAAAAGCACTATATCTACAATGTTCTAGAATGAACCATGTTTCAATCATTGGAAAGTACTGTATACAACACATTTTTATTTCAGGAAATTCCTATTTCAGGAAGTCCCTTACTACATTAAAATCCCTGCTCACAGAATTTCAAACTCTTTGATTATTTTTTTTTCTACTAGATTTTCATTATTCAGAATCATCCACTTTTACTTTCTAACTCATTCACTAAGAGGTACTGTTATGGTTAGAGCATGAGTCATAAACTCTATTTATTCCCAAAACTGTGATCTGAAGGATGAATATGGATCATGAAATATTAACATGATGACAGTGACCTACTAGTTTACCACAGATCAGACAGACAAAGTCTAATAGGCAGATGGCCAAACCCATTACCTCTCTGTAACAGCCAAGTGAATGATTTGATTTGTATTTGCAATAATAGGGAATAAACAAGTTTTAGCTACCATACAGGATATCCAGGAAAAAAGCTAGACCAATCAAACATCATCACATCGAACCTAAGCATTTACAGAAGAAAATTATTATATACATGCTCCATTACTGCTGTTACAAAAGCTAAACAAACCCTCTGTACCTGGTCAAGGATGCTAACTGAGCCTTTTAATCTTCAAAATTTAAGTAGCCTAGGATATGGGTTATACAATTCTTGTTTATGGACCATCTTGTCCCCCAAACCTTTCCATTTCTCAAGATTCCACTGGTATAGCAAAATTCAAAAAGCTTTGAAGATTCCAGCTGGTAGTACGAAGGCTAAAGTTATCACTATATTCTAATTTTTTTCCTCTTCTAACCTGATTCATTTAGAAATTAAAACTGTGTATAGAGCTTTTTCTCCTAAATCTTAGAAAGTAGAGTCATGAAACGAATGAAGCACTACATGTTAAAATATTTATGCTTCTATAAAATTATTTAATGGAAAATTAAATTCTGGCTGAAGATGTTATTATATTTTATATGCACTCAAAATCTTATTTTTTAGTATATATCTCTAGTAAGATCCTCAATAAGATAAAATAATTTGAATAAAACTATAGTGGTTTTCATTGTTTATTCATAAAATAGAAGATCCTATAGTCTACAATATATTTAAAAAAAACAGTTAGAGAAGCTCATATTTTGTATTTTGTATATTTTTATTCTTCTTTGTAAGTTTTCATTCTTTAATGAGTATGTTTCCAATTAAATCAAATCTGTACCTATTCTATTTTAGGATAATCTGATGACAAATATCAAGTATTACTCTCAACTACTTGCCCAAAGAGAACTGGAAAATATGTTAAACTCTAACTCAGTAAATACTACTACTTTGACAAAACTGAATAATACACATAGTCATGTTAAAAGTGTAAATTATTGGAATGTCAGGATTTTACCAGGAGTAAGATTTCAGATCTGGAATACACATAATTTCCATATGACAAAACCTCTGCTGTCAAATTTCATATAAAATCCTAGATATGACCACAGAACATGTAACACAAACTGATAGTGGAGGAAAAAAATAAAATATATTTTATACTACAAAGTGCTATGTGCAAAATATTTTGGAATATGCCTTTTCTTTAAAAAAAAAATTAGTGGGGAAAAAAAAATCAGCTTCCAGTGATGAGGGATCTAATCCAGACAACAAAGAAGTCAATGGGAATCTTCCCATTGTTTGGAGTGAGGTTTAAATTTGAGGCTGTATCAGGAGAAGGGAATGATGCTGAGAGCACAATCCCTGGGTACATCTGTGTGTGTGTGCATGTGTGATGGATGGGGAATGTGTGTGTATATATGGATAGACACCCATACATATATAAACACACCTCAGCCCTGGGCACAGGGGGAGCAAGCAGCACAAGGGGGATGATCTGCCTTTCACACTCACTGCTGTCAGGGGTTTGCTTTATCACACTACCACAGACACTTTCATAAATAATATCGCTGACAAAGTTAATATGCAAGAAAGGAACATAGTTCTTACTCGGCTCGAAGATGCAATAATCAAATCATAGAACACAAAACCAATAGCCAATCAATGTGAATAAGTCTGCCCATAGGCTTAATTCAAGCAAGCCATTCACTGAGCTATGTGATGGATCTGTCAAATCCAGTACAGCATTACAGACATACCAGCAACACCAAGTGAACATGCAATGACAAAATGACAATACGCCCCACTGCCATGCTTTGACTTGTTCTACCTCATGAATATAAAATTTGATGACTTGGCTAGTTTCTCTTACTTTAGACTTGGAGAGAAATCTAACAACTTTTTTTTATTATTCTTTTAAAATATATTGAATGAAAGATGAATAAAAGCTGTACAAATATTTTACTGACATCTGATTTAGTGTCTTTTGCACGTCCTTACAATTGTTGTTTCCAAATGTGCTCAGTTTAAAGACTTTGGCAGGCAAAGCTCCAGAATGGTGAAGAACATATATAGATCAATAGGTCCCCTTTTAGCAATTATACTAGCTGGAAAACTTAACAGAAATATTTTAAATCTTGGCAAGTTAAACGTGATTTTTCTTTGATCCACTTATGCAAAGACCTTCAAATCTTTAACTGCAATTTAGTATCATGATAGATCACATGGTATCAAAATTCAATTCTAAATGTTTTTGAAGTTGTATTCAGCTATTGCATTGCCTCAAAAATAAAACAAAATGGACCTGTTTCCTTGGTGGTTTTGATTCTAAGAAATGACTGGAGGGATCTGCAAGGTCTACCTCTGTTGTGAAATTGGGTTTATGAGCACATGACCTGTCTTAACAAATACTTAGGGGTTTGCATTGATTGGTTCAATGATATTTCCTTGCCACCTGATTCTCCCCTATATATCTGTTCCTTGCCTATTTCCAGCAATATTTCCAACTGTGACAAACAAGGATACCATTGCATTTCTTCACATAGAGCCCTCTGACAGTGATCATTATCCATCGACTTGGTGTATTGATTCTGGAGTCCCAAATCTTTCTGTTAACCTTTATTTTTAATTTACCAAAACATGTCTCCAATCTAAAGATTTCCTCTTTCCATCTCCTGACTTAAGAACCATTTCAAATATGGAATATTGCCATTCATCATGTATATGAGTGGTGATCAGAAAAATAAGGCTTTTCTTACTTTTTAACTTAGTATGAAATAGTATTTCCATGATATGTCACTGCTTCAATAGTAAATACTCACTATTTCTCAATTAATTTCTCTGGCCATCATTTTTTTACATAAACAATAAATATAGCTCATGTGCAATTAAATTCAACAGGGGCTCATATGAACATTAAATAAGTGTATAAGGAGATATGGAATCTTCAGTGTTGTCAGAGGAGTGCAGATGATTATTACATTGAGAAGAAAAGATAGAAGCAGTTGTACTGAACTATATTTCAGCACTTTCAATATTAGTAATTTCACAAAAGTTGCTAAATTAAATTCATTTAAAAAATGAACAAAAAGTTAATCAAATTAAACAAACTGCAGTTGTGAGTAATCAGAGGTATCCATGTTTGCACATAGTTTCCCATATGCAAAGAAGTGTTTGAGCAGATCGTTATTTGTTTTGTTCTCTATGCTAGTTTTGGGATTCTCTCATAAGGAAATTCAGTTACGAGATTTGTAATTAAGACAAGAAAGGTATTCATTTGGGGGAAGCAGATCGAAGATGAGGGTTAACCATGTTTAAAATGAGAAGCTAAATTAAAAAAATCCAAAAGATGTAAAATTAATTTCAGATATTTAAAATTATGCAAGCAAAGACAGGTTATTACAATTCTAATTAGACACAAAGTGTATCTGAAAATTAGACAATTTTTTCAAAAAAATAATTAAGGATTGTAACAACTGCATTACTACTGATTCCATTTCAAGCTTCCTTTACAGCATTTAAGAGCACTATCTTCCTAAACAAATCCTTTACCTTTTTTGGCAGCATAACTCTTTGTGATATTGACTCCCTGCCGTAGCAGAACATGTGACCAACTGATATTTTATCTTCCAGCATTTGATTTCTTTTAGGAGAAGGTACATTGATTCATAATTAAAGCATTTAAAAGTCATCTTGGTATTGTTCAGATTCTCTGTATAACGTATAGGTTTAATTCATAGGAAGAAACACCCTATAAAATGATCCAGGGACACCTGAGCTGGCAAAACCTGACTAACCACAGGAGGTTATTTATAATTGTGTCCTTTTGGTTTAGTAAGATTTTTTTAGAAGGAGGAGTTGTTTTGCATTATAAGCTCACAGAAAAATACTAGAGCTGCAACATGCTAACACACCTTTGTGGAAATGAAATGAGACTATTGAGTAGCACTTCACCTGGGCAGGTTATCCTAAGTAGAAACAGTACATTGCAAACAAAGTGCATCCAGCACAAATCTAGTTGATATTACTGACCCAAAATTAATAAAAAGTAGCTTGCTTACCTGTCTGACACAGCATGCCTCAGCCATACATGCAAATTATTTTATTCACATAACTTTAAGAAATATATCTTCATTACCCAGAATAATAAGCACTTGAAAGGCAAATATGCATGCACAGCATTGTAACATTCATACCATGGGACTTCGGTCTAAAAATACAGAATCCATGAACAGCACTTCAATCTAAGAAATTGTGCACTAAAATTTCTTGATCTCTTGATTTCTTTATGAAGCAAAAACATTTATAGCATTGTCTAATTTAGCACCTAAAAAAATTTTTCAGTACATATTCAAGACTTGAGAAATTATTTCCATGATTCCAAGGGAAAATTTTCTTATATCAGGTATTGAGAAGTGTGACCTTACTTCTCACTGCTATCAGCTACATGTGTTTCTGTCTGTCATGATATATATCCTCCCTTTAGAACTGTACACTCTCCAAGTACTTGAAAATCATTAGAGATAGAATAGATTTTAAAGGTACAGTTTGTGAAGAAAACATAGGATGTTCTCCCTTCTCATTACAGAAATCATGCCCACACACTGCAAAGACTTAATTTTATGGAATTTGACAAAATCCTATTCCTACTGAAGTCAACAGCAATTTAGACATTGACTTCAAAGGGTTCCCAATTTTCATCTTTCAAGATGACACACTAACATATGTGACATTGCTCTTAGTTGATAGAAGTTGTCTTTGCATGTGCAGATTTTAATAATCTTTCTTTTCTGATCTTATTTCCACTAAATGTCGTTTACATTTTAAGGATAAAAATACAGAGAAAAAGAAGTAAAAATATTTTTTTCAGTATTGAAAAAAAAAATCTAATGCCTGGAAAGAAAGCAAATGGAAAAAATATTGTTTTGCATTGGATAGTTCAAGCTTAGACACAGTTCATTCTCAATTTCCACTGACTAAAACAACGTCAATGAGAATTGAGGGCACTCAATAGGTTCAAGGTTCTAAATCAACTGAAATAATACTCCTAAGACAAATAATGATCTTTAGCAGCAGACCATCATGAATCTGTACATATATTTATCTACATTGTACAAGGGTCACAGATGTTAACTGGATGATCTACAGCTTGGCAATGTGCACATCTCATGCCTGATTCTCAATTAAGGCCTAAAATCTCTCAATTTGTGGCTATTCATGGATTATAATAAAACAGCCTGCTTTAGATATCACAATTATCTGCAGAGCAACAAGACAGTTATGAGACTTCAACAAGGCAGATTTATAGAATCATCTTCAACTTCCACTGGTCAAATATTGATGAGCAGGAAACGAGGTCTTACCTGTCACTGTAGGCAGCTGCAGTGGCAGTGGCAGGCTGGGCATACCGGTAGGCAGCATAACCACCCTGAAACACAAACTCACGCTCTAACTGGGTTGTTACAGCACCTTAAACAACATTTTGCAAAATTTAACAACAACTGAAAGAGTACTGTCATGCTGCAATTCAGCTGAGGGGTTAAAATGCACAGGAAATAATTCAGGGAAATGTCAAGGGAATATTTCGGTGAATCGTTAAATAAAATTTTTCACCACAAACTTTTAAGATTTGTCGCAGAGATAAGGAGAAAGCTATGAACTCTAATGATGAACATAAGGCTTTTTTACAAGGCAATGCTGTATTCTTCTCCAAGTTTTCAAGTAGTAATTGTTCTTACAAACAAGGTGCATGTATATTCATACAGCAACTCTGAACTTAAAAGACAAACTCAGCTAATAATCAATTCTTTTTTAGTACAAAATATGATTTATCATGCCTGGCTGATTAAACCTATGAATTTGTGCACTCAATTAACACTTAATGTTACATAGGTTTCCAATTTATACATAAAATTATAATGAAGAAGCAAAATTCTCTTCTTCCATGAATTAACATTCAGTTGTATGTAACAGTAATTCCAGCTGTTCAATTAAGCAAACAGGACAAACAAACACACATTGGAAAGGAATTGTGTGCAGTGATGCATTGATTATCAAACTGTGAAAACAGCAGAGCTTCCTGTTCAATGGACCACGGTGTTATATCAACCATTTCAAAATGATCTCAGCATGCCAATTAACAGGCACAGCCCAGCTCTGCAGATAACACAAACACGATTTACGTCCCAATTAGAATTCTCCCCCCATCGCCCTCTGGGACAGGGGGCTCTTCTGGTGCCTTCCCCACCTACCCCCACCTTAACAAAGAGCTGAACAGGACAGTATCAGCTCGCTCAGCTTTGAATAAAATTCACTCTTTTGCTGAAGTGTTCACTTTAATAGATTGATTTTTTTTTTCTCTTTTTCTTTTTTTTTTTTGGAAGGCTGCATTCACCCAAGATATTCTGCTGAAGCACGAAGAATAGGCCACGATGTGTCAGCCTTTACTGTAACAGTAGTACGCTGTTACTACAGCAACTTTTGTGGGTTTTCTATTTGGATTTTACAAATCAAAATTCGCTCTTTTCAGAAAAGCAATTTCAACCACTTTTACAAGCTACTTCCCCTTCCACCACCGTGCTTGGCGGAATCGCTTTCATCCCTAACACGTGTAAACCTTTGTGGCTTTGAAGATTTGAAGCAGGTTGGGTTTGGAAATCAATCGTTCAGCTGATAATGCCACATCACCCTGAGAATAAACATAAGTTTTACATATCCTGACAGCTCATTAGGAACTCCAGGCTTTGAATTGTCAGCTCACTTGAGGGACGTTCTTCCTGATTTTTTTCAAGCGCTCACACAGAGAACAGGACATTTCCCTCCCTGCTCCCGGTCAGCTCCCTGCCAGCAGCAATTGTGTCACACAAGCTCTGGAATCAGGCAGGAATAAGGATTTGATAATACCCTATGTGCTCTCTCCTTTGCAGGGAGCTGCTCCTCTGAGCACACACAGAGGCAGCGAGACAAAATGCTTTCTCATTTCAGATCATTTGATTTTTATAAACCAATAGAAGGCTATTACTGCCAAAAAATGTATAATAGGCACATATTGCTTGCAGGTATGTGCATACAGGATGTCAAATAATGTCACCAAGTGCAAACTGAGGCAATAAACAGCGAGGCTGAGGGAAGACAATGCAGGCTGCACACTTGGTCTGGCCTCTGCCACAGGGAGAAAGGTGAGAGATGATACAAATTTATCTGCTCTTCCCTCCTGGTTTTTGAGTGGTAATTATAGCATTTTTCCCCTTTATCTTTAATTTTTTTTCCCTGAGTGCTGATATGAGGGAGCACAAATCCTAAAAGCACGAGGAAGATATAAAACTTGTTTTCATAACCCAGTCCTGACAATGTGTAGCAGACTGCAGGTCAATCTGCAGTATGACATGATTTTATGGACCACGTGTAAGACTCCCTCACTTGTCCTGCTGTCCATTCCTAAAACCCCTGACCTGAAAGTGAGAGCCATTCCATGTCAACCCAAATATGGACATCACAGCTCCCACTGTGATCTGGAATTGAGAACAGGCCACCACGAGCAGCTCTGAATCAGGCAAAAATGAGACAGGCTGTTCACATATCAGCTGCTGGGGAATCTGCAGCTGGTGGCCTCTGTGAGGTTTGGTTTTCTTTTCTTTAACTATCCCCCAAAATCGGTCAGTCTGTGATGACAGACCCTTTCTTGCTGCCTAAACATAGGTGCTACGTTCCTTTTATGCTTGCATTTTGATTTGCTTTCATCAAAGAATTTCCGCTGAACAGTGAAGCTTGACTCTGAACTTTATTAAGACGTTTTGGATTCAACCGTTTGACATTTGTGAGAGCCCTGGAAAGAATGAGCATAAAGCAATACAAATAAAAAGAGATTGAAGGTATTGAATTTGCCTGAATTCTCTGGAGAACTAAAATGCAGCATGAATTTGGGTGCCAGGAAAAATATAATCCCCTACCATCCCATGTCATGAACTCATAATTTTAAAATGAGCTGTCATAAATTACACATTAAAACCTGCTTAAGGAAATTATTTTTATGGGGCTTGGTTTCTGCAGTTTTGGTGTCATGCTAAGTTTTCTTATTGTTTTACTTCAATTACTTCAGATAATTTTTCACTGCAGGCCCAAAATACTTGGAGGTAGACTTTACATTGGGAATTGGGATGGGAATCTGATTCAAACCCCTGAACTCAACTTCTGAGACAAGTTCTACTTTACATTTTTTTCTTGAATTTTGAACTTAGCTGATATCTTAGATGAAGAATACACCAGTAAGCTTCACTACATACACATCTCTTGAGTAACATTAAATATTTATCGTCATGCCTTAGACTATATTACAAAATAAAATATTTACAACAAAATTATGTAATAATTACATAATAATAAACAACAATTTTTGCTTCTTATTTATTAGAAATGTTTTAGGAATGTTTTTTCCTCCCTCAGTCTGTCCATTCATACAGTAAGTACCTGACTGTTATGCTTTGAATTATTATTTTGAAAATTCAGCTGAAATAATAAATTCAGACAATATAATGAAAAAATGTCTACTGTCTTATCTGTGCTCCCATATTTGCTACTTCCAAAACAATGATAAAACAGTGTTACAACAGCATAAGTAGTTTTAAAAAATAAGAATAGTTTCACTACACTACCCAAATCACAATCTGTGAATTTGTGCTTGAATTTGGAAAATAAAATGCAACTGGTGGACTATTTTTGTAATTTATACACACAGAATCCATTTTCTCAACATAATTATTCGAGTATTAGTATGATTTTACAAGAGTCTACATTCAGCATGATGAGGCTTTTCCATCAGTCACCGTGTCATACCTGTGCAAACTTATTGCCAAACACAGGCTCTTGCAATATTGCTCTATAAAGAAACAGAAATGGAATGATTTGAATGATTAAGGGAAGAAGGATGGAAAGAAAGATGCAAGGAAGGAATTTAGGCAAATTCCCCAGAGCAACTCATTGTAATTTTCCTCTCCATGTTTTCTATATGTCTGTGGCTCGGGCAACAGAAAAAGAGCAGTGGGATCCATCAAAGAGCAGGAGCCAATTGTTACAGAGAAATCTTAATCAATTTTAGAAAGAAATCACCCACATTTTAGGTAGGATTCGATAAAATGCAAATGAATGGAAAATTAAATGCAATTGAATTTTTAAATAGTGTCTGTGGTGTATCCACAGTAAGAGTAATTTCCACAAAAACAAGTTATACAAACAGGCATCTATAGGTTATAAAACCTTGTATGCATGTGTGCACCTCCTCCTAAAACAACTAAATTATTTTTTTTGTGAATTTAGATGTACTGAATGTTGATTCTATACGTTCAAAATGACTCTAAATGATTAATATTTTTGGTTGTTTTTTCCTGTTATGAATACTTTTAAAATTTTATATGAATTTTGAGATTTAATTGTCCTCAGTTTTTACTTCCTTTCACTCAAGGATCTCAAAGCATTTTGTGAACATAAATTAATCAAGGTTCCAAACCTTCTCTAATATTGAGAATTATGCCTGCCTTATTAGCAACAAACAAAGGAATGATATTAAAAATTACATGAATTATACCCAATGCTGCAGAATATAGAAGTTGCCTTTTCCTTTTCTTCCATTCATATGGTGTTAAGGTTTAAACAACATTTGTTCTGCTCATGGAGTAAAACTTTGGAAGAATTAAAGAGAAACAATCCACCAGCTCTTTGTGCTGGCTCAAATTTTGGAGCAGGGCTGTGGGAAACGTTTGTGGTATTTCTGTATCATGTTCCCAGAGGTATTTGCTGCCTCAGAGAAGCTCTTGGTAATGTATCCAAACAGACACCACCTGCATTAATTCCAACCAAATACAATCTCCAGCACTGGTCTGGCATTTGTTCTGTTTATATCACAAATAAAATGAGAGATGAAAAGATATTTCATCGCTAGATATCCAAACTTTTTAAAAGGTATCAAGGAGTGTTCCAGCATGTAGAGAACTGGAAGGAACAGCTCACTGCTCCCTGGAGACTCTTTTGCCCTTGGAAAAGTCATTTCTCCACTTCTCGTCCTGGTTCTGTGAGTTCCATTTGCAAAACACAACAAATCTTTGGTACTTGAAAGAAAAATTTCAGTGCTGTCTGCAGATCCTTGCTTTTCCCATCAGAACAGGGCCTTCCAGGGAACCTGATGGCACCCATGGACTTCTACCTGAGGTCAAGGGAACCTTGCTCAGGTAATTATATCTGCTTTTCCCTTGGGAATCAAGTGAGTGCTCCACCCTCAACATCATCCTAGTTCTGAGCTAAAGGTGGTGACAGCAGCTATTGGTAGTCTTGTCCCATACCCCTGATCTGCCTTATTCTTGCTCAGCAGCTCACACACGAAAAAAACTATCTTAAACCTCTGTATGAGTATTTTGTCATGGACTTTTGCCAGCTGCAGTATCCCAGGTCCAGAACCCTGAGGGCAGGTTGGAAAATCTTGCTGTGAACAGTGAGACCGACCAAGGGACACAGTTAAACCAGATCATCACCCAGGGACTCCTGCAGCTGGTGGTGACAAGGCTTGGAAGGTTCTCCTGTTTCTGAGCCTTCCCACGTTTTAGGTGTGGATTGAAGAATGACACGCTCTGGAAACATTCTTTATGACAATGGTAAAAAAAGAAAAATAACAGATTTAAGATAAAGCAGAGCAAAAGTGCAGAGCTATTATTCTAACTGAATATTTCTCAGTCTGTTACTATTTTTGCTTGATTTTGTGGAGCGTATTTTCTTATTTTCACAGGTGCCAATCTTCATCTAAGAACTTCTATATTTGCTGGCAGGCAACTTTAATTCTCTTTTAATGACTTTTTCTCTTAGTGAATCAATACTTAATTTTAAAAGGTCTTCCTTACTTCCTAATAATCTCCTTTATTTTTCCTACTCAAAGGCACATTTAAAAAGGGAATTCAATAGCTCAGCTATTTCAGAAGCATTATTACATTCCATATAGAATTATATGAAATACAGAATATATTATATTACATCTAGAATCATGGCTGTTGATTTTTCACTTCAGACTGTACTTTCCACTTATTTTTATATTCTTATTCTCTTCTGTTCCACTGGTTAGTATTAAGCAACTCTGGACATTTGCTGTTCTTAGTTCACCATCCAGTTTTTACCCAACCAGTATCTTTTTGTGTCTTCCTTCCTTCCTTTCCCCTAAGTTGAACCACCAAAGGCTATGCTGATAGCTAGTTATGCAATATTGCTGGTGGTACTCAATGCAATCAGAGCAGGATGAAACCCACTTTGATATACTCATTAATGCATATTTTTGATCTGGCTTTTCAGTACTGTGTGCCTTTTGTTTTGCTTTCTGTGGTATTTTTAAGGTTCTTTTCTCCCCAATCTACTGTTAAACCCTATATTGTTTAAATGCTTTTTTTTTATTCACAGAGCATTTTTCCTTTCACAAAGCTTCAGCTTTGCACTTAAAATGAAAAGCTGAGTAGAACTATGTCATAAACAATTGGGATTTAATAAATAACTCAGTCTGCTGCAAACTACTACACTAAGAACTAATACTCTGTGAATTGTAAAGTTTCACTTGATTTATGCCAGTTCTTTCTATCTCTCTTCCTCCCCTGCAAATGTTTTATATGCAAGAAAGCAAAAATGTGAAGAAAAATTAGTTATGAAATAAGAATGCTTGTATACTATAAAAAATTTTTTTAAATCTCCAGAAGAGTGTTTTAACTCTGTCAAATGCTGTAAAGGTAAACATTCTGTTCCATTAAGCAAACTGAGATATGCCATCAGAAATATGAGGCTGCAACTGAGTGAAAACCAAAGCATAGTTTTGCATTTTCAAATATATAACATATGATGAACCGGCACAGTTATTCTATTTTCTAATGCACATGACTATTGCAGACAACAAAACTGAGGCTACACTAGAAATTAGTCATTTCTTCGGTATCTTCCTCATTGGAATCACTTTCCATTTGGAAACAAAATGTTACAGTCTGTGAGAGGCTGTGAGGCCACCTAAAAATAATATTGTCAGTCCCCAAAAGAGATATTCCTGGTTTTCAGCAGCAGTGGGTTCCAAACCTACAGACTGTTCCACTAACATTTAGTTCCCACCTATTCTGTCACGCTGAGCCACCCAGAGAAAGATGTCTTGCTGCCCTTCAGACTTTTGGGTTGGTAAACTGAGCAAAGTAGATGTCACATTCTTCTGACAGTTTGAAGGAACATGAAAATTAGAACCCACGCTTGAGGAAGTCCCACACTGTTCCATGTATCCCAAAGAGCTCAAAAATTGAGCAGCAATGTGTTTAGGTGGGATTAGAGCAGCACGCTCCACTTGAGCAAGGCTTTGGCCAACGGCTGATTCTTGTGTTGTAAACAATATGTTACTGACAACGACACTAAGTACACAGGGAGACAATTTTAACTCTCGCTAATTTAATATGTTTTCAATCTGCACAAATGAATTTTCAAAGAAGTATCAGCCTTTCCACCTCCATCAGAATAAACAAACCTACTTCGTACATAAATTCAAATTGTTGTCCTTCTTTATATAAAACTTATTAAAAAAAAATTCCAGTCCCTTGGAAATAGTTCTAGAAGACTGCTGATAATGAGCACAAGGGATGTTTTCTAGCATTACCTATTTAATTTTTAATATGTGTATGAATTTCAACTCATCTGTCTTGTCGTATCTCAACAGAGACAGTACAAGTTGGTTAGAGCAACTTGTGTGGTGAAACAAAATGATACCTGTAACTTAGGGCCAGGTTGCTTTATTAATATAAATAACAAATGTAAATAATTTGTTATTATTAATATAATAACAAATGTAAAAGATTAATTACTCTCAGTAAAACATTTTACATCTACACATAAGGTATAAGAATTACTTTAGAAGAGTGAAATTCAGCCTCTACCACCTCAGACCTCTTGCATACTCAGACATAAGTAGCCTCTTTGTACACATTCAAGGTAAAAAGTTGGTAAGAAGAAACAAGGTGAGAAACTTGGAAAACTTGATATGAAACTTGCAAAAATATTATTTAAAAGGAATTGGTGAACAATTAGGTGAGTGGATAATGATGGATCCGGGGCTATAAATCCTTCCTAACGAATAATCCACTTATTTCATGAGCAGCCTCTACCCGTTTCCTTTAAACTGAAATAAGTGGATTTTCAAAGTGCAGCTGGAAGTCTACTCAGATTACAGACAATACACAGTCATATCTTAAAACTTACTATGTCATTAAGCTCTACTATCACCCCGGCACCTACAGATACCCAATGTTGGCTGGATTTGGGAAACTTATATCTCTCCGTGAAATATTTTCATAGTTCAAGTATTAATAATATTCAGCTTGCCTTGATTTTTTTTTTTTTAAAAAAGAGCTTTTGGGGATTTGCAAAAGAATGTTTCTGCTTTGCTTTGGTCTTTTTTTTGAACTTCAATTATGAAGGGAGACACCCCTCCACACACACACACACACACACACACATTTTTCACATCTTTTTGCATTCGTTCAGCATTTGATTGAAGAGTTAATTCAGCTCCACTGAACAATGATAGATGTAATGAACAGAAAGGTCTTCCAATGTGAGAGATATTCTTCTCAATTCTTTCTGACAGGCAAGGGATGGTAAATAGACAAAACAGAGTCAAGCTAGGCAGCAAACTTGTAAAAAGAATGACTCTGGTAATGTACAAGGACAGCATGCACATCAATGAATACTTACATAAATGTCTGCACCATAAAATCCATCCTGGTATACAACACTGCAAGGATGCACACACAAAGAAAAACATCCATATTAGTGCATTTCCACATGCAAATGCCACCAACCCCTGCACAGCTGAGGTTAGTCTTGTCACAAGAACAGAGGGAAGGGGGAAGGAAGGCACTCTTCACATTGGTTAAGGAGGTTGGTGGTCATTATCAGAAGTGAAACTGTACCAAATACATCCTCTTATAGAGTATGCCAAATGCTTAGTCAAAGGGAGACAAAGCATGGCAGGATTGGAAAAAAAATTGTGATAAGGTTGAGGGGGTTTTTCTTGGTTTTTTTTTTCCATAAAAATTTTCAGTGGGCCAATCCTACAATCAGTCTCAATACATTAACAAAAACCTAACTCTTGAAGTGCTACTTCCTTGTCCAGCAATTATGCCGACCCTCTGAAATAAAGAGGTAATTGTCATTACTTAGATGGAAAATAAAACCCAGCATAAGTTTCTATGTTGAGAGGAGTGGGTGAAATAATTATGCTGTTGGTATTCTACACAGGGGGTCAAATCTCAATACCTCAATGCACACAGAGGTGAGAGAATCCATAGGTACTGCATTGTTGGCTTGATGCACATTTCCCATAGTGACAACAGGTCTGTTGAGAATGTCATGGTGTTATTCTTATGAAAAAAAAATATTAACTTTCCTTACTTGATCGTTTCAAAACTTCAGTGAACATGCCAATGGTTCTGAGCTCCCCTGCAGTTTTGGTTGGATACATTACTACTTCCTACCTCAAAAAATGTTGGTATTGTTATATTGCTGTTAACAGTTCACCCAGAGACTGTGGTATTTCAGCTAAGATAAATCATCAGTGCATGTAGTGCAAATTTCAGATTCTAAACCCTTCAGGATAAATGACACAGTATGACAAAGACGGTTTAAATGATTACACTAAAGAAAACTGGAACTACACAACAGTGGCCTACCAATTACACACATTATGTAATTCCTGCAATTTTACATTCATTTGGCAGTTCTGCAACTTCAAAATGGGTATTTCCACTATCAGAATCAACCCAAGCTGTTTCAAGAGCTAAATATGAGAGCACACAATAGGGGTTTTTTTGCAACAGTATTTTCAATTTGGGAATACTATTATCTAGGAATAATAGTTATTACCAAGTTGCTAGTCTGAGCTGTTTTGCAATTCCAACAAGAATTTTCATGTCAGAAATATAAGTGATCTATTGAGGTCAATGACCAAAACCCACAGGGCTGAGCTGATATGTGTCTAAGTCAGAATCACTTGAGAAAATCATAAATATGCATACATGCACACAAGCAACATGGATAAAACCACACTGATGATAAAAGTTTGCTGTGGAATAATAATGTGTGAAAACTCAGCTCCATTTAAATCGGAGTGTCTGCCGTTTGTTTCAGTAAGGTCAGACCTTTACTCGTGTATTTTTCTATTTATTATGTCTGCAGAACAAAATATGCAAAATCTGGTCTACACTGGCAGTTTTCAAGGAGCTTGTTGTTTACATTGCATTGCACCTTCATTTTGGTTTGGTATTCTGATTATTTTGAAACAGTCCATGGTTTTCTTATACCTGTTTGCAAGTAAGAAATAAAACTTTACACATGGCTGTGAGGTAGGAGCACACAATCATGAACAACATGGAAGGACTTTTATGAGATGATATACAAATTATACTAAGTTTGCTGAAGATGAAGATACCACAACCCTCAGTTCCTCACATCACTGTTCACTCCTGCTGGGAGACAGTGGAGGAGTTGGGGGAAGGTAGTTTAGGTTCTGTCTCTGTTTCTAACCATCCAACTGCACTTCAAAAGGCACTAAATTATATTCATTTTTCAAGTCTGTTTTGCCCATGATGTTAATTTGTGAACCATGTCCCTGCCTTTACCTTCAACCCAAGAGCTTTTCCATTTGAGTTCCTCTCCCTGTACTCTGGGGAAGGGGGGCACAGCTGGGTGAGGGTCTGGCAGCCAGCCAAGGTCAACCTACCACAGTACATTAAAACATGCTACTCTCAATTACTATTAAACATTGCTACTCAGAAAATAATGCATAATGAGAGACTATGTGTCAGAAAGGGGACCTTTTTTCTTCCTCCTCGTGGTGATATGTGGATATACAGGGAAGATGAATAGGGGCTGATCAATTTTTCATTACTAAGTGCAGCTGGTTGTAATGCTGGACAGGCTCCTTCATCCACCTCAATGCTCCTTTTACACCTAACTCTCAGTCATGCACAGACAAAAACTTATTTTGAACTCTAAAAATACAATCACTTGATAAATACTATGCTGAAAAAATGTACCTATCACTAAAATGAGACATATATGTGTAATTCCATCATTAAACATGGCCACTATTAAGATGAAGTGATGGAACCAGGCAACTGAGTATAACAGTCCCAAACAGGACTTGCACTACAAAAAAATATCAGCTGGTTTTATCTTATTTCCTCCCTTTGGTCTTGTATTATGATAGTGATGATAAATAAAACCCCTTCTGCTTCTCCTGAAGTTTGAAGAAAAGTAATTCTTCACACTTTCATAGATTTTTCAAAGAATATTTCCTCTATTCACTGTCCTTGTCATTCATTGACTCCTATGACTGAATCTTTCCAGTGGAGTCAACTGTGTTTTCTAACAGCACCCTTCACCCAAAGGACAAAGTGTAAAACACCAAGAACTTCACTATATAATTTTCCAAAGGGTAATTTGCTTGACTTATCTCCCCTTTTCCTCTCTCTGAAGCTGTAGGCAGAAAACAGATGATATGACTTAAGCATAGGAAGAGATTCAAGGCATTACATGGGGACCCCTCTTACCACAGCTCCTTTTAAACTTTATATTAAAAAGAATTGTCTTGGCAGACAGATAAATCATGCTCCTTGTGAACCAACACAGGGTCTTCAAATAGCCACATTACTGAAATCTGAATTACTTCACCCAGGAATAGATGATGTGTTAATGTGCTACCCAGGGGCATTAAAAAAACAACAACAAATTCAGGGTATCTATTCAGTTGTTTTTTTATAATTTTATTGTGCTAAGGAAAATTCAGAGAATTGAGAAGTCTTGATTTAATAAGAAAATGTGCATGTAAATAAATTCATATGTGGCAATAATTTCCTGAAATTATTTTTCTATAAATATGAAACTGTTCCCTCACTAGGTATTATACATCTGACTTTCACAGGTTTACCTCCTTTATTTAAGTCTCTGTGTCTTCTAATAATTTTTTGTAACTATATTAAGACAAACTCTTTACTAGTTTAGATTCTGTCTTTATAATATCCTGGGAGGACTACATCTGTCTTCATTATAATTTTCTATCCTCATCTTTCAAAAGGATTGAGTTGAATAATCTATCAAGGACATGAAACGACAGTTCTGGACTGCACAAACCTTAGTTGAGTAACTTCATGGCAGTTGAGTATCTGTGGCCCTCAGTCACACACATCCTGCACAGGGTGACATGGACAACCTAAGGCACATTCAGAGCCTTGGAGTGATGGATTCAGGGCAACCAATGGGCATTAAAATCATGATTTCATTCCTTGGAATAGGAATCATGTCTGCAATTCACCATCACTTCTCCATCAGAACTCAAAGAACAGAGGTTCTGTTTTTAAATTGCTGTTAGGGTCACCTTCACTGTCCTGCACATCATGCAGCACTTGCTCTGGAAATCACCTTTTACATGAAACCATTCACATGAAGCCTTCATGAAACAAATGATAGAAGAGATGCAACTGCAGCCTTATTTAAGCCAAACACTGATAATTAAAGTAGCACCTTTCAACACTGTAATGACACAATTTTCACTGTTGTAAACAGAAAACTGAAGCTCTTGTATGAGGCAGTTTCAACTTTTTAGAATGTTCTCTAATTCCAGGTTCTTGTACTTCCAGTTTGAACATTTTCTGCCACGAACAAGTTACATTATCTGCTTTGGAAAATTAACTGAGGGCATTGCTGCAGAGAACAAAGCTGGCAGACATAAATCACTATGCACTGGCAAAAAACATTTTTTGTTCTAACAATTGCACAAATACACAAAATACAAAGTCCAAGGTAAGAGGAAGTTTCTGTGAGCCTAAAGAAATACATTGGAAAAAAACCATAACTACCACAGGAGATGTAGTAGTATATACTAAACATCCATCTTTCTTAAATTCAGAATAAGTGTTGGAAAATAAAGCTGGTTTTTCTTTCATTTTGAATCAGCTAGACTATAGTACTTGAAAACATTTACTTTAGCAAGGGGAACAGTTTCTGAATAGTCTCTGATACTTCTCCTATCTCCTGTTTTCCCAAGAGAGGCACCAGAAGTGGAGGTATGGACTGAAAGCTCTGTTAGATTCAGCAGAACTGAAAGGACCAGAGGGGAAACAGAACACAAAAGTCATCACACACTAAACTTGGGAAGAACTTTAAACAAACCATGCTGGAACAGAAGTTTTACTAATACTTCTATCTGCTATACTACCAGACATACAGTGGCTCTGGGTTTTCTTGACAGCAAATTAAAGGTGGAGTTTCATATTCATCTTGTTTTACTGTTTGGTGAATGGTTTTCAAGGATGCTGACATTCTAGTTGCTACAGAGGCCCCAAAAAAGTTACAGGTATTAAAATCAGTTAGCCTGCTTTTAACAGTTTGCCAAGGAGAAAAAAAATCCAAAATCTGCCCCTGGAGTACTCTTCCTAGCCAAGACAACATCCTCCTGTAGGGACAGGCTCTGACTGCTGTTCTCCACTCATTTCATACATAACAGGACCAGCCCTTGTTTCCCCTCTCCTGCAGTGTCAAGGTTGAGCTCTCCATGCAATGTAGACCTCCACACTCTAAATTTCAGCACTCAGTATTCTTACACAAAGTTTTACTCCCTCATTTCAGTGTCAGTGAGGTTTGATGGTACCTAAACGAATTATACAGTCGCAGCTATGAGTAAACTGCACATTCTAGTGTGACAAGGCATTAGAGGGGATGCCACAGGTGCTAAAATGGAAGTATTTTCCATGAGCTGATAAACTAGATGTTATCTCAAGGAATTAGTGAAATGCCTCACTGGTAAGTAAAGGATCCATTAATTATTGAGATAGTGCTACGCATCTCATGAGCAATAATTTCATTTTTAAATGACACATTTTAAAGCATGTGTGCTGTTCTTTGATTTATAAGAAAACAATGGCCTTAAATATGATTATACTCAACAATTTTCCTCAGACCTAGCAAAGAGACCCATGTCTGCTGCTCCCCAGTAAGTGGGAGGCACAGCAGAGCTTTCAATAGGAACCACACGAACTTGTTTTGCCTTAAGACCACAAGATTTAGATTTCCTTTCAGCCTGGGATTCCTTGCCATTTCCTGACTTGGTCAATAAACAGTTTCTAAGAAAAGGTCACAGTCAGTACCAAACAGGACACCAGTGAAGAAGAACAACTACAGATTCCAGGGAGACTGAGTAGAAGGAACCCGTTAGAGAGCAGGGACCTGGGGGGCAAAGCTGCTGAGAGAAACACCAGAGATCACTTTGTCAGTCTAAGAAACACATGCTTTCAGCTTTACAGCTGATTTTCAACTCCAAAGCAAAATAATTCAGCTTCAGTTCCAAAACAATATAATATAAACAAGATTATTTCAGATCAGGTATTATATTTTGGCTCAGTAATAAGCTTCCTAAGGTTAATCAAATCAAATAAAAGAAAAAGGGGTAATTTCAAACTTCAGATTTATATTTTACAATTAAGTTCTTTCTCGAAAAGAAAAGCAATATTTTTCTAACTAAATATTGGTGGAATTCAATGTAAATTTATTATTAAAATTATATCTGTCATTATAGAAAATGTATGGGTTTTTTTAATGATTGAAAATACTTAAGTGTGAAACTATTTGCTTGGCTGTAAGGCTGGGCTCCTTCTTTGGGTGAAAAATGAGAAATTGTTACTAAATTAATTGCAAAACAGCATTTAAAGCTTTTTCCATTTTTCTTATCAACAAATGATATTCCAAGTTGTTTGCTTCCTTCTCTAAGTTGATTCATTCCTTGTGATCTCTTTATTATCTCTGTAATTCTTCTCGACTCCTACTCCCATTGTGACTGCAAACCACATTCTTATAATTTATTTTCATTGATTAAGGATTTTTGCTGATGAAAATTCCTTTTTGCTTCTTTAATAGGTCAGATTACATAATGGGTGAGCACAGGACAAAGTATCACAAAGCAATTCCAAATTGCATCAGTGAAGTTCTAGCACAAGATCAAACACATTAGGCCAGAGAAATTATGTCAGGATGAAGCTTTATTAATCCAACTGTGGATCAGTGCAACAGAGATACATATTATTCCTGCACTGATCCATTAATTATGGAAGTGTGCAATTTGTGTTGTGCATCAGAAAGCAGGGCTTAATTATAACACAGAGGTGGATGGAGAAAATTAAGCCTGGCTAATATCTGAGCTATGACCTACCTGAATTAGGACAGGGCTCAGTAATTGAAAACTTTGGCAGAGTCAAATTACTTTAGACTGGGAAGGTGGGCCCTGGGTTACCAAGGGTCCATCTCAGAGAGCTGGGAGCCCTCAGGGCAATGAGAAGATGTGACTCCTGAGCGATGCAACACGTGGCTCACTCTGAAGCTTTAAGGACAGGTCATGAAGGAAATGAGATTCATCCAACCTGACTGTCAAACCACCCTGCAGAAGGATGGAAGAGTGCTGAGCTGACCCCTTGGAAACCAGCTCAGCTGGAACACTGCTGAACCTGACTGCAAGGCACAACTGTTGTATTGGCTCACAACAGGAGTTCTCAGCACTTGCACATCTAACTTACTGCCCAAAGATGCTGAAAACGAGCAGTACAATTACATGAGAGTATACATGTGTGGCACTTGGAAATGCAATTCTTTCTGCTGAGTCACTGTACTAACTAAACTACAAAAATCTGTAAAAAAAACTACCCCACACACATATACACAGAGAGCACCCATGTGGCCTCTTAAATTAGAGCAAATTTAAGTTACTTACTAGTCAGAAAGTATTTACTCATTTTGCAAATACTAATCAAAAAAGTACTGTCCAATTTAAAAACTGTATCACAGACAGCTGGTAGGTATTTTCTTATATAACTTTATGACTTCACACTAAACTGAGGTGTTAATCATGATTATTGATATCATGATTAATGACATTGGCAATGACCCATGTTGCCATCTCACTACATATTGCATTCTATGTTCAAATTTAAGAATTTATTTTTAAATGAGCTAGAGACTGAGAATCCACTTTCTTTATATGCAGTATCCACTTGTTAGCTGAGACATTCTGACTGAAATCTGACTGCTGGATATTCTAAACTTGCTCCCACCATTGCCATGTCTAATACCTTGACTAACTCTAAATAAGAGTCTGGCCAACAGTAGGATAAACTTGGTAGGACACCATTCTTGCCTGAAGGTAACTCAGGCAATCTTCAGAAACCACAGTGCCTTCCTGTAGTAGTGGTAATACTGTTTTGCTTATTAAATTAATATTGTTTATGAAAAACTTACATAAAACAACAGAGCACACTTTTACAAAATAAACTGATTTTGTGGCATCATTTGTATATATTCATTTTCAGAACATCTAATTTCTCTGACATAATAACTGCCAGAATTGATGGAATGGTGAAAGTGCCTGCCTTAAATATCCCTGAAAACTCAGCCTGAAGGCTGACTGATGAGATTTAGCAAACTTGTCTAAGGAATGGAGCAGGAGAAGAGGAGGCTCTGCTGTCAGCTCCTGTGCAAGGGGATATTCCCTGTGGGAGCAGAAGAGCTCCTGAATGGGATTTTAGTGTGGGCAGAGAGAGAGAGAGAGAGATCACCTTCCCTTGCTGCCTGTGCCAACCCTTCCTGACCCCTTCTCAGGAAGATCTGGCTGCTCTACAGAGAGGTGGCAGCAAATCTACTTCAAATTTTTAGGACAGAATGCTACCCTGGCCTGGGATCCGGTAAGTTTTCTGATTTTGCAGATTTCCCAATTTCTTAAGAGCTGAAAATGTTTTACCAGTGTTACTAGGGTTTTTAAACATCACATGCAGCATACAAAGCCTTTCTGCGTCAGCATTTGCAGAGCTACAGGAGAGTTTGTTTCTTCCTTCTTTCCCTCAAAAATATACTTAAAATCCCAATCATCTTCTGAAATAAAGATTATTAAGTTTCTAGAAATTACTACTATGAATTCCTCTTTGTTCCTTAGTTTACTGGTTGGTTTTCGTAAATGCAGGTCACTGACAGGGAAATCTTAAGGTATTATTTAAGCAAACATACTCCAAACCCATGGTCCTGAGAGAAGCATGCCAGATTTCTATCATGGCAAAGATGGCAATTGGAAAAACTAAGAAAACTGCAATTAAAAAAAATAAAATAAATACAGCACTAAGCTTTCAGGTCCAGAGACAACTTTCAGCAGACGATTTGAAGAAAAAGGAATTAACTTGATCCAACCTCCTTAATAACCAGATGTTTGCAATCATCAAAAATACATCTTTTAGCCGAAACGATTTCTCCGTTCCAAAGCGTTCCTCGTTTCTGAGAGCATTTACATAACAACATGTGACATCTGAAATGCTTGAGGCCACCAACCATGGCAGTACAAATTACAGTCATTTTTCAACACCCTGGGCAAGGTGCAGCCCGGGACTGGTGTCGGGCGGTGAGACACAACCCCCACATGCGCCACGGCCAAAAAAACCCAAAAAAAAAAGTGTGTAGCCTTGTGAAACCCATGCTGAAGGGTGTGGAAAACTGAGCTCCATGCTAAAGGTGTGGAAAACTGAGCTCCTTACCCGCCGTAGGCTGGAATAGGAGGAGGGGGAGCTGCTGCACGAAACGTGTTGTACACCGTGCGACCTCGGCCTCGTAGGTGGGCACCTCTGTAAGCGGCAGCTGCAGTCGCAGCAGGGTAGGGAAATCCTGGCACTGCAGGGGGGAAAAAACAGGGATTAATGGGCAACATTCAGGTCCAGTGTTCTGAAACAAGCAGCATTACCTGTAACCGGACGAGGGAGTCACCAAATAAGTAAATTATTAGTCTTTTAGATCGTCTTTACACGGAAAATCTTTGTATGTAAACAGGACAAACCGGGAATTTGGATGCAGTTATCAGAGGTGGCTCTCAGTTTCTTAGAGCACAGTATGAAAAAGAATGTTGGCTGGGTCAGCCAGGAGACTCCTGAGGTCCAAGTTCAGGCTCTAATTTATAAGGTCAGAGACATTTGCATCATAGTATTGGATCTGCCTTCCAAAGTCAGCCCTGTTTTGAGTGAGGGTGAGACATTAGACATTTAGGTGACCTCGAGTCATCTACATTATCCAGGGAGTTTGGCAATTGAACAGAGCTTTGCTTTTGTTCAAGAGCTGATTATTAACTGGGTCTTAACTGTGTAACCATGGAAAGAAAGAGTGTTCTCTTTTCTGTTTTTTATTTTGGGTTATACCACATTCATAACAGTACCTTTCATTCCTTCAAAGGCAAGAGTTGCATAGTTTAGAAATATCTGTCTGAATCCAGATAATATTCAGACCAAATAGAAGCAATTTAAGCAAATAAAGAAATTAACCCAGACATTTTTATATTGTCATTGCAACTAAGTGTAAACATTAATTACTATTCCATGTGAGACTTAAAATATTTTAATCAGAAATTGAACAGTAATACAGTACTACTTAGAGGTTTGGGGTTTTTTTCTGTAAAATGTCTGTAAAACTGCTCTCTTAATAAACTTTTAATTATAAAAAGAAACAAAAATCCAACCCATCAACCAACCAAACTTTGCACTTTTCTTTCTCTGCCGTTTTTTTAACCAGACTTCATTACTTCATTTCTCCTGTGTACACATATTGCTTCTCAATGTTAGAACAGGTATTTCTTGAGTGAATTAATCAGTGAGACAGAAAAAAATCAAATCCAGCTCTGTGGCACTCAGGTTGCATCAGTTGTGCTTCACCATGCTGATTTTTTTTTTCAGTTTATAAATAAAGAGATAAAAGAAATAAACATTTCTTATCAAAGCCCTAATAAGGAGCAAGCAAACGTAAATAATGATGTATAAAACACTGTGTTTTTCAAATCTGAAAAACAATTATTTCAAACCTCCTTGGTCTTTCATCTGTTTAGGTAATAAATTTTAAAAGAAGCCTTGAATTTGAAAAAGGAAATGAAAAATTCACAACCTGTAGGCCTTGCTGGCTGAACATGTGAAGGCAAATATTGTAATTATGGTGACTTTCCACTATTGCCTTACTGCTGTGGCTGTGGAGCTTTGCAAGGTCCTTCTCACTGACAAAAAGATTATACAGTAAGTTCTGCAAAATTTACTTGCCTGTGATACAGCATAAACCAACCTTACAGCAACACAAATAAATTAGAACTGTCTTAAAAAGTGCAAATATCACATTTTTATTCCTTTCTGTAATAAGAATGTGTGTCAAAATCAGCAAGATGAACTTTCAGAACTCAGTATACTGCTGATAACTTTGCAAGCAACAGCATTTAAGAAGTGTTAAATAAATACTAATAGAAAATATTCTTTTGAGAAAAAACAAATATATATCATATAGATTTGGATGCTGTAAGTACTTTTGCATATTCAATAACACTGAATATTCAACACTACAAATATAGGAGTGCTAGAATTATGACCTACTGCTGAAACCAGGTAACTTTTGTCCTTTTCCTTTCCATGTATACAGTCCTGTGTAAAAATTAACACAATATGCATAGGAAAATGTAAAAGGTAGTTTTCAGTGGACTGAAGACATAATTATAGCAGAAAGATCTACAAGTCTTTGCTGTGGTTCCTTTGACAGAGTGGACTCTCTGCCTATACAAGCAAACAAATAAAAGGTGCAAGGGTCTAACAAATAAAATTTTATAGATGAAAATTAGCAATGCATGAGAAAAACATGAGGGCTGGACCACATGGTGCCTTGTTCACTTCGGTCCCTTAGAGAATGTGTTTGTGAGTGAGAATTCCTGGAGTAGTTTACATAAGGTGATGCACCCAACACACATTTAAATGGTCATATTTAAATGCAAGAGACACTGAGGATACACCTCTGTGAAAGAGTGAGCTCCTAATGTGGTCTGTGAGCATTTTTTCCTTTGAATTCTACCATTCAATCCAGCTCTTTATTCTTCATGGTGGTCACACCTTGGAAAGAACTATAGGAAGGGTCAATGGCTCAAATCTTTGGCAGCGAATGCTTTCTACAAAGAAATGTCACTGGAAAAGCAGAATGCCCCATCAATAAATGAGCCAAAAAGCATATTTTATATACATATATATAAATTACATTTTTATGAGAAAGAGGGCTTTCTCTTATGAAAGAGGAGAAAAAGCAAGAAATAGAGATAACAGGAAGAGTCACTTATCCCCTAAGTGTCTATCAAACCCAAACCCTGCAGTGGTGGCTCAGCATTCCTGGGAGATGCTAAGACAGGACAGTGATTTCCACCATTTTCAAAGGATCTGCAACCCAAAGAGGTGTTAGAATGAAAAGCCTGAAGCAACCTAATTGTTTTGCTGTGCTTGCATTGAATTGTTTCCCTTCAATAAAGTCATGGAGCATAAAATGTCTAAAGTAAAGCAAAGCACTAAAAAAGCTCTTAGAAGCAACTAGTAGAAGGCAGAGCAGGGATTTGCAGTTCTGTCAGGAAGAGGATCAGATGGGATGGAAACTAAACCTGAGAAACACGGGACTAAGAGTAGCATTGCAAGGTCTTATGATCAAGTGAGGTCTAACAGTTGAGTTTAGGCACAACAGAATTCTATCCATCCCAAAAAACTGATTTAGGTCCATCTGAAAATCAGAGTAGCTGAAAACATGCCTTTTATTTCCAGGCAGTAACATTAAAGATTAAGATCAGAGGTAAAATAAGCAACAAGTTTTGTCACCCTAGATTTCAGCTCAGAGCAAAAATATTATGCTACTTCAGCCCAGCTGAGAAATCAGATGGTTAGGAATATGTAGTAACCACAGAATTTATTTTGCTACCAACTTTTTAATAACCTCACCCCAAAATAACCAGCAGAAGTGGCACCATTAGAACACAACTGAAGAATGGACTTCATAAAAACAGTTTTATGAAAAGAGCTGTCCCATCAGGAAGCATTAAATGCTATTAACCAGTCCCAAAAGTAATGAATATACTAGCCAGGAGGGGGAAAGATTTTAATGACTTACAGTTTGTAGGTCAACCTTCCTTAGTGCCTGAGTGCCAAAGTGCTGCAACTCAGTCAGTGAAAATGCTATTATAATGGGGTTGAAAATGTGTTTGACTCTCAGCAGGGAAGCATCTGAGCCCACTTCTAAGCAAAAGTGGCTTAAAATCATCAAAGTAATTTGATGACTGGAATCCTTCTGATCTGTGACACACAAAAGGCAGATTTCTCCAAATACACACTGATGATATGAGGTGATAACATGAGGTTAAAACAAAAAAAGACTTTTCTAAGGACAGCATGTGATCAAATATCAAGCCATAGAGACAACTTATAATTTCATCTAATAGCCCCTCAGTTCTATAATTATTCATTCAGCTATTCAAATATGAATGAGACTACAAGAGCAACCACAGAAATTCAGTTCCTACAGTTGAACTGCACCTTTACTATTTCAAATTAAAAAATTAGAGTATAAGCAATATGCTGTGGAAGTGCTTGGCTTTGCTTCATATAATTATCCAAAAGCATACAAATCATTTCTTACTACAGCCTAAACGATTTTTTTAAGGAACATTATGCTGGTGAGATTTCTTCTTTAAACTTATTTGTTCTATTTTTATATTTGAAAGGATAAAATTTTAAAATGTATTATTATAATGAATATTGGGTTCTCTCTTCCTAAACTCTGTAAGCTTGGAAACATTGTCAGGACACCTCCTCCACTGAACTTCAGTTTAGATCTCAAACACGAAATCAGGTCAGCAAATCACAACATTTAAGTAAATTAAAAAGCCTCTGGAATTAAAAGGATTCTTGTTAGTATATCAGTAAAATTTAGGTAACTAACAATTTTATAGAAAAAGCAAATATGAGCATGAGGAAGACAATCTTTGTGTTCACAGATGAAATTTAATCAAATCTTAATTTGTCCCAGAAGATGTAATAGAAGCATTTGTTTTACTAATTTTGTATTAAATCTCACCATAGGCCTGGGAAAACAAAGACTAGAGGAACAGTGACCGAGCTCGAGCTCCCAAAAAGAGGGATATAACCTGGCAAAAAATACTTAAGGGTTATACACTGTGTATTAAAGTTTTAAAGCTCTGGGATAGATGAAAGAGCAGCAGATGCAAAAAACAACAGGGGGCAGATTTTGTATCAAAGCCATAAAAATATACAGCCATTTTAATGGGCAATTATTCTTCCCATTTGTGCTGTGGTTGGAATTCGTATGAGAGTGCCATATGCCCCCAGAAAGGTGTGCCATCAAAATGGATGAACAAATCCACCTCTCATCACTCCTCATCTCTCCTCCTTTGCACAAACTAGCAGGTCATCTACCATCAAGAGTCTGCAAATGTTTCATGGTGAAGAATTTTAATGTTACATCATGTTTGCATCAGTTTATAGCTAATTTACTGCAGCACAGTTTAACTGCTACAAAGCCAGGGAGACACATTTACATTATTCCCAGAGTTCAGGAGGACCCCTGTTGAGGAAAAACAATAAATTAAAAACAAAGAGATATAATGGGTAACATGCTGAGAAAAGCTAAGCAGAATAATCTATATGATATTATCTGAGATTTCAGGAAGAGAATCAGCAGTTTAGCCCAATGTATGCTGTGTTTTCCCTTCACTGTAATAGTAATAAGTATTATTAAGTAGCATTTTTTAAAAGAATTATAAACACTGTGTTAAAGAGGATGTGTGCATTTAAATACACAGACCAAAGTACACTGCAAGCAAAATGTAAGCTGTGTTACTACAGATTTTAACATAAAAAGGCATTTAAATTATATATACTTATACACACACACACAGTTAAAATTTCAGGGTAAAAAAAAACATCTTTAGAAAGTTCAGAGTGTTTAAAATTAGCAGGCTGAACATACAGTTCTTCACCTGTCACTTTTGTGAGATGATTTTCCCTGGGATCTAGTTGTGAATTAACTGAATATCAAACATATTTACAACTGGTCACTTCTTTTGCTTTCTTTCACAATCTATTTGTTTTTTGAAACATACTTAAAATTATAGAACAATTACTTCCTTACTATTGTAGAAAAATATATGTCAGTATTATACACTGTTGTTTAGGAATGAATAAATCCGTATTTTGGAGAAACCCTTACTTATAGGGGACACTCATTTGAAATGCATTAAAAAGGAAAACAAAAATCTCTAATTAATGTACAAGTCTAATCACCATTCTCCACATGGAAGAGTAATTTTTCACTGTTCATTTGCTCAGTGTAATCTCAAAACTGACATAACAGAAAAGCAATGGCCTATAAATCTGCTCTCATTTGTTTCTTTAATATTCATATTCCATTGAACTACAGCTGCTTGTTGCTGCAGTCTATTACAACATGCAAAACTGTCGATAAAAATATTATGAAAGGCAAGATGTGTTCCTTCGTGGCTCTGTGTGCCATTAATTTGGAAAAAAAATAACAACAAATGGCTCCTGGATTGTCCCTTAGTTAGCTGCACGCTGGGCGATTAGTGATTAATTACCTTGCTGCTAATTGACATGGCACAAGGAAATTGACACAGCCCTGATTAATTAACTTTTTTATGCAAGACAGTTACTTACAAAACACTGCACACTGTAATTGAATCCCTTTACACAACACTACTGCATTAAGTTTCTCTTCAAATCCAAATTAGCACCAAATTTCGCATCAATTTGGTGAAACTTTTGAAATGTGCCAATATTTCTAGAAATGTTTTTAACTATTTCAGTCTCGTATATGCAAAAAAAAAGATTTTTAGTTTTTTCCATACCAAATCACCAGCATAACCAAATGCACTCAAAAAAGGTACATTAAATAGTTCAGCAAAAAGCTACCTATTGAATGTGCTTCTTCTTATGTTAAATTATAGGAAGACAATTTATTCAAACAAAACTTCCCATTTTGTTATCCTTAGCTTAAAGTTGTTTTCAGATCTAATTGATCCATTATTTCAATAATGACTTGCATATACTGACTTCACACTTACTTTTCTCTGTAATTACTTTAAGTATATATGGAATTACTCTTTTTCTCTGCTTTCCTTTGTTTCAACTCTTCTCCTGTACCAATACACGATCCACTGTTGGTTTCCATGTATATTGATACCATTATATGCCATTAACTTATAACTTTCTGAGCAAAATTGTGATGCCAAAGCATGGAAACTGTTTTATCTTTTTGTCTGAGCTTTTTCCCCATGAGGGTGATGAGCACTGGCACAGGTGCCCAAAGAGGCTGTAGAGTCTCCATCCCTGGAGATATTCAAAAGCTGGTTGGACACGGTCCTGGACAGGCTGCTCAAGCACCAGGGGATGGACAATGAGTCCTCCAGAGGTTCCTTCCAACCTCAGCCCCTCTGAAATTCAGTCATTTAGTGATTCTGTGATGATCACAAATTCCCATATATCTCATCCTTCTTTTATTGGGCTGTATATGCAGCCACCTGAATCCCTGAGGCATCAAGGGATTTCTAAGAACAAGCAACAAAAAATGGAGGATGAGGAAGGATACAAAGGAACAGCTAAGATAGTTGAGAGGGTTTTTTGCTAAATCTGTTATACCAGCTAACAACTTCAAATCAAAAAAATGCTCTAACTGTTGGTCAAATTACTTATGGTGTACTTAATATCAAAATTAGAGTACTGCATAGCTGAAATCACAAATAGTTGAGGTACAAAGAACAGAAGACTTTTCACAAAAGAAATTACTAACAAGAAAAAGCTCAGTGGATAAAAACAAAGCAGAGAGGCCATAAAGGAAAAGAAACAGTAGGAATCAGAGAAAACACATCTGATCTTAAATTAAAGAACAATCTTCAAATATAGATGATCAAAGTGATCAATATCTTGTCTTCTCTTCCTGGTTGTTGGGCATCTACAAGTTCCAAGCAAATAGAAAAAAAATCCCCTGTGCTACACATCATTTCTGAGACAAAGGAAAAAGGCCAAGGTTGTGGAAAGCTGGATAAAGGGTAGCACTCCTACAAAGAGATGACAAAATTTAGTGATTTGAATGTTTATGAAAGTCAATTATATAGTGACAAGAAATACTGTTTAGATGACAGAAGGATTTCTAAAATTCGACAGAATTATTAAACTGTAAAAAGGGGATTGTCAGAAAGCTGTTGTGTTGGGAACAATTTAGGCAGGAAGTAATAGAGGAAAGACCCAGCTGTTAACCTAATCCAAGCCATAATGGAAAAGATTGTCAAAACAAAGAATTGCACCTGCAAAG
Source organism: Neopelma chrysocephalum (assembly GCF_003984885.1). Classification (NCBI taxonomy): domain Eukaryota; kingdom Metazoa; phylum Chordata; class Aves; order Passeriformes; family Pipridae; genus Neopelma; species Neopelma chrysocephalum. The sequence continues at coordinate 1,630,243 of NW_020897723.1, forward strand.
TCATATAGATACTAAAAATGTTAATTCCTCAAAAGTACTTACTGGCTGTGAAATTCAGGTTGAATTTTGCTGTACACAGCATGGTTCTGAGAGCCATGATTCAATAACAACCATCACAAAATACAGGAAGAGTGACAACAAAGTACATCTTTATTTGAAACCAAAACTTACAGGCTAAGCTTGATATCTGACAGCCAGAATGATTTCAGATTTACAGTCAGCTGTGTGTGCCTAGGACTAAAAATTAGTAACACAGCACCTAGAAAGCAGAGCTAAGGAAACATCAGAACCCTGGATCTAGGGCTCTACACAAAGGGTCTGATGTGCAATTACATTATACATCATCATGCAAAGTAATTCTAAATTTAATTCTCACTATTTAGCTGCATACTGAAAGGAGTAAGTCCAAAAAAATCTCACTGTCCTAACTCATTGATTAGTCTCAAATAGTGCCAGTGGCCAAATGCCAAATCTCCACCATCAGAAAAACACCAAGTTAAGACCCCTGAGTTACCCAGCTGTCCTTGGCCACACACCAATTTTTATTACTTGAACTAAAGGACAGAGATGCTCCTCCCACAATTTACTGTTGAAAATGTTATGCCCATCTTTCCAGTCATCTCCCACTGCCCAGATGTAGGATTGTGTATAAGGGGGGGGAAAAAAAGTCAGTGACACACAATTCAGGATGTGTCTGTTTACAAAACTCTAGTTCAGACACACCATCACTAAACAGATTAACAGAAAAATGAGTGTGAACAGCAAGGCCCTGAAGAATAGATTTGTGGCAGTGAAATGTACACATTTTTGGATAACTACAGTGTATCTTATTGATGACTTAATAGTCTCCATTTAAAATACAGACAGACAGAAGGTAAAATGAGAGTCATCTTGAAAATAGTTACAGAAAAGACAATATATAGTGATAGAGAACACCAAAAATGCTGTAACAAGAATTTCAGGGGGTGCTACCAAAAGAACTCAAAGAGGTTCACTTTACAGCTAAAAATAGGCTGATACTTAAATCAAGAATATAACATAATTATTATGAATATAGTTTTACTCAATCTTGTTACTTTTTTACTATCTTTATAACTATTTGACTTGGCAGTCAGTGGAGTTATCCTGCATCCAGAGTAGTGTAACTGTTCTAAGCAAGGTCCAATACAATGGACCAAAATAATGTTTCAAAACCTTCTAAAGACAGTTCAAATGAGATGACATCAATATATCTCTTTGGAAGTGATGATTTTTCAGTCTTTGACACCTATACATGGGGGGAAAAAAATCATGGAAAGCAACTCCTTTCCTACTTACTATTGGCATCTTCTTCATTTAAACTTTCCATTAAACCCACTGTATTTAACATACAAACAGGAAGGACACTTTGCACATTTTTCATGGTTACTACAAGATGATTCTCTTCACTTCATAAATAAAGGCAATTAATTAATTCAGGAAGCACATTAAAAGATAGTTTGACTCCTAAATGTTCAGTAATAAGATTTTTTGTGGCCTAGAAATTGTACTTGTGATTGCTCTACTGAAATGTGTAGACACTTCCCTTTGGGCAGGATTTTTGCACTCTCATTTATGAACCACAGTCCTACAAAAGGTTAAGTTGGCTCAATCACAGGCTCCTTTGCAGGGGTGCTCGACCTCTTCCCTACAAAGCAATAAAAAAGCAGACAAACCCACCAACGTGTAAACACAACATACTAATACATATTTTATTAGTGATGAAGTGATCTGCCATTCCAATTTAGCCTAAGAGAGAACACATCAATTAAAAATTTAGTTTGCAGAACCTTTTTACATTTAATTCAGAAATACTGTAGCACTGGCAAATTATTTATACCCCACGAATACTCATTTTTTAAACTGTTCCTGACCCAGATTCTAATTTAAAATGGCAAGCCTACTAAAGAGTTTCTCCTTTACCAATAACAGTAAAATTGTAACATATAAATTAAGAAAAAAATATGTAATGATAAGATCGGAACAAATGAATGTCATAACAATATTTGACCATTTGGACTGAATATGGTCAATCTTGCATGGAAAATCCAGAGAAGGGTATTCCAAAGGCCAGGAGCACCTACACTGCAGCAGCTTGGAGTCTCAGGATAATACTATCAGAAAACTACCATCATTACAATATAATTTTCAGGTAATTACATGTGTGCAACAGAATAAGCCTGACAAAAATCAACTGAATCAAGGTTTCTAAACCCAATGCTTCCACTAATGATTTGGCTCAGAAGCTCACTGTGGATCACCTTTGCAAAATTTCTATTTTCCCTGTGTAATCTTCACAGTATTGAAAATATCCCAGAACATAATAGAAATGTCAAAGGTCTTCCTTCAATCCATTAGTAATGCCCCAGAAAAATAAAACCTGGAAAGTCTTCACTGAAACAAGAGACATGAAAATAGCTTCATAAAGCATTTTTTAGGGAGTTTACTAACGTTCCTAAGCCAAGTAACCTACTTCTAAGCAAGGATATTCAACAGACATATTGGATAGACAGGCTTGATTTAATTTTTATTTCTGTAACAAAATGAGTCCTCAAAGAGACTAAATCCTACTATTGGATATGATATTTATACTCTGTATTTATGATTTTCCTTATTTATTCTATAGCTATCAGCAAGATCCTGAACTATCCTCTGCCCATGAATTAAAACAAAACATCCACAATGGAAAAAAAAAAATCTTTTTAAAACTAGTGCCTATGTCTGTTATACTTAAATGTTGATAAATTTTTTATGGAGAACATACATAAAAAGTAAAATTCCCATATCACGTAATTAATACTTCAAGGTTGTGCCACAGATTTTCCTTCTCTCCTGGCATATAACACATGACTTTGGATTAGTAGTATTATTTAGGACCATTCCTAATGTCTGCTCTGCAGAAATGAAGCCTGTTTTCCCGATTTGCTTTAAAAGAACTTTAGCATTTAAAACATTTCTTGTCAAAGAATATTACGGGGCCGAGGGTTTCCAGGGAATTTTCCCAAAGAACTGCCTTCCCGCCTTTCAAAAACATCTCATCTTTGCCTTGTTGCTTCCTGGTTGCTCATAAGCCAAAATCCCAGGGCAACATAGTTTATTGTTTTAATATCTGTCTGACGCAAAGCAAAAGGATCCTCTGGTGAGTGCTTATCTGTCATATGTACTTCTGTGAGAGGAATATCAAGACAAATAAGATGTTCCAGGGCATATCATGGGATTATGAGCTTGGCACTGACTGAATTCTGCTTAAAAATACTTGAAACGATAAATACAAAAAAAACCCCCATCTACGCTGATATTTTGAGGCTTGAAGAGCGTCGGGTTTTAAATATTTTAATTGTAAAGTGTGAATAGAAAATGAAACACTCGAGTCTATAAATGGGACAAACAAGATGAGAGGAAAACATGTTCCTAATTTAAACAGTTAAAACAATATAATTCCATTCTAATGGCACAATGGACTGTGAACTTACTTTGTATTAATTAAACTCATTGTAATGGCATTTTCTATATTGAAATGAATAACCAGTGATCTGGAAATTCATTTAGACCATTAGGTTAATTACAGAAACCGATGGAAGTTTTATCAGACAATTACAATTAAAGAACACGAACAATGTGGGACAGATTTATAAGCATTTGTACCACCTCAATCATTTTTGCTGAATTCTAGCACCACTTCTTCCAAAATTTTAATCAATATATCAATTAAAAAATGGGCCATCAACTTCATTTGCCCTTGAGTATGATAGATTAAAATGAATTAATATCGGATTTCTGCATTTTAATATTTTTCTTCTTCTAATTCCATCAGTTGATTGCAGTATGAAAGATTTATTTAGGAGCTGATGAGCATGCTTACTGAAGATGAAACGACTCTAACAGTTAGAAAATCTAAGCCAAAATTGACTTCAGTTTAAAATGTACTCACTGAAGTCAAGGCGAAATTGTCCTTTATGGGCCTGCTAAACATTTAGGAAATAGAGGCATTCATCTGCACACCATTCTAAATAAAGGCATGTAGAAACTTAAATTATTTTATCATTCCTGTCAGCTAATCAGTCCAGTGAACTGTCCCTTTTAATATATGCTCACAAAAATCCACTAGTAGCTACATACCTGCTAACTCAAGTATCTTTATGTTCACTTGGAGCTAAAATAAAGCCTAAAAGTTTCAAAGTTCCGATTTAGAGAGTAAAAAAAACATTTAGCTGCCTTTGAACTTCCCTTTTAATTTTAAATTCCGTCTCACTCCCATTGCCTTCCGTGGGACCTGGGTGATGCACAACTGGACATTTCTGAGAGATGTGATGCACAAATTTAGGTTGGGGCTGCCTCACTGCACCAGTGGTCAGGTGGTGAGCCCAGGAACACTCCTTGGTTAGTCCAGGTCACAGAGATTTCCACTGACATCTCCTTTTCCATGCCCTGGCAGAGAAGGGGCAGGGAGGTGATCAAGGCTTTTCACATGCTGGGAAGACAAGAGACAGCAAACAGGACTTGCAAGGAGTGGTTTCCACTTCAGGACATTCCAGTGTTGGAACAGATGACCCAGGAATGTTGTGCCACCTCCATCCTTAGAGAGCTCCTGGAGCAGCCTGGTCCTTCCAACCTCAATTACTCTACAATTCCACAACTTCGTGTCTTCCTTCTTTCCCACACTTTGGCTCTCATGAACTTCTATTTAATTCACATTTTCAGGCACTTCTATGTTATAGAAAAATAGGCACAAAGCAGCTTTTAGAAGTCCTTGCAGCAATTCAGATTTGTGTTTTTGCTTTTTTCGAACCATACATACCCAGCCATGTCACTGTCCTTGGCAGGACAGTGATACAGACATTCAGGGACAGAACCTTTATCTTCTCTTGAATCTTCCTTTTTCTCATGGGTCCTACTCACGTGTGGCTTCAGTGTGGAAAAGTTCCAAAGTTATCCTTGACACATTTCTTATTTACCGGGAGTTACAAATTTCTCTGGGGTTTTAAAATTTCCTCTGAAAGCCACTAGTCTAAAGAAGTGAGGGCAAAGAGAGACTGACAATTATGTGCAGCCAAACTGTTCTATTTACTGAGTTCCAGTGAGATACCACGGGCCTCCAGGAAGCTTCCAGTGAATGCTTACTCACAGGGATTTGGTGTCCCCTAATCATTCCTGGCTGGGTGTAACTCCTTCCATGATTGTCTGCATTCTGCAGGATTTAGCTGAAATCTCTTGTATCAGTCCTATCCTGAAGATGCCAGTACCATGGGAATCTCTGGCAGCCAAGGTGAGACCATGAGTTTCCTGCCTGTGGCTGCCTCAGTAAATCAAGGAACCTGTCCCACCAAGGGAGGTGAACACATTGTCATGCTGAAACTCTGCCTTCTACATAACAAATTATCTATTCCCAGAATAGATGTGCAAATGAAAAACTGATCCAGGTCCCATCTTCTTCTTCAGCATAAGAGAACAGATGAGGCATGAGAGACTATTGCTACTGATTTGTTCCACTGCTTGCAGAAGAAACAGCTCATTTCTTTCTGTATTATGCGAAGGGCCAGAAGTGATGGAAGGAAGCAGAGCCATGTTTCCATCTCCTGACACATTCCGAGGTGTAACTAATCACTGTACTGGGAAATGTACAGTATGAGACATGAAATATATCCTGGAGAAATATCAGAAGGGAAAGAGCAGCTCCGAGAATTGTGCTCTGCTTTCTGGAGAGCCAACGGGGTAAAAGTGTTCAGAGTCATCTGAGACTACAAGTGACCAATACAATTAAAAGCCAAAATGTTAAGTGAGAAATAAAGCTAGCCAGAATTAAGAAAAATACATCTTACAACCAAGTGTCAGTCCTTTATGCCTTAAAACTTGGGAGCAAAAGATGAACAGTCAAGTTAGACAGGGACTATCCTCTTCCAAATATCTGAAAATTCCTATATGTCATTAGCATTTAATGAACTTGAAATATCTGAGATGGCTTTAAAATAACCTCAGCAGACTCTTTCCCTTCTGTTAAAGCAATTACAAATTTAAAGCCACTTAATTCTTACATTGTAAGCGGTTCTAAAATATCACACAGTTACAATATCAGCAGTAACAGAATAAAGGATTAACAAATTCTTCAAAAATGAAAGCTGCAATATTGTTGTCTACCTGGAATGATAATAGTACAAGTATTGATTTCCTAGACACGAATGTTGACTTATCAGTTATAATTCCAATATTGAAATGTGCATAAAAAATTGGAATATAGAAGATCTTTAAAACAATAAAGGAAATGAGACAAGTCAACCTTCATTTCTATTCCACTTTTGGTGGAATTTCCTATAGAAATGAAACTATTTTGCATCTTTATTGAAAGTTTTGTAATAAGGAGAAATAAAAAAACCTAATTACAATCATTAGTAATTGTAGTAATTTCCTGTTATTAGGAGTTGTGACCCTGGGGGGGAAACTGCATTTTGGCAAGATAAAATACTACACATAATAAAAGAAAAATCCTGACTTGCATGCACAGAGATTCAACAAAAGTGTAATAATTTCTTCTGCAAGGGCTACCAGCAATGTCTGTTATGAAACTGTGTATTACACATTGCCCAGTGGGAGGCAGATAGGCAAAGTCTGTTTACTTATGTATTTGGCATAATTGAAAACAAACAGGTGTTTGTTAGGATATCATTATTCAAGGAGCACCACTGCAAAATAAGATTTTTCAAAGGGACTGACTCATGAGACATAATGGAAACAGTGAAATACAGAGCTCAGGGAGCTTGCAGCTACTCTCCAGGGATTTGATACTAGTGGGAATATCATGTGATGTAAACAGCAACTCCACAAATAAATGTACCAGTGATGTAATAGGAGCAACAGGGGAAACTTATGAAGGGCTTTTTTTTTAAAGTAATTTTCAGAAACTTAAAACAAACACTGCCCCCTCTCCTCCAAAATAAGCTCCCTAACAGCAAGATGAGTGAAATGTTTGGATCATTTTCTGGGAAAACAATTTCAGTGGAAGATTGGTATTTTGGTCTAAAAGGAATAGTGCACTTAAAACATGCAAAAGGGAACACTGATTTAAACAATAAGTACTTAGTCTGCCTGTTGCTACAGGGATTTAAAAAAACCTATTGCTTGGGAAAGGTGACATAGTACAAAATATTTCTGGGAACACCTGGAAGCAAATGCAGATTTAACTGACAATTTAATTTCTAATTTTAAATACTTGATATATTTTGTTAGTTCACTATGCATTTGTAGACTCTAGACTGCTGATTTAAAAGTGGATCCCATATGTATCCTGGAAAAGCAGCAGCTCTAGGGATGACATGGATAATGTTTGACATAAGAGAATTACATGACTGCAGAGATGATCACTATGGAACTCTTTTGTCCTCATTCCTGGTTTTAATTTAAAAAAATAAATTAATTATTTTAATAATCTAGATAAGCTCTAAAAGAGTAAAACTGCATTCTAGACTGAATACAACCTTCATAAAGAGCATATCTGATAATGTTAAATCAGACAATGTAAAGTATTTTCTTTCCAGAGAGCTGCTGTGAGCACAGAGCCAGTGCAATTACTGCTCCTGCATTCAGCTACGGGCTTCTTATCTGACCAGGAGCCAGAATGGGCATCACTGGCACCACCAATACAATCTAAAACACTCTCAGAAGAATCAGTTCTGCATCAGTTCTGCTTCTGCTTCGGGATTTGAGAGGACACATCTCCACTCCAAAGTTTTGTGTAGAAAAAGGGCTGATGGCAGCATCTATCTTTTCAGCTTGTCTCTGCTATTTTTATTAGGGCAGCTTTTTATAACTCAAAATGCCCACTTCCATACAGGCTGTTCCTTTTGTAAAAAAAAAAAAAAAAAGAAAAGCCTTCATATATATTTGCTTCCTGAGACAATCAAATGGCTGCATGATAAAAGACCTTTTGTGTATTGTGAGCAGGATGGAAGAAGAAACACAACATCTACACAAAATGCAGAGCGTGCAACAGTACTGGATTCCAAAAAATGTCACTATTACTGTAGAATTTTTGACCATTTCTGCAGAACATTGAAATATAGGTAATTTTTTCCTTTTTTTTTTTTAATAAGGTATACTTTGAGGATAAAGATGCAACTAAAAAACACCAAATTATCTCTCGACATTACTCACATATATATATATTTATAAACACCACATTTGCTTTAAGAAAAGCTGTTGGGAAAGTTCACATTTTTAGGGGGCTTAAGTTACATTAATGTGCTTTTGTCACAAAACAGAACAAAAAACGAGCCATAACACTAGCTTACTTGTGGATGTGTATACTAGTGAACTGGGGGCACTGTACACGGGAGATCCCTCCTGGTTTGCCTGGCACAGCAGCACCCTGCCTACAAGAAAGAGAGAGAGAGTGGTATCTGGTTTTGGAACACTTCAACTAAACCTCAGTTTTTATCTCAAAACAGAAATAAAGTCACAACCGGCGGAGAAAGTCACAGCAGTGCAGTGAAGCAGGGGAGCTTTTTGTCCTTTGACTTCAAAGCAGAAAGAGCCCCAATAAACATGTACAATTTGACAATGGAAAAACAAAACACAGACATGCTCCAGAATCCCAACACCCTTGTTATCCCATGGGGAAGCTGGTGTCCTCTCCGAACATCCCCAGTGCCCCAGGACCTCGCCCAGTGCTCTCTCTCCCTCTCAGCCCTGGCTTTGGATATTTTGCTGCTCATGGGAGCATCACCCACCCACCCACCCATCCCACCCAAGAGCTGCCTCCTCAGCTTCCTGTCCTGGCTGGAATGAGGCTCCTGGAGCCAACACCACAGGGAAATCAGACCACAGCACTCCCATGGACAGACCAGGAATGATCTCTGTGACATCACTTGCATTAACACTGGTGGCAAGTGATGACCAACATATAATACTAGTATTTTTTTCTCGGAAATACATAAATATAAGCTCATTTCCAGGGAATAAGTGGGATTCAGGACTAAGAACAGAACCAAAGAAAAGAAAAAAATTAAAAGAAAAAAAATGAAAGTAATAACCAAATCAATTTAAACCAGTATTTTTGCAATGCTTAGTTTGAACAAATGACACAAGTTTAGGCTTGTTTCCCATGGGGTTTAATGAACTTAAATAAAATGGCTTAGTCTTTCTTAAAATTATATTTTAGCAGTCTTAGCTGAATACAGATTGAACATTGACCAGAGGTAGAAACAACTGTACTTTCACAAGAGGAAAAAAAAAACCTTCTGCACTTCTGGAATAGAGTCTGTCAGGAACTGCAGGATATGACACATCTGGTTTTGCAGATATATGCGCATATATCTGTATATACACACACAGAATTATACATACACACCCCCTGACATACTTCAAGCTGTCAGGATTTGTGAATCACACAATTCAAAGGCATTACATTTATATGGAGATTTGTGAAACTTTAGTAGCTGTGCACTGACATACAATGCAACTCCACAGAGTTCAGGCCAATACGTTTGGAAGGACCAGATTCCTTACAAATGGTAGGCAGGTTTTCCATTAAGTATTACAAGAGCAATTCTCAACTTGCATTCAGTTACCAGAGCAGAGTTCTTTCAAAAAATATTTTTAAAATATTTTCTGCCATTAACCAGTTCTTGGATTATTGTTTGCAACTGTCAGTTGGAGGAGAAATGTGGGAAACGCTGAATAAAAATAATTCTTGTCATTTATGCAATTTAGCTAAGACTGTGACCACTGGAAATCTCATTAATTACTATGCTTCTAACCTTCCCAGACAATACCACACCCTTAAATAACAGAATTTAGAAATGCTTGCTTTTTTCCAACCATTCACTACTAAAATGAAAGAGAAAACAAGCTAAATTTCCCCTCCCTTAAGACAGCACATATTTGATTATATCAATATCTATCCCTCTCAACTTTCTAAAAAATCCAGCTGTCAAATGAACATGTACCCATTGAGATCCTAATTAAAAGCAGTATTTCCAGACTACCAAATAAACAGGCTCAATCCACACACTCATTTGACACCGGGAACGTGTACTTTGGAATATTAATGGATATAACACCACAGATGCTTCAAAACTTGTGCTATTGCAGAAGGCTGAAAATCAAAGTGAGCTGAAGACCCAGAGGCTCATCCAGCTGAGACAAACACATCAGGAAAATCAGTCATTTTCATTACGTTTTAAGAATAGATGACTATAATGACTTCAAGTATGATTAGTAAATATATAAACAAAAAGGCTTTTAGAAATCAAAGATGGCAGTTTGTGTGCATTATTCACCATAAATCCCAGATGACGCTTTGCTTGCTCCATGCTCCTTAGGTATTTCCCAATTCTTACATTTTTTCAGGTTTCATCTCAACAAATCTCATTTTCCCTACTCTAGTCTTCTAATTTTTAATGAAAGTACTTCAAAACAGATGCTTTTTTCATCTGTGCTACTAGAGTGTATTTAATTTCTTGCATAGAGCCTTCTAATTATATTTTGACAATCTGCCTTTGAATTTGTACATAAAATTAACACTGATAACTAAAACATTATTATTAGATTTTGGTAGAAAAAACATGAACTTTTTAATCTACTTTTGTAAGAAAAGATTATTTCTGCTGCATCTAATTTTGGTATTAAAAATATTTAAATTGTGATTAATACAACTGAGGGAAGACTGAATTACTTGCAATAAGATCTTAGATAAACCTCAGAAGACGGAAACAATCTATAAATTCCCCAATGAAAAAAAACCAAAATTCCTCCAGAATACTAAATTCTAGCATGATGGAATAAAGGAGATTTTAACATAAAGTTCGTAACATTTCTGTTCGAACTCTTAACAATATAATGGAGCTGATGAACTTCAGAAGACGTCAGTCATACAGGAGTTCATCTTTAATTCTCCAATCCCATCTTGTCCCAGCATATTTCAGGCTGATGTTTTCTCCTTAAGAATCATCTCCAGCTGCTGGGAACTGCAGCTCCCACCCCTGCAGGGATCCACCTCTCAGCCCTGAAACTCGGGCTGGGGACAAAACCCCACTTTTCAAGATCAAAGACTCTTCCCACTCATCCTTCTCTTCCTCCACTGTTTTCTCCTACAGTTCATGATTAAGAACATGCTGTTTGATTAGGTCCTTTGTTGAAGCACTGTAGCTATTTTGAGAAATAATTACTCTAAAAATATGCAGGGCTGTGGAAAAAAAAATAAAAATTATGCAAAGTCATTGATATTTTTAGAATACTTAAAATTCGGTTCCCAGTGGTTTCAAGACATCTGATTAAATGTACTCTCCTAATTTTTTCACACTTTCGAAAATAAGTTTTTGTGAACAGTTATTTACATGATTCATATAAACTAATCAGCAGAGCATAAGTGGAAGCACCAAATATACTGGTGATGTTGCACAGACCACTCACTGCCTCACGCAAGTCACAGCACAAAATTCGCTGTATTTCTCAAAAACTCAGCCAAGTAGTACCCAAGATCAACAACAGGTGGACTCTCCAGTAAATTATAAAGGATTTTAAACCACTTCTGTTAAAAATAGCTTTTAGCTGGAACTGCTGTGTAGCCAGCACTACAGACAGCTTAAAAGTAAAGATCTGGAGTTAATTTAAAAGAATTTACACAATTAGTAGGAATCTTTCATGGCACTGTTTGTGGAAGTATAAATTGAAATAACATTTTCAGCAGAAAAAAATGCATTCCATTAGCTGAAATCAGGCTGCTGATCTAAAATCACCAGTGTTGCAAGGCCTTGGTCATGGGCACAGCTCTCTCCTGTCACAGGAAGCAGGTGAAACTTCTAGAAACCTTTAGTACTGTGATGGTTTAAAGTTTCTATACCATTTCTGAGAACCTGAGCTTAGAATTCACCACCTCACTGTGTATAGGGCTTTAGTACTTCAGGTCATGAATCAAGAGTTTCCAATTTACTGTGCAGTTATTTGGGGGGATTCAGAAAACAGAAGAGGGCAGAAGTTGCACTGTAGAGCTCCGTGACTCACTGGGGGTTTGCCCTGGGACATAAAGTGAGACACAGGGGAAAACTGATTTTCTACTCTCACTCCAGGACTCCTAAAGAACCACAGCTTCAAATGAAGCTCTCTGGGCAACTCAACAGTGACAGTGGTGCTGAGTTCTCTGGTGCTGTCGTGCCAGCAAAAGGGTAATCACAGGAGCATTTCCAGTGGCAGGAATTCATCAAGTCAACAAGCAGAGCTGGTCTTCACTGGGTATCAGTGCACAAGCAGCTAAAATGAGAATTTGTAACATAGGAACTAAGTAACTCACTACATACAAGGAGATTTAGTGATGATTACATTACTCTATTCCATTGTACTCTCAGTTTTCAAGGTAAAGCAGCTGCTTTTTATGCATATTTATTATATTGTGTCACCAAAAGGAGCCTCTTACTGCTTCTCACAACTAAGTACCAGTTCATACATTCTATAATACTATTTACCACAAAAAAATCCAAACAAAATCACAAGAGAAAGTGAATAAAAATGAACGTTATTTGTGTCCCACTTTGACTATATTATTATAAACTGTTATTTTAGGACTCTACTCTAAAAGCTACATTATTTATTAAATTCAGTGATTGTTATTTCATTTTCTCCTTCTCCCAATCCAGCTGGGGAGCCCAGTCTTCTCCCTGGGTTAGTTCTGGTCATTCTGATCCCTGTTGTCCTCCATACCTTTTGCAACAAGTATTATTCCTGCACATTCCAGGGGACAATGCATGAAGAAAACTGTAAAGCTGCATCTCTCACGAACAAATAAGGAGATTTGCAAGTGTATCAAAGATCCTCATAAGCAATCCGTGTCCGCTCTTGATTTGCTGCTCTAAAAGTGTAATTTAATATTGGCCTTTTCAGATAGAAATAGCATTATCTTTGTTTTGGTCTGAACTATTGTTCTATGATGGATTATTTCAAAATGTGTCACAGAAATGGATCAGAAACACCTAATAAAAAGCTCCTGTTGTACAATAATAGCTTATGTTAGCTTCTATTGTCCCTTCTGACTAGGGAATTTAAAGAGAGCCTCTATAGCCTCCTTCTTGAATACATAACAGTTGTTAAGTGCTCTCTTAGCCCTTCATTATCAATAGTCAAACTACACAGCCTTAGTATGCTTTTAAATATGCTGTTAATTCAAAAAAAAGGGCTTTGTGAGGGCCTTCAGTTATTTGGGATCTCTATAAAGGAATAATACTCTTCAGATTTTAACACAACCACTCAGGGATGACTGTGTGTTTCATCCATTATTAACATGGAATAAAGTAGCATCACCCAAAACCAAACACTTCCTTTCTTCCAATATGCTAAAAATACAAATAAAACCTATATTTAATCCCACCAAAGTTTATATATATATAGTTTCAGTTAAACAAGAGGGTAGGAAGGAGAACCTAAAGTAGTTGATATCTAAAGGTGAGTTCCATAAGTCCAAACCTGTTTTCATCTCGCCTTCTGACAGCAAACCTGAAATACATTCAATTATTGAACAACCTGTGTGTACTTGCTACCAGTAATGAAAATGAGGCTCTGCTCTATACACACACTTAGGTAGTAAGTCCCTGACCCACATATAACCTCACACATAAAAATAGGGGAAAAAAACCCCACTGACACACAAAAAAACAGGTGGTGAAAGTACTTGTCTCCAAGACATTTTCTGTGATCTCTCTATCCAAAAAATCTACTTAAGATGTTAATTTTCCTTCCATCACTTTTCTAAGCATGGTGCAGGTTTCTTTATTATCACCTCTCAGAGTGTCACCTCAATGCTCAATGAACTCAGGGAACAGCAATGCATGTTACAACAAACATAATTTGTAAGCCACCATCCCAATTATTCTTTGCCAGCCACATCATTTCCCAGCTCCTGGGAAACAGACCTCTCTCCCTTGTTGTGAATGTGCAGTATCCAGTGTCCTAAGTCATGTTCTGGGATTGGAAAGTGTTAGTATCATGTAAGTAAAAATCAGACAAGCAACAAAGTTTGCAGCTCTAGTGAAAGTCCCCCAAGTCTCCTTCTCCCCATCTCTTCTCCTCTCTTCATTATATAACTCATCCCACAGTAACAAGGACCTTTCCTTCTCCAGGACCTGACATGTCACACATAACTGGTCAAACTACTACCAGCACTCTGTACCCTGGTGCCTTAGACCTGGAAGGAGCTTGTGGACAGCACAGGGGCTGGGAAGTGGCAAATCCTTTTAAGCCCCACTCTCCCAACTCCATCCTTTTCCTTGGAGCAACGGGATGAGTTGCTTTGAAGGTTTACCCACTTAAGATCCACGAGAGATCTATTAAAAGTCTCAAAGGTTGTTTTGAGAGGAATAGCTTGGCATTTTTACTGGCAGATTTTGGTTGTGCCACGATACTGCTGGTATGTGGCAAAGCAATTCCAGTTTAAAAACATACATGGTATTTCTGACTCATTTGTGTTTTAATTAACATGCCAACCTTACCCTAGAAGGGCTCTATAGCAGGAAAAATTTATGCAATGATTCCCTTCACAAAGTAAAAACAGTTGCAATAAACTTTCCTTCCCAAATATAATTCGAAAATTATTTACCAGCCACAGACATTCCTTGTCTGGTGACCAAAATGAAACTGTGGTATCACACAAACTCAACTGCTGCTTGTACCAAAATAGGTGCCATGCTTAGAGAGTTTACCTGTGCTTGTTAGTGAAGTTTTATCATTGGCATCCAAGTGTAAATCCTTATCCAGATATTGTCACCAGAAAAGTCTAAAACTGGAAACGCACCATGTAGTCACGTAAAAAAATTGGAGTGGTGGTGTCAGGATTGCCCATAAATGTAACTTTTCTACAAAATATGTTTACTACAGGATACATCTCTACAAATTCAGGTGCACATAAATTGATATTCTGTGATATTTACTGCCATTATTTTGCACTGGGACATGTGTCCCACTGAAGTTGTCCAGGATCTTTGACAAATCCAGTCTTTATTCCTAATCTTTCCAGGTGCTCCTAGCAGATGTAGTAGGTAAGCAGGTAAATGATGGTTACTCTTGGTTCACTGTAACCTTACTTTTGTTTGTTTGTAACTTTAAGAAACAAACACGAGAGAAATTCTGAAGCATAAATATAAACTCTGAGCTGGTATTATACTGTTCTTGAAATTGGATACTTGAGAATATACAAAATACACTTATGTTCTGCTGATAACTAAAATGGGTCACATTCATGCATCTGCCTGTTGAATAAAGATTGCAACAGGAATAGAATCACAGAATAAATGAAACTGGAGCCTTTCTGCCCAAACACAAACACTGCAGTTTCAACATGGCCCTGGAGGGATTACAAGTGGATGTGTTTATGCTTTATCCTCTCATATTGTGTCAAGACACTATTTTCTGTGTAAATTACCTATTTCAGTAAATCTATAAGACAGAGATGCAAATCTAATGCAATTAGATGCAGACATGCAAATTACTAATCCCTCAGTTCTATTTGCTTATACCAGTGAATGCTGGTTTTGACTTATAAACAAAATTCTATTCTGAATGACAAGCTGAGAATATAAAAGAGCAAAAATTGAATCATCATGCATAATCCTGGCTTTAGCTAGTTTATTTCTTTCCTAGACCAGTCCGATTCCAGAATTTCAGGAGCATGAAAAACCATTACAAAAATGATAATGCAATGTTTCCAAACTTTCCAAAACGTTCACTTTTATTAGAAGCAGTTTTATGCTTAGAGATTTCCAAAGAAAATCTGAAAGAACCAAACTGACAGGGCTTGTAAAGCACAGCCCCATCTCAGCTAGATCCATAAATGACTGAATGAAAACCTCTGTATTTTGAAATTTACTCTCAGTAAGTATTATGAAATGCAATTGCAATGCAAATATATGGGGTTTCTTCATCCAATACCCCAAATGGGAAAAAAATGCATGAGATGGAACAGAAAACATCAGCTATATGTTTGGAATACAATTAACCATAATCTTAAGCTGCTTTAGCATTAATTGACAGATGTAATCAAGGTTTAACACACAGCAGAGTTGTTTTCCATTCCACTTAAGGGTATTAACTTTACATTTCATATATTACTTTACTATTTTGCATTTCAGAATAGTTTGTCTGCCTGACTGTCCATCCTAACGCGTGGATCTTCCTAACTTTGTTATTCTTCTAATCAGAGGAATTTATTCCTCTGCATAACTGCTATTAACTTATCTAGCATTGCAAATATCCCACCCAGTTCTGAACAAACAAGTGTTTTAGTGATAACCTTGTAGTTTGTCTTAAATTTTCCTCTGAGAGATTCTTAAGCCACTGCTTTTTACATAAATCCATGGCTGATACTTGGATTGCAATCCCAATTTAATCTATTAGACACCCATCACACATATTACAGCCTTGACCTCAGGTCCAGGCAGTGCCCACCCAGACTCACCTGTGTTGGCAAATAATTGGGAGACAGGAACAGCAGCTACAGAACAGCTGGTTTTATATCCAGACTCTAAACCTATATGACACACAGACTGGAGAGGCTGTCATCTTACCTAATTTATTTTTGGATCTGTCACTAATCAGGAAGCCATAGAACATATTTTCACCTAGCACCAGAATGATGTTTAAATCAGAGAAGTCCAAGTATCATTTTTCCTCCGAAGATTCTCTTTGTGAGTAAAGCACAGCACTTAACTTCCTTTTTAGCCCTTTAAAATTTCATCCA
Source organism: Neopelma chrysocephalum (assembly GCF_003984885.1). Taxonomy (NCBI): domain Eukaryota; kingdom Metazoa; phylum Chordata; class Aves; order Passeriformes; family Pipridae; genus Neopelma; species Neopelma chrysocephalum. The sequence continues at coordinate 1,646,972 of NW_020897723.1, forward strand.
TTATACCCACAATAAAAACATACAAGCAGTAGAAGCAATGCAATGACAAAGAAAGGACAGTAGAGCTCCTGCTTGATCAGAATGCTTTCTTTTGTTTTAGTAAAGTAATATTTAAACAAACAAGGCAAAGTTCCTGCTATGTGGAATTAGGAGAAACATGGAAACATGGTCAGCAGATCAAGACCTACGTGTCAGCAAGACTGTACCATCAAGAAAACTGATCCAACCACCCCCAGATACCTCCCTGCTCCAACTTTTGGGGAATACAGAGTTTCTCTTTGTGCACAAATTCATCATAATCCTGTATCAAATGATTCCTCTATACCAGGTCGGGGTCAAAAACTTCCAAACTTTGACACTGAAGAAGCAGAAACTCCCTTCTTAACCATTCTCCATCTTCTGGTATAAAGCTCTATCTACAGTTCAAGATTTACTATCAAATAATCAAGTCTATGGAATTTTTTAGAGATCCTATAGGAACAGTATGAAAGCCTAAGTGTATACTGTGTGATTAAATATACATCCAAAAGAATCACATTTAAAAGGGTAATACTGACACAGTATCTGTGATGCTCTCTTTAAAATGTGCAGACTTCCACACAATGGGGAATAAAGGTAGATTAATCTTGCTCCAGATTTAAACATATAACCAATTGACTAAATTAATATTTCAAAAATAAGTCGTTGGCATTATTCTTTGAATAATCCTTGTTCAGTTAACACGGGGGTATACATTTTAATGAAAAACTCATTATAATGTAGCATAAAGCATAATTAATTCTGGACTTTTTGTGTGTGTGTAAATACCTAGTACAGATGCTGAATTCCATTTTTCTACTGGCTTTATTCATCTTCCATAAACCAGCATACCCACTATAATGGCTTGTAACAGCTCCACAGAGTTTAGAAAAGCATTAGCTGTCATCAGTGGTGTTAATCTAGCTGGGATGTCATCATTTGTATGATGGTACTTTAACATCATGAGTTGTGAAACAACGGTTACAGCATGGTTCTATGCTTTGAAAAGGAGCATCTATATAACAGGTGGAATATTAAAAAATAATTATTTAACTGTATTTAGAAAATTATTTAAACTGCTTATCTAACAATCTTGAAAATATATTTATTTAGCAAAGTTCAAATCTAAGTGTGTGTAATCAAATTGTGAAATGAATTAATCTAAGTAGTGACAGACAGCCAGTTTCCACTACAATTATGCTTTAGAGATACGGTACAATGAACTTTTACCCCAGGATTAGAATTGCTGTGCAAGCATATAATTCAGCTTCACAAACTCCAAACATCTTCACTGAGAAGTGTTTCTAGGGTATTTGCTGAGCTTATGCAAGACTCATTTAAATTCAAACAGAAACACTATAAAGATGAAATGAATCCCAGGTGCTCTCACACTCCAGAAATAGATGCTTTAAGACATGAACAAAGAGAATTAGTGTTAGCAAATGCACAGGAATCCTCTTTTCCCCTGGATTCCTCTTATTTGAGTGCATATTTTGATATATTTTACTATGGTATTTCTTTACTTAATTATATATAACATGATATTTAAAACTTTTAAACAAACTTGTGAAAGGAAGCTTGTAACAAAATCTGATTGTTGGCAGGCACCGTTACCTTCCAAATCCACAATATGCCAAAAAGCCCCAGGCATCTAAAACTTCTCTGTCTTCTGAGGGCATATAAAATAGCTAAAAAAACATAAGTTCTTTCCTTCTCTTTCATTTTAACTGATGGGGAAAATTTTGCCAGTGCCCTTGGAATAATAACTACTCACTGCCCAGGGAACTGGGTGCCTACAATAGTCCTCACTGGTTAAGACTATTTCTGAAGTGACTACAACTAGAGGGCTACGTAGGATGGCTCTTGAAACTCCCTTCTGAAAAACTTCTAGAAATACATCATTATTCAGGAGAAATAATAGACCCTTAAGTAAAATGAGAATGGGATCTATCACTTGTCACCAAGCTGTGCTCCATGACTTGTTCTAAGGGTTCTTCAGCACTAGTCTTCTGTCCTTTCTTTCTCCACTGCCAACTTAAATTTGGAAATTCCTGAAAAACTGTTTCTTGGTCGTGATCAGACAAGAGTATTTGCTCATGTGAGTCACAGGGAATGTAACTGTTCTCTGAGCATTCACCAGATTTCCAGGTAATTTCTGTAACATCTTTTCCCCCATCTGCCAAAAAAGAAGCCTCTCCAACAGGTATAACAAATACGTTTTCTGTCATGAATGACAAAGTCTTTTAAAATGGCCTTACTGTGTCTCAAGCTACCTGCTTTTAAGGACTGATTTATTGTAGTAACACAGGTGCAACAATATTCTGTATTTCAATAAGGAGAGTGCAGGAGGTTGCTCAAAAATTCATCATTCAAAAAAAAACAAAAGAGGAAAACAAAAAGATCTGCAATAACTGAAAGGAACAGCACAGAAAATGTCTTTCAGAGTGCCTGAGGCTGAAAGGAAGGCTAGTTATTACAGATAAAGTATACACTATATAAAAATAAGCAGGTAAAAATTATATTATAACAAACCATAGAAAGAAAGAAAGAATCAGAGTACATCTAGTAAAGAAACCCAGCTGGAAATCTGTATTTTCCCAGCCATAAATGAGTGTTTAGTGGAAGTGAACAGACTCTAGTTGAATATAGCAAAACAATGGGTCACTCTGGGATATATTTAAAACTGGAAGGATACAGAAATAAACGAAAAATTTGTCCCAGTTTACACGAAGAGTTTGTGAGATGAATCACACAGTGTTTCTCACAAATTTCCTCATTAGGACCTGCCTTTGAACTTGATAAAAAGTTTACTGGAAAAGATAAGCTGAAATGGAAATCGTAACTTCAATAAGCATTTCTTTCTCGTGAGGAGGAAAACCACCTTAAATAGTATGCCTTTATTTAATAGAGGGAGAGTGGACATAGAGTCAGTTTTTAAAAATTTCTTATCCATTATCATATGTGGAAAAGTGGAATGCCGTGAAAATCCGGAGATTATAAATAGAAAAAAAAAAATCACTGTCCTTTTGTTTTCTATGAAATATCATTTTAAGGTTCCCCAGTGGAGTGGTGGGAAGGGCAGGAGCATGTTCACCAACACATCCACAGTCAGCAGCCAACAGGGAGCTTTGCTAGACCCTGGAATTGCAGAGCAGCCTTCGAGGGGCCCTTCATGAACATGTCACTGGAAATCCATACTAACACTACCACAGCCGTATTTCCAGAGGGTTCTAATTTACTACAGCATGAGAATTTCACAGTCACAAAAACAGCCTTAGAAGGGCTACCCAGGAAGAAAAATCTATAGTGGTTTGTAAATATATAGTATTTTGCAGTCCCCAAGTAATACTTTACTTTCATAGTGTCTGTTGTGCACCTGCCACGCATCCTGTCGGCCCCATTTTTAGCTGTCACGCGTTTCCTCCATAAAGGTTTTCCTTCACAGAAGTGAACACTCAGGAAAAAAAAAAGCTGAGCTATAACAATCATGTCACTGGTCCTACTGTTTACCGTTATCTTCAAGGTTTTAGGGTTGATTTACATTGCGTTCCTCCCTATTTGACTTTAATTGTCTGCTTCAAGTTGTCAGGACATAACTATATCTTAGATTTGCATTGCATTAGGGGATCTTCTCCTTTCTCTATTGATCTTGTCTTATGGAGTAATTTAACTCAATTCTAATTTTCTTTTGCACGCGGGGTGCTCTCCAGCCAAGGAAGTGAGTTATGTGTATTCAAGTGGTGCATCTTATGAATCTTGTTAAGCTTTACCGCCTTCCAGCCCGCACTGATGGAATATTTAATCACAGGAATGAGTTGGCAGCTATGATGTACAATACGGCTCAGCCTTGCGGCGTGTGTCTTCTCCGGCAATTGAGGAACGGGGGAATTTGCCATCCATCAGTGCCATCCTGACAGCTTTGTATAACCTTCTGTTTTTCACTTATTTATGAAGATTAAAGGTACTTTAAATCAACGGTTTCTCTGCAAATGTATCATCTTTATTTCAGAAGTGGCCAAATTTTTCATCGTTTATTAAGGAGCAAAAGGAACTTCTTGCACCGACTGTGAAAAAGTTGGTGCGATTTTATCCTGACAGTGTTAGAGACAATAATTAAACCACATAACTAGAACTTTCACTGCCTTAAAAATCACATTTCTAATTCTATCATCTTCAAAAGTGCAATTGCTTCTTCTCTAACAAAGGTAGCGGGGGGGGGGGAATCCAAAAGTAAAGATACATTGCAGTGTTCTATTCCAATGGCAGTGCTCTTTTACTGTTTCATTTTCTAACAACTTTGGGGCATCTAAAAATCTCCTAAATCTGTTTAAGAGATTTGAACTAAACTGTTTAAAAGAAAGTTTAAATGTCTGAGAAAATGTCATCTCTGAGTCAATATAAAAAATATGCATTTGACACGCATTAAAAAAAAAAACCCAAACATAAAACTGTCTGCATGCATAAACAGAAAAAAAAAAAGCCAACCCTGAAATAAATGAAGCATCTTGATAGAACTTTCTGCATAGGTGTGGTAGAGCGCATGTCATAATTCATAAAATTAAATTAATACTCTTCTAATGGTAATTAAAGATTCTCATTAAGAAGGGCAAACACCTCCCTAGTGTTGGCAATAAAAATGCACTTGGGACTTTAGGAGGTTATACAAAAAAATCAATAACCTGCCATTTTATAATTAAAAGACAAAATAAATGTTAGGGAAAAGTCCAGTAAATTAGGAAAATTACCTTCAGGAGAGATTGAAAATATTGATTTTAATTTACAAACTATGTGAACTCTTCATGCCCTACTTCATGAGACAATTATAAGTCAGATTGTTAATTCTGCATACGTATTAGAAAATTGATTACTGTACTATGGGAATATTATTATATTTGTCATTAACACAAAGTCATTTATATAAAATGACTAATAACTCTGACTTTCTAATTTATGCAGGTTCAGGTTTGGTTCACTAACTGCTCAAACGAGATCAATGTTAAATTCCTGTTTTCAACTTAGACATTCATCAGGGAGGGAAATAAATTCTGCCTACACTAAATATTGCAATCCCATGAATGCCAGGTTAGTATTTTTATTATACTTTGCCACTTTTATCCTAATTGGAACATTTTTATCTATTTCAGTAGAGGTATTGGATGTATTACAGGCAGCTTTTTTTAAATAATAAATATCTGTTTGTAACAATGACCTTTTCAACAATTTTTATCTCTTCAAGTCCCTCAAAGTCACAAAAGTTTTCAGCTTTGTCTAGTGGAGACTCAAGTACCTCTATGAATGGATATTCCCCAGCTTTTGTGGGCAACCTCTTCCCAAGCTTAACTACCATCCACAAAAAATGCTTTCCTGATACCTTTATGGGCAGGATCCAAGTTCCTCTGAAATCAACTGGGTTTTGGAGTACAATTGAGTTTATTTTCAATCTTGTTGCTAAAGCACATTTAGAAACTGATGCTTGCCATGATTGAATTCCAGCAGAAAAAGACTGGATCTCTCTAACTCCAAATTGCAACCAGGATCAGAATTCCATCTCACTGAAGACTCAAGTGATAATATAGATTTTAAATACAAAAATATGAAACTGAAAAACTAAATATAAAATTTAAAAGAAATATGTTCAAAAAACCACTATGAACACAAATAGTCTATAGCTATGTGTGTCTACCTGCATATCTATACGAACCAAAGATTTTTATAGATAAGATTTTTTGCTGTTGTTGCTCACTAGGCTTAAATAATTCCTGGAGGAAAGTGACAATACTGAAATATAAAATAAAATATAAATAAAATAAAATCTCATGTGGGACTGGGATATTGCAATACATTTCATGTTATACTATCTACTTTCCAATGAAAAGGTATTCATATATCTTGTATATAAAGTTTAGTATGCCCAAGTAACTTAAAATCCTGCATCACAAATCTGTAAATAACTTGTAGATAATGTGAAATCACACAAAGAAACCAAACCTCACACCAAACACATATTCTGTACTTTTGCATAATTTAAAGAATAGTAAAATAAAATATGGCATGGACAACTATAGCACAATCCTTACCTGCATAGAACTCTGGACTATAAACTGCACCAACAACTGGATTTAATTTCCAGCCTGCAGCAAACATAAAAACACAACGAAGTTAATATTGCAATTGGTGATGATAATAATAATAATTATTATTATCATTGTATAGAAATAAACAGATAAAAAGGCTTCAAGAAAGGTCATTTGAATGAAAGTTTTATAGGCATCTTTGATTACTGATCTTTAATATCAGACTCTGATGTATGGGAATAAGTAATGAAACAAGGCATTCTCCAGACATGGCACTGGGGTAGATGACCAGGTGAACTACCTTGGCTGAAAGTTGCCATGGACTTACTCCTTAGGCTATGGAATTAAGTCAGCACTAGTTCAGGTATCCCTGTACCCTGCAGTACCAGAGCACATCAGTTTTTAGTCCAGAGAGGCCAGGACAGTCCATTCACCAGACACAAACATTCTGATAAGCATTTGTTAGTGGGGGTTACAAGGCAACCAAATAATCAGAGCACTTTGATTCCACTCTGGGAAAAATGAAAGCACAGACACAGTGTGGAAATGTCTGTTGTGACATGAAAAAGATGTGGGATCCAGCCAAATGCCAGGGACTTTGTCCATCTGTATTTGTAAACCTGACTGTCTGGAGGGGAAGGGGCAAGAGAACAGCAAAAGAAAACACTGGAAAACTCATTAGTGTTCTGAGCTGTGGTAAAGTGCCAATCATTGTGTTTTGCTCAGCCACAGGTAGATCCACTCCCAGTTAACTGCAAACTCCACAGAACATCCCCCCACCCACACTCTTTCTTTTTTTTTCCTTAAGTGAACAATTATTTTGAACTACTGGGGCTGAAAAATTAGGGGTTTCCTAGAGCACACTCAAAGCAGAGGAGTGGGAAGCACCTTTTGTAAATGGGAATAAAGAAAAAAAACTGAGAGAAAGCATCTTGCAAACTCCAGAACTATGGTGCTTAAAATAGGACTTATAACTGCTGCTGGAATGAAAATACAATCAAGACAGTGACAACAAGGCTTTTCAAAATCACAAAAGCCAAGATTAGAAGACTTTAAATGCACAATAGGCTTATTTCTGCCTCGGCCATGTCATGCAGTGCAAAAGGGCAGTGAAAATCATAAAAACCCAAGACATTATAGGACTGAAAAAGTGTAATGCAAAATGTCAGTAACAACACAAAAGAAAACTATTTCTACCCTTTTCAGGGCACTGCTGTCTCTATCTGATGCACAGTCACCACTTACCAGTAACTAACTGTTCAGTAATAGGGGAGGGGTGGTTTTGAAAGGTTAAGTTCAGAGTAAGGAGCAGCACTGCTCTGCAGAAGTGACTGCAGTTGCTCTACGTACCTAAAAGACAGTCACAGAAGCTGAAAAATGCCCAGCCTAGAAAGGTTAAAGTGTCTTGCCTCCTGAAAATACCACAGGACTTTTACCCTTCAATTTTACATACTACAGGATTATATTTAGGGACATCGTGGTATAACATATACCTTAGCTAAATTTTGTTTGATAGAAAATCATTCAAATTTGGAGACTTTCAGTAAAAATCTAACTTTTTATAGCTTAGGGAATAGACAATATTTCAAATTCAGTACTTCCTCAGAAGACCACTGATCAACACAACCCAAAATGAAAGATTGGACAGAATTCTAGATCTGTCAGCTTTTGCTGTCAAAGCAGCTGACAGACACCTCTCAGCTTCTAAGTTACACTAACAGTGCCACAATTTGTCTGAGAGGAAGAAAAAAAAAATCTTGGAAGAGGCAGATTGTTCTTCACAGCTGAAAGGCACTCTCATATTTCAGCTCCTTACCACTCTCCCAGTGACGGCTGTCTCATCTAACTTTTTGAAGCCTATAGAGGAAATACTTCATTCATCGTGAAAATAACAGTAATTAAACTTAACTTTATCTTGTCAGCCAACAATGTGCTGGCCCATAGCTGTGTGGGTTAATCAAGTGTGATGGGAGTTGATGTATCCGAGCGAGCAGCTGCCAAGTAACCCGACTGCAGCAGCTGGAGGAGGCAAATTCTCGGCTGTGGGTGTAATTTTGTGCATTTTTCTTACTGTCACAATATTAATCTCCTCCTCAAGTTGAGACTGTAAAAGCTTAAAACTTAAAAACCAGCCAAGGAAAGAAAAACCCCTCTGCTTGACCTGGGCTCCCACCCTGTGGAGTTATCCAAAGAAACCTGCAACACCTTTTGCTTCCTTCCTGTTTGCTTGCAGAGGTGTAAGGGAGGGAATTTAACTGTGCTAATAGTCACTAGCTGTGATTTTGAACCTAAATTTAGAGCAAGAGAAGGCTCAAATTCAAGGTACCACAAGTATAAACTTTACAACATACTTATCCTTTTACTGATCCATGTTTCGTGCCCCCCATTTATTGCTGCACTTCTCTGAATCTACTTGCCCATAATTCTCCATGCCCTAAGACACTTGGCTGAGCATCCTGAATTGCAATATGGGCATCAGAAGAAAGTACAACTGTGAACAGGATAGGATGGAACATCTAAAAATGCCTCAAATATTTTTGCCAACGAGTAGAACTCCTGACACTGAATTTCTTTGCAAAGAAAAGGTAGTTCTGTCTCCAAAGCATGAGGTGAGCCATCAAAATCATCCTGTCTGATAACAAACTCACAAAGAAAAGCTCTCCTAGCAACTGAGCATTTATTAACTGCTCATTTGGGGCAGTCAAAAGTCAGTGGAAAGCATACTTATTTCAAAGTTCATTTAGACACAAAAGCAAACAACTTATTTGAATGAAGCTGCATACATTAAAAAAAGAAAAAGAAAAGTCTAGGGGTTTGTGTGTCAAAATCTACAACTTCTGCAATCCTATTAACAACATGAGCCCTGTTACTGAACAGCCAGCAGCGTTCAGGAATGAGAGACAAAACAGTGTGTATCTTGTTTTTAAATTAAAATAAATATCAGTGCCTGATGTTTTCATATAATACAACATGTGCCCCAACTACTTTTTGAATACCTGCCAACAGCACGTCAGTCACAACATACTCTTTAAAAAATAAAGCCAGGCATTAAAAAATAAGTGGTTCTGAAGCGACAGGCATGTGCAAACAAAATGTTTCGGGCTACCTGCATCAGAAATCTTGCAAATGTTAACGTGCTGGTAGAAAAACTAGCCTTATATTTTATTTAAAAGATGAGACCTTTACTTTAGACAACAATAATCTTTAATAAATAATCAGCTCTAGCACTGGTTAATTCCTGATAGAATGATAAAGAACTAGAATCATCCCATGCCAGGATGACTGATAACACAGGCACTGATGAAACTAAATGAAGCACCTTGCATGTCTACACTTCATTCCCTGTTGCTTGTGATGATTATGCAAGAGGAACGTGATTGCCCTTGTGTGTTTACTTTAGGAGACCTCAGATATTAAAAAAAGCAACAGAAAAAGCATTGCAACCAGAGTTTTCCTTGGTAGGTACCCTTCAAATGGTGTGCAAAAGAACATTCTGCACGCAACACCTTGGCTGTATGGATTCACAAAGACAAAAGCTAATTTTTTTTATGCACTGAACAGGATATTTCATACTTTTGGTGAGATCTAGATGAGATGGATCAGGATGGAAAATGACAAAAAAACACTTCCAGTGGGAAACACTTAGTAGCAGATTTTGCCTTTCCTGGTTTTGGATATTACTAAATAATAAGTAATTATTAATTAGTAATAAGTAATAAGTAATCCTGCAGTGCAGGGTACAGACAGGAACCTCCTATAAAATGAGATTCCTAAAAATCTCACCTCTCTTGTTGCCAGCATTCCCTTCCTTCAGCACTGGGTGTGCTGATATGTAACGTGTTATTTGCTAATGAATAGTTTTGTAGCCTTAGGATACTATGAATACAAAATATGCATCATCCTTTGTAGAAAAACTACTTTTATCATTACAAGAGAGCAGACAGAGTTCATGGTCTCATATGCATATGTATAATGCTCTGTACTGCAACAAAATCTTGTTATGTGATCCTGTCAAGCCTTGTGTCTCTTTCACTAAATTCGCCAAGATGCTTTAAAACCAGCAAAAACCAAGGAGATTTCCCCATTTGCATCATTTACCAAGTTTCACATTTAACATACAAAATGAGGAAGAAAACAGTTTCTGAGAAATCATGAGGAATTTCAGACCCTTCTTCTCCAGATCGTTTTAACTAGCTCAATTATCACATGTCAAATAAAAGCCATCATTTTATTTTATTTTCATTGTGCTAAGAAAAAATGATGAGCCTTTCATTAAAAAATAAAGCCACTGTTTGCCCTGGGTTTTAGTAAAACCTCACTAATGAGACATCAAATACAGAAAATATGATCCATTATATTTCAAAATGGAAAAGAATCTAATCTACCTCTGGAAACCTTAATGTGCAGATTTCATCTGCTTTCTACTGGATGGGAAAAACTGCATTAAATTGAAACACAAATAATGACAACTACACAGTCTAGTGAAACTGAAAAGAAATTGTCATTAACTTCAGTTCACGTGGTATTGTTTGACATGGCTGAGTTAGGAACTTGTTTGAATTTTCTGAACTAGTAAACAAAAACTCAAGCATGTGATCAAACACTCCCAAAGGAAACATTTAAAAAACGTATTGTTTCCAGAGCCCTCAAATATCTGTGGATTATTTTTCTATCCCTAATGTACAATATTACATCAACTTAGGTCAGTATTAGACTGAATTTTATTTTTAGGTGGCTTGGAATTTTGATTTTTCCATGGGGGAAAAAAAAACTCAAAAAAAAAACTCTGCTTCTCTGGAAGCAGAACCCAATAATAGTTTGCTCTTTTCTTCCAACACGTTATGATAGGAAGACACAGAAAGCTGTCTTTGACTAGATCCGTGTCTTGGTGCTAAAAGGTATCTCATGTCTGACAGAGACATTCTTCTTGCTGCTCTCCCCACCTCCATCACCCAAACCAAACTGAATCATTCATTGCAACATCACCACTGCACAAAGGCAGAAGAGAGTAAAGTTTTCCTGTCAGGTGCCTTCTCCTCTACAAAAGCCTCTGGGGTTGGATTCCAGTCAGGCAATGAGATGCATGCTATGCCCACAGGGATGTGAATGAGCTGGGATGGATTTTATGGAATTTCTGCCCGGCCGTGTCCTGATTTGGGACACCAGGCAAAACCTGAGCCCAGGAAATGCAGATGGTGACACCTCATGAGTTCAGCAGAGTGAGGTTTGACATGCAGGGGCGTTCAAACACAGCTCTGGGGTTTCATGCACTTACCATTCGTGTAAGGGTTGACGGTCTTTTTATTTGTCATTACACGTGCTGTTGCATTATTTACCTAAGCACATAGAACACTGGATTAGAAAGGGTTACAGGGAGGGCCCGTGTCACTATTAAATGCATGCATTATTACTGCTATTAGTCATGTAAAAATAAAATGCAATTTAATTTATAGAAGGCAACAGGTGCATAACAAAATCATACTATTTATAATTACATTTACTTTCATAACCATTTTAACTTACAAATCATTTCAATAAAGCAACATCATATCATTTAAACTTTAATAAAAAGACATTAAAAGCAAATTAAAAGGTATTGCATAATTTAAGACTTAAGAGCATGCTTGTATTCCATGATAACACTGATACAATAAATACTCAAAACAGAAAAAAAGAAAAAGATTATATGAAGGAACATGCAGTGGAGTAGAAAGGAAAGAGACAAGGTACAAGGAAACAAAGAAAATGTCAAAAAAGGGACAAACGAATTTTAGCAGTGTGCAACATAACCCTTCAGAAGAGAAGTACCATTGGAAAAGCAACATCTAGCATTCAACACTTGGAACAAGAGCCTTTTTCATTGCAAGAATTAACAAAATCATTCAAGCTTTAAAATCACAGCTAACAAAAGGATAAAAAGAGGGTGCATTATTTAACACAATATGGAGTTAACAATCTGAGTAAGATGTGCACGAAGTCATATCCTCAATCCAATCAGTGCCTCCCAGGCTTGCTTAAAACGTACACTCAATTACAGGCGTACCAATATAGAAAAAAATGTAGCATCAAGAAAACTTAATATACAACAAGTCAAAAAAATTCACGTGGTATATCAGCGCTAAATACGTGAAACGGCAGATGGACTTCTCCACTTACCATTCAGCACCATCGCCAGCATGGGTATGTATACAGTTACCATGGTTACTGAGAGTTTGGTGAGGGCCCTAAGCGCTACCGTCGAAGGGGGGAAAATGAAAAGGCAAAATATGCAACATCTTACTCAAAAGACGACAGCATTTTCAATTGGTAATTTTTTTTTTTTTTTTTTTTTTTTTTTAAATTCTAACAGAATCACGACTGAGGCAGTGTTGAAGGGGATCCAGTGGTAGGAGAACGCATCGCTGCTGGTTTTTTAGAGATAGGGATGGCTCAGGCCACCCAGCCAAAAGGAGCCCCCGTGGCTTCCATCAAATTAAATGTTTAAATTGGTCGCTCTCTAGTCTGGCTTTGTGTCTGGTTTTTTTATTTTTTTTTTATTTTTTTTTTTCTCGTGCATCTTTTGGATGCTTCTTTCCCAATCTGAATTGTTTTGAAAGCCACTGTGGATCCCACATCAACCCTGCAGCAAAAAAAAAAAAAAAAAAAAGGAAAAAAAAAGAAAAAAGAAAAAGAAAACAAAGAAAAAGAAAAAAACCAACCTTTTGTTTGTTTTTGTTTTGTCTGTCACACTTTTTTTTTTGTTGTTGTTCTCAATTTTTTTAATTTTTTGTTGTTGTTGTTGTTGTTGTTGGCTGTTTTTTGGAATCTACTGCACCCATCGATTTACAAAACATCCAAAATAATAACTTCAAAATATTAAAGCTTTCATTTTTTTTTTAATTCTCTCATCCACCTTTCAGCAGTCATGATAATAATAATAATAATAATTACAAAAGAAATCATAATAAAAAACCCAAGTAAGGCCAGATTCTCTCTCTTTATATATAAATATATATATATAAACAATGGGAAGGGGAAAGGGGAGCACACAGAAGACACCAATGATGCATCTGAAACAACAAATGAGAGTGAAGCAGACATTTATAAAAAAGATGAAAAGGAAAATATTTTGAACATGCACCTCGATTTTACGGCCCTCTACCACGGTGCCGTGTAATTTCTCCCTCGCCCTGTCCGCATCAGCACTATTTTCGAAAGTTACGAAACCAAATCCCTGCATGCAGGAGGGAGAAGGGGGGAAAACAACATGCACATTATTATTTCAGTCAATGACCACTTGTTTGCTTATGTTCTCTCTCTTTAATTTAATATTTTCTCGTCCTCGCTTCATTTCTGTAACATGCAAATTAGAAAAAATTATAATCGTCTCGAGATGTGCAATAAATAAGCGACAAATGTGAACAAATTTTTTTTTCTGTCATCAGTTAGATAATACCCTCTGAGAAAGTCAAAGAATGATACCAAAAATACCTTTCTACATGTCACTACAGAGGAAAAATAAATCTAACAATAAGAAAATGAAATTAAAATAAATTACAGTGTCTCCACATAGAAAAAAATGAACTAATGAGAAAAGAAAATGAACCACATTTTAATGACATGCAGATATCTCAACGAAATAAAAAACATGTGCACAAAATTCAACACTGAATGTCAATATACTCTAAACATTGCCTACTTTATCATGCTGTTGTGATCATAAGAAACATTGTTCCCATGCAACACTAGGGTAACTTAAACTTTCATCAAACTATACAGCCTTTACTTATTTTTTTATAAAAGAAAAAAAAGAGAAAAGAAAACCACCAACCAAACAAAAGTACTTTTAGAACAAAATATAAACTTTCTTGTATTAACAGAGCAAAGAAAATCACATGATGTGAATAGAAAAAGAAATTCTGATAAAGGAAGAAAAATGCAAACGTTTTAAATAAGTTTAACTGCTTCATTTACTAGTTCTGCATATTACTTTCCACATATAAACATGCAACTGGTAAAACCCCAGAATCCCACGTTAGTGGGACAGCAGAACACCTGACAAATCTAAAATTCTGCTTATGACAAATGCTCTCCTTTATAATATTAAGCTAAAACAAACACTCCCAATCCTACTAAAATTCCTTTTATGTGCTAAGTTAAATCAAACACTGTTTAAAATGGCAAATATTTTGGAAAAAAAAAAAATCAGACACCCAAGAACATTTTAGAAACATACACCAACCCTTTGAAGTAATTCTTGCATTAGCACTACAGTGCCTTTCTTTGCATGCCTCCCCCAAAGTTATCCAAACAAACACACTTCTGCATCCTCGATATTTCACAACCAGAACTGCCCATCTCCCATCCCCTCACTAAGTTTTGTGATCAGTGTTCACCCACTTTCTTCAGGACTACCTGTTATACACAGTGATTGGTTAAAAAAAAAGGTACAAAAGAAAAAGGAAGGCATTTATACATTTATTCACACATTTTATACAAAGAGGAGACCAAATACCAAACTAAGGCAAAACTGACACCAAGCAGTGAGAAAAGCAATGGGTATGAACAAGACTAATTAACCAACAATCAACCAAAAAAGTTAAGTAACTATCAGGATCATTATCTTTGTTATTTGGATTTATTTGGGTTATTTTACCTACTCCAAGAACTCATTTACTTATGCCTATTTATAATACAAACAGTGACATCTATGTACAGCAGCACTTTCTGTTTCATTCTCTTCAAAGTAGCTTAAACACATTGTTCCTCTTTTTTTCCCCTTCTACACCCAGCCTGAAGCCCGACCTCAGCACTGCTCTGTCAGCAGCTCCACTCCCAGCTGAAGCCACTCTCAGAACACCTGATTCCACACATTTTCTCCACACTACCCTCCTCAATTTTAGCACAAGGCCATGACCTCGCTTGTCACAAGACACTGAAGATGTAACTCTCTTTTGCCCAAAGCACCGGGAGCGTTGGAAGAAAGTAAATCCCCCTCCTCAGCACTAATCCCCAGGGTTTAGATGCCAGCACAGGCTTTTCTTATACCTAAACCCATCCTCAACTTGAAACTTTTATTTCTTTTACAACTGCTTCCTCCCATCTTGTTAAAGCTCTGTAAAAAAAAAAAAGCCCACAATTTAAGATGCCATTAAGAAAATTTCACGGCAGAAAACATCACTGGATCCGTGGATCCAAGGAGCCTAACCATGCAACAGCACAAATTCCCCCAATTCTGCTTGTTCTCCCCTCTTCTCTTGGCTGAGCAATTGTCTCTTCTCAGAATTGCAAAAATTTGGTGGGAGTTGTTCAGTCAAAATTTCCCATCAGTCTCCTTAGCTCACAACAGCACTACCTGCTAATTTTTGTTCGAACAACTAAAGGGAAAGATAAAAACCTAATTATACTAAAAAATAAGAAAAACATACAAAGTGGAGCCACAAGCCAAGATAAGACAGGAACTTCAAAGATTCTGAAAATAATACTCGTAATTTTTCAATTCCTTATGTTGTACTTATTCTCATAATCAACACCATTTAAATTAGGCTCATATTATTTATGCAAATTTTTAACCTTACCTAGCTGACAGAGAAACTCAAGAACAGAACATAGATTCACTCATCACACATTCAAACACCTACATGAACACTTGAACATCAATTTTATATGCAGCTGAGTTAACAGCTGCTCTATTGTAGTGTACCATGTATTTTATCAACTGGTAATGTAAATAAATACATTTTACTTTTCAAATCTGTCAAGTGATTTAATAATAGCCAAGTTAGTATGTGAGAACCTTCTGATTTAATTTGGGAGGTGCTTTGGAGTTCTTATTTGAAGAAATATATATTAATATATTCTAGATATATACTAATACATACACACACAATCAGATTTCTGAAAGTGCATATGTAACTGTCTAGAGCATTAATTTATAACTCATAGAAAATGGTCAAAAATTTAAAAGTCATCAGTGTTGCCATACAATTTTAGCAAAGTTATCTTCATTATTATTATGCACCCAAACAGACAGAAATTTGTACTATGAAACTTGCATTATTTTAGGGTTTTCTTTTATGGAAGGACTCCCTTCTGCAAAACCATTTTATACTTTATGGTGGTGTTCTAATGTCATGGTTTTTTTGAATATGTAATTCCATTTATATTAGCTATTATGGCATGAGAATGAACCTACTTCTGTTGGTTTTGTAAGAATCTTTCAAGACATTAACTATTAGAATAAAAAGAAAGAAAAACAAACAGAAACAAAAACATATTCTAGCAATTCTTATGCCAAGCTGCAGCTAGAAACAATTTCGAATTCTGATCCTGCAAACTTTGTTACCTGTACTCAGTTTGAAACCACTTAGTAGTCCTTTCAGTTTCAGTGGGATTTTATGAAAACATAGATAAGCACTGCCAGGAATGGGAGTTTAATCTGGTGCATCTTAATTCCTACAGAATGGACACGAAATGATCAGATTAAAATAAATAAATAAATAAAAATAGAACAAAAAAAAGATGTCCCTCTTATTCCTAATTTTTTTTTTTTAACTTTCTATTTAATTGAGAGAATCTAAAGGTACTTCTGCAAATCAAAATACTGTGTAAAATAACTCTAACCAAGATGAGAAGGAGCAGACATGAGCCATGAGATGCATCACAGAACTGCTTTAGGCATCTTGAGCAGCTCACTTGGAGACAGCTGGGATGCACCACTGCAGCACTGAGAGTGCAGGGATATTTAATAAGAGATCTTGACATTACAAGCCCACCTAGGAAAACCTCTTCTTCCTGAAATCCTTTTTCAGACCTTGGGTTTAGCACAAGGCAACAGGATGTTTTCAGTACGGCAAGATCACCGTTAAAAAAAACCACCCAATTCAGAAACACCTTCTCACGCCATCCCCCAAAAACTCAATTCAGAAACACCTCCTCATCCCACTCCCTAAATAATTTTAAAAAGCCTCACACTTATGCACAGCCCACTGCAGCTGTGGTGGTTAAAAGCCCTACCTGTGTAAGATTTAATGATTAAATCAAAGTGTAAAGCACCACCCCATGAGATGTGTGCTCAGCTCCACTCCCCATCTTCAACACAACCCAGCCAAGGTGACCAGTGGGGGACAGCTTTGGGAATTTATAGGACTATCCAACAGGAGAATGTTCTGGACAATCTACATTGTTTTCAAACGCTACTGAATAGCCATAATTTAACAATAATTAATTCTGGCCAGAGTAGAGGATTCTAAGCCACAAAAATCCATCCAGTTTAGTTGTTTACTCAAAAAGTGATAAATGTTCCAACTGGGTTTGGGCTAGAAAGGGGATTAATTAATGTCTGAATAATAAACCACGAAATTTCAGCTCTTCTATTCAGGTTAAAAAAGAAAAAAAAAGTGAAGTCTTTACGTTCAGAGCATAAATATTAGCAAAATTAAAATATATCTTATTTAAGATAAATTTATGATATACATGATTCTTAAAAAAATGACAGATTACAGTATGTTTAGAACAGGAATAGAATTCCATCGCTAATAATAAATGATATATGAGTTACAGGAAGACAAACATTAGTGAATAAACTTCCCAGTGTGTCTGACATGGCAAGAAAAGGAAAAAATATATGCATATGACATACACATAAACCCCTCTAATGCAGCTGATGTCATAGGTGAACATACTGGGCTGCAGTTTTGCACCAGGTAGTGATGCCAATGCAGTCACAGCCTATCTTGCTTTATTTCTTAAATACTAAATAAATTGAAGTATGCATTTAAGGCAAAGTAATTTTCAGAAAAAAAATATGTTTGCAATACAGTAAGAAGTCTCTTAATCAAATAAATGTTAAAATAGATTGTTTTCAAAGGGTTGGTGTACTAAGGCTTTAACTAAAGAGGAAAACATCTGCACTTAGATAATCTGGAACAATCACATTATTTTCTCAGCTAATTACTAAAGAGGATAGTTATTAGGTATCATTATCATCTTTCATTTCAATAAAGGAAAAAACACCTGTACTAATACAAACCTGCCTACAAATATCTTTAAGTATGGACTCATCTTATAAAATAAACGAGATAATTACCCTTGAAGAATAAGGACAGCAGAAATCAACATTCCCATAAAACAGATGACAGTTTGGAGTAGCTAAAATTACCCCCTTTAAAAGATATGAGTCCAATCACTTTAATAGTGCTTAGAAAACTGACTGACAGCTCAGATGATGTTTCCACTAACATAAAATTTCAGACATTATTTTTTAAAAGCAGTGCAGTTGTTTCCTTTTATTCATATAAGTATTTCAAACAAATTTAAAAAAATTCCACAGGTGAATTAAACTGCTTACCTTTGAGCCTCGCTCATTAAAAATAATTTCAACATCTAAGATTTTACCAAATTGCTGCAAAGAAATAGAAAAGTTACATGAAAATTAGATAACTTCAACACTTTCATCATATATAGTGGAAAAAAAAAATCAAAAGATTTTTTGCTGTTTTCCAGAACAGGCAAAGGAATTTGGTTACTCACATTTTACAAGAATAAGATTAAATCAGTTGGAGTTTTTTGTTGCTGGCTTTGGGAAATGAGGATTTCTTTCTACCCTTGCTGAAAAGGGTAACCATTACTCCCTACCAAGTTCTTGTTTTACTGGAGTATAATTTGGAAAACTGGAATGGATACTTACTTTTTGGGGGATTTTTCCGTGCTCAGAACTGCACTTTTATTATAATATTAGTAGCAACTGTTATTCCTACTGACCTTATAATAGCACTCAGTTCTCCAGACATTGTTCACACACACAAAACCTGATCACAGTTGCCATCCCAAAGAAAAAGTCCCTACTGGATTTGTCTTAGGAAGAGAATAAATGTTGGACTTGGGCAGTGTTTAGTTAGAACATTTCTGTTAGGACACATTTTGTGCAGTGACACTGTAATGTATCAGTGGGTCACTGCTGTTACCTCATACATCATTAACATGCAGTGTGGGTCAGTGTTAACTCTGGGAAATGACCCAATATATTAAAAAAGGCAGAAATTAAAGGTAGGTAAAAGAAGAATAATCCAACAGGAGTCCCAGGAACTGCAGAAGTGAGCCTGTACTTCAGACTTTTAAGATATAATTAACAATTACAGGCCAGAAATGACAGTATTGCTTCTCTAGCTTATTAAAGAGTTTCAACCTGATTATGAAAAATCAACCATCACTTGTTATCCCTTAGCTTATTTCATGTTCTTGCATTCACCATTTAATTAATGTTTTATCTGCCACTTCAGCCTAAAAGCAGCCATTGACTTAATGTTTAAACAATCCTCTGTTGTATTTGTGTCCATGTCCAAGATCAGCTGCTGTGTATAATGGGGTCATGATGCTGTGCTACCATATTTCACATCTGATATTTCAACTCACACTTGCAGGAATTTCTTTTTCCTACCAATTCAGAAGATAAAAGTTTACTGTTACCAAGTCATTCTGAAAGTCAGCTGGAAAACTCCAGCCATTCTCTAGTGTTAGTCTTTTGAGACCTGAGACTTAGAAATTGAGAGGAAATGTAGTTTTTATTCACTTATAAATTACTGCAATACTTAAAAAAAAATCCTTTCATTTAATGTACCTTCAAATAAAAGCTATTTTAAGTGGTTTGTTTAGTTTAAATACATTTGCATATTTTTCTCCAGAGGGTTAATTATTATGCCTTCTGCTATTTTGCTGATGAGCTGTAAGCTGCATTCAGGGGAGAGAACCTGTAGCAAGTCAGATACAGCAGAACAGTCACTCATTTCCCAATACTATACCAGGATTCTTTTTCCAATTATTGTTTCCTTCAGAGAAATAAATATTGAGAAACACAGTGTCTTAATTCACATACAAACACATTAGAAGAACTTAAAAATCTGAACTGAACATGAAAGATGGAGAGAAGTTTAGAGCCACAAAGTGCTTGATGCTGCACTGAATAACCAACTGAACGCAGAAGATAATGTGTTTTTGTGATCAGAAATAAAGAAAGCCAGAGTAACATAAATACTTAAGAGTACTAACTTGGAAAAGGCAAAAGTGTGTTCTAATAGATGATCAAGTGCTAGATAATATTTAGTGACATTTCAAAATAAATCTAAGAAATCTTGGAACTGAGAGGAGAAACCCAGTCCAGACTCTCGTGGTTACGAGCTGATGGCACATTTGAGATGTGTGAAACACAGGGAATGTGCTGAAGGCAGCCAATGGCCTGGGGGAAAGCAAAAATTGAGAGACCTATAGAAAAATAGCAGCAAAAACTTCAGGAACCTACAGAAACCTGTGGGGGTGGGTGAGGATTCCTATTCCTCAACTTTGGTCTTAAAATTCAGCCCATGTCCTCCAACAGATTTGAGTCCCTCACTCACGAGGTCAAACACTGACTGTTTTACACCAAAATTAATAAATACAGGCACGTAAATCTAGATGTGCACAGCAGGAATACATGTGCATTTAATATTTTAAGCCAACATAGATAGAGTTTTGTGAATGTAACACAAAACACCCAACTGCATCACATACAGTAGAATCAGTAGAATTCCTTTTCCCAGTAGTGACTGGATGTTTGGTTACAAATAGATGGAAAGAGACTCTTTACTGAAAATGGTTAAACAGCCTAAATCAGAGACACAGCTCTCACAGCTGCTTAAAATACCTATTGCAATGTAAATATGAAAAAGAACAAATAAATGATGAGCACTTACACCAAACATTTGTCTAAGATCTGGATCCCGGAATCTGAATGGTATATTTGAGACGTGAAGCCGTTTTGGCTGTGATTTGTTTTCTGTGTTTTCAGAAGATTGTGTCTGTTGCTGGCCATCGGTCTGTGCTGCATCATCTGTCTGCTAAAAAGGTAAAGCAAAATAAAGCACATTGTAAGTATTTCTGTCATTTTTAATGTAAGGTTGGGCTTAAATTCTCAAAAAAAAAAAAAAAATTACTGAGAAGCAGTTAAATCTACTCAAAGGTACTGAAGAATACCAGAAGTTTAAAATACATGAAAATCAAATCCATTTCTGTGTCTGTCTCAACAGCATATGTGATAAATATGTATTTGGAATAAACTGGAGAATAACAAGCAGATTATTATTTGTAGATTTTCTGAGCTATTTTTAAATAATGAACAAATATATCTCCCTATATTATAAGACTGTTGAACCCCTTTAACCTCATCCCTGTTTGCCAATGGAAGGAACTGAATCTCCATGTCCAAATGGAGATTTACTAGCAGAAAGAAGCAAGCCAGACACTTTCAAATCAGATTAGTACTTTCATTCAGAGGCCACTGGGACTTCTACACAGGAGGCAGGTAACACATCACATCTAGTTGCCATTTCATAAGCAGTGCTGATGGGCACTAGAGGGTCATTTTGCCTGGATAAATGGTGAGCATTATGGAAAAGGCCTTGAGTTTTGAGAGGGAACAGAAGTTTAATCAGTGGTGAAGGTTGCCTGACAGAAAAGTGAGACCCAGAAACAAAGTCGTACAGATTTTCTTTCTCACGAAAATGAGATTATGTCATGGTGCTTCTAACAGGGACACTGTTCCCTGCTTTTAAAATGCTTCAATTTAATAACTGAAGGACATTGCTGTGTATTACAATTTACGAAAAAAATTATAAATCTCCAGAGAGATTAGGGAAAAACATAATGTCCTTCATCCAAAAAGTAAAACTAACCATGCTGGTCTATCAGTTTATTACAGAAATTCTCATCTGTGTGCCTCAATTACATCCTACAGTGGCTAATGTACAGCACACATTCAGTGGAAAAAGATTTTGTATAGGTATGTAAAAACAGCATAGTCCTATTCATTGGCATTGGCAGAGGGGATTTGGAAGAATAGAAGGAAAAAGAAAATAGTTGAATGAAACTATCAGGATGATCTTACAACTGCTACTCAATTTTCTCTGTCCTTCCTCTTCCTTCTGACCTCATTCTTTTTCCAAGTACTCACTTGTCTTGTGTTTAACGTTACAGTTCAGTTTGTCTTTCTGACTTTTTTCATTAAAAAAAAAGAAGATAAAAAGAAGGAATTGCCCATTTCCTGCTAGTATGAAATTTCTTTTAAGAGACAACAGTTGAAGCAACATAAAAATGGTTAAATAAAATAAACCTTACCACACAGTTTTAGTACCAACAAACCTGTTGAAGAGGAAGCAAAATAACTCAAACAGAATACATCATTTACAGCAGCAATGAATTCTAGCAAGTTAAATTGAACAACATCTTACCCAGGAAACAGAAATGTTCTCAAATTAAAAGTACAAACATCTATATTGCTTATAATTCTGTGCTAAAAACACTTCACAAATAAAGGGCCTTATTTCTGCAGCAGCATCAGTCCATCAGCAGCATCTACATTTCATGGGATGTGATGAGACTCACACACAAACACAAACTTTTGTGTGCACTGAAGAATGATTTTTCAAGTGATCCAAACAAATAACTGGAATCAAGTGTAAACCTAAAACTGAGCCAGTGCCACCACATCTCTTCACCTGCTACTCCCTGAACTCACAGGGAGGGTCCCACAAACTGAAATCATTTGTCTTGACAAATTTTTAGTGATTTAAATACTAAACACAGTACATAGCTGTTAAGAGATGAAAATGTTCTGTGCTGATCCACTGCTATCTAAAATCAATCAAAAATTCAAAATTTATATTTTGAGGCAACTGTTCCATCCACAGACACTGCAGAGATTACTTTCTACCTCCAGGCCTTAAAAGGAGAGAAATATGAAGAAACTTTGGTATATGAGAGCAAGAAGGGGTGGGGGGGAGAGAATGAGAGACTGGAGACTCTTGAAATAGAACACTCTGAAAGAATTTAAGGTCAATTAGATTAATCAGAAGAGAATTAAAGAATTCTGAAGGTGCTGTTTAGCTTCAGGAACAAAGGGTGCCCCAGGAAGAAATTACATAATCAGCATCCTGTATAAATGCAAATTGGGAAAAGCAATTTCTGCTCTTTGTATTAATATAAATAATGAGAAATGAGTGGGAGGGCTGAACCAGGCACTATTAACATACCAAAACTCTGGGAGCAACTTCCCTACCAAGCAGCTGAACAGATACACTGTCAGCAAAATCCAGTGAGGTTTCTGAAGATGATGTTAAAATGAAGGAGCTGCAAATTATGGGTGAAGTGGGTAAATCCAGGTACTGTTATTTTCTGTGACTTTTCTTTCTAACCATTTTTATTTTACCATTTTTATTCTAAGAAGCCTCGAATTTACACTTTCAGCAAAGAATATCTCAGAGTTTAGGTAGTGAGGACTGAAAAACAGAGACCTCAGAAAGTCACTATCATCCACATTTTATACATGTACATGATCTTCAAGATCCCTGTGGCAGAATTAACAGAACTAAACCATTTAAAACATATTAAAAGGCTTGGAAATGTAACAGTCTCTTCACAAAGCATGTTATCACCCAGAAATCTATGGATGTGCCCAGGAAATACAGAGCAGGATAAGTGCAAATTGAAATTGGAATATGAAGATAACACAAAAATTTCCAGGTAACACCAAAGAGGTAAAACACACATAGGACAGAGGACAGGCTGGATTTGGAAAAATCACGGTTTCTGAG
Organism: Neopelma chrysocephalum; assembly: GCF_003984885.1. Classification (NCBI taxonomy): domain Eukaryota; kingdom Metazoa; phylum Chordata; class Aves; order Passeriformes; family Pipridae; genus Neopelma; species Neopelma chrysocephalum. The sequence goes on from NW_020897723.1 coordinate 1,670,664, forward strand.
TTCTGCACACTCACAGAACTTGAATGTAATTTACCTTACACATGTATAATACATTTCAAGAGAATATTTTCACTGAGGAAGATTGGTGTTCGATATTTCTTTAAAAATTAATTGAAATTAGTATATGGCATTATCCTTGCTACATCCCCTCGCTCTTGCATGCAGTCAGACTGCTTTCTGGTGCCTATTCCACCACATATTTGCAATTTTAAAATATTAAAGAATCTTAACATATGATAGTCTTAAAACTTATAATGAAAGTTATAAATACAAAATGAAGAAATAGAAGACCAAATTCTCACTTACAGGGAAATAAAATTAAGATGATCTCCCTTTACTTCTTACGTGTAAGAATGGAAATTGAAACCATTCTTGCAGGTAAACAAACCTATATGAAAGAGGGTATCTCACAGAAAATGATTTTTTTTCATAAAGATACTTTCAGTATAAATATATAGTAAATTTTTAAACCAAATCCACCATCAGGGGAGTTAATATCTATTGTTTTCTAAAGAAATTCTTTCTCTTTATGAAAATACTTTTTGTTTGTTTGTTTCCTTATCTGAGTTCTAGAAACAGAAAACTCCTATTATTTAAAGGACTTCACTCAAGTTCTTAAAGACCTCACAATGAAGTAAAATTCTTGAAGTAATTTTTCTGGTTTCACTTTCTAGCTTTTATCTGAGAATTTAAAAACATTATAAACATCAAGAAAACTACTGAACAAGATGTTTGTCTGGATACAATAAATTTGAAAATGTTCTATTTGGAGAAAATATCTCCCCCCACACACACACACCTTTTTTAAGGCCTTACTAATCCAAATTTTTGGTATGTTTCACTCAAAAATACATTCTAAAACCTTCATCCAGCAAAATCATTGTGCAAACCCATTGTCCAGTCAGGAGTAACCTGGGAACAGGAGTCTCACTTCCCATCTTTAGCACTTGTGGCAAAGGTATCTCATGCAATAAAACAACCATCAGTGAACCTGAAATCAGAGGGGGCCTTGTGTACAACGTTTGGGCAGAAAAAAACCATTCCATTCTCCTTCCCAGCTAATACATATTTTCTGTAGCCCTTTCCATCCATCACTGAAGACACCCAGCCCTGCAATGTTTCTTACACTGGAATTGTAAGTGTTACACTTTCCCTCCGTTCTTTTTCACTGACTGATCTCTTTCATTTTCTACAAAACAGTGGTGGTGTAGACAAAATCTTTCACCCTCCAATCCCGTTTTCAAGGTAATAAAATGCTGTCACAGAAGAGCTGTTTGCACACCTCGACAAAAAGAACACTGTCCTCAGTCTCAGCTTTGAAGGAGTGAATGGAACACAAACAGCAGGAATGACTAAAATGGAACTAAACCTTTTCTCTCCTCCTGGACAAACTGAAAATATGTTGTGTTAGAAGAACATGAAAAAGCTTTACCAAGCCCTGATCATTCTTCTAGAATCTGTAAACAAATCATAATTGGTTGCATATTTTTTAAACCCACATCAACTCTAAAGGAAGAACAGCTTAATTCTAGCAGGAATAACCCGGCAAATATTTACAGGGAGAAAAAAGCAATAGATTATTTTCTTAAACATGCTTAATGGCAAACTTAGATGCTGAGTGTCTTATACTCTATATAGCACAGGGTAAAGCTCCTTGAGATTTTATATTTAGAAAGAAAAAGAAAGCACTCATTAAATTAAAAAAAAAATGCTCAAAACAGCACCTGTTTTTTCCTGCTGCACCAATCAAGTTATTTCTCAGAGGGAAAGAGCTTGTGAATGTCTTCTAGGCATTATTTGATTAAGTTGACAATATTATGTGAGCAATGGTTGAGTACCCACTGTGCTGTACTTTTGACCAAATTGATTTGTGTAATGAACACTTGCTCTGTCTCTTCTCTAGCCTGAATAGGGCTCTTGATTTAACCAGTGGTGCTGGAAGCCAAGTGAATTTACAGCCCCCACAGTCATTCTCTCTCAATCTGGAGAGAATAGCAGCAGCAGTACATGAGCAAGCATAATTCAATACATTGTGCTATAAGCAGAGAAAATAATATCAGAGCTCTGCAATATACCTGTTTGATTTGATTTGTAAACCCGATAAAAAAAGCAATCGAGAAAAGTTCAGCAGAAAAAAAAATATATATATACATCCTGAGCAAAAATATAACCATACTGAATGTGTACAAACTGAAAAAATCATGCATAGTAAATCAACTTCATACTTGCCTTAGATAATATTGCACATTTTCCATTTAAAAAGGATCTAGATTCTGGAAAGTTACCTTTCCATTAAAAAGTGAGCAAAGAGAATAATTTAAAACTGACTTTGGGACCTTGTGAAAATACTGTTTCCCGGCTCTAACACTAACAGAGTCCTGACAAAGCGATGGTCTTGTAGCTCTCCTGTTTTCTTAAGTAGATCAACTGATTAATTAATCATACAGGTCTTGATAAATTTGTATTCTGAAAAGTCCCAACCCTGCAATGGGCTTCCCAGAAGCATAACAACAGAGAGGAAAAGGAGTTATCTACGCAGATACATCTGTTTGTGCCTAAATGTTTACACAAAGGTATACACAGGGAAAAATTCTATCACTGTGCTACTTCACCACTGTGATAAACATTATCAGAAATATCAGTGACTTTTCTGCACCTCTGTTATCCTTTTCTCAGGTGTGAGATCAACAGTGAAGTCTCATTGATTTCAGGATATTAAAAGGTGAGATTAATTTTTCAAATTGGTTCTAAAGATAACAATATTCCAAGTGCCTCACACTGCATGGCATGCAGCTCATGGCACATCCATTTATCCACTTCAGAATCCTCTCCTTAAGAGAATGGGAACTGTTCCTTGTTCTGACCTCGTGTGAAGTGCCCACAGATGTGGGACTCACCACTTTGCAGAAAGAAATAAAGAGATGTAGTACAACAGTCATGATTGCATTTGATAATCTCGAACTAGATGATCCTTAAGGTCCCCTCCAACCTTAATCATTCTATGATTATGTTGCTAAATTTTCCCTGTAACTGAGTATTTTGCACTTCAGAAACGCTTGGGTTCAGAGACACTGAGACTTTAACCCTGCAGGGCAAACCCTGCCCCCCCATGTTTTTAATGGTGTAATTCCCTTTTATTTCAGCTGGGTCAGAACTTCACCCTGACGTTATATCCACTTGATAAAGTAATTTCACTATTACCATTAACTGCCCACATCACAAAAGGTATAATGATCCTGGTTTCATGTCCTTTACAAAAACATTTTACTATCCAAAGCACCAAATGAAAACTAACCAAGGCAATTACTGTGTGACCATCTACCCTATGACAGCTCTGAAAAGAACCACACAGAGCAGCCAAGTCCCTGTTCCACGAGGCCACATTGTCCCATCTCTAAAGCTCTGAGCTCTCACACTGGCCACTGGCCAGTCTATTAGTGACTAAGAGCTGCTCTCCCTTCCATTTCACTACTGGCAAAAGTGTGTCAGATGTTTAATTGTGTCTATTATTCTTATTGATCAAATACATCTTTCAAAGTTGAGGTGAAATGTGGGACGCACACACTTGGCCTGCAGGCTCCCTTACACTTTCTGTAAGGGAACAGAGACAACCACCTCCCTGCTGGAATATTTTATGGGAGAGGTCCCTGATCAGTCACATGAACACCATTTACTACCAGGAAGACAATGCAAGGTGGCTGACTCCGAGTGGGACGTTTGTTTCAGGTAGACTGCCACACACAAACACACCCCTGCAGAACCTCTTAATCCAATTTACTGACAAACGAAAGAGAACCTGAATAATTTTGTGCTTTGCTCCAGCAATTTCTAACGTTCCACTACTGAACATGCTTTGGGGCTTCAGCATCCTGGGTGTTGTTCCAGGTTGAAGCCTTTCCAGCAGCAGTGATTCTTTCTCTCTTTTCTAGAAGGACGAATTCTGGTTGCTGGTACCACAGGCTACAAGGAAGCACTGCTATTATTGTGATAGCTTAGCAGCCTAAACAAGAGATCATTAGTTGTGAGGACAGATAGGAGCAATAAGATAGGTTTCTTAAGCTTCTGGTACTGCAGGACAACCAAAGAGTTATTAATAACTTGGCTGCATTAATTATTTCCCCAATCTATCTTCCTTAACAATATGGAATATAGCCCTTATATAGTCCTTTACGTTGCCATTGCTGGCTCAGCATTTTTCTTCTAAAATAGTCAGCAGAATCTCAGGGAATAGCATATCAATCATGTCTGGAGGGAAATCACCAAACCCCATAAATGTCTTGAACATGTCTCAAAAGTTGGGCAAAATTTGCTGGTATCAGGAGCAGATACGATTTTGAAAAGACTATTCATAATGGGCTTTAATAAGAGTTTGCTGTAACTAAGCAGTTCCCAAGTTCATTTAAGGACATCCAACTGACATCAGCATATCAGTGACTTGAAATGGGAGAAGGAATTATAATGGGATGCCTCAATGCATTATTTATTGTTTGTATTGATTCAATAAATATTTCTGACCGTGTACTGATCCCATCCATGAATATCACAACAACAGTAATTAACAAAACCTTTCTCTAATCAGCTGCATCCTGGCTCCATTAGCCAAGAAGGGAATGCATACACGTTACACACATTTTTAGAAGTTCATGCTACATATAATAAAACTGAATTATTGTGATATTTTCACAAGATAATTTTAAAATAAATTAATTGGATTTATCCTTAAGAAAACCTCACGAATTAGCAGACACATTAGGAAATATTTTACTGGACAAATGCATTAATTTAATCCAAATCAAAAATCATAAGTAGTGATGCACAAACACAAAGAAACATTCGGTTGATTTTGTTATTACTCTTTCATCTGTTAGTCAGAAGTCTGTAATTTCTCATGCTGCTCCTTAAAAAGACTTCAATAGCAGGAATAAAGTGTTCAAAAATAACTTTGTTTCAGTGCTTGAAAGCTTAATGTAAAATCCAGACAGACAACAAATGAAAACATATCAAAAAATAGCGTGACAATAAATATAGAAATCTCGATTAGAGTTGATTAAAGGGTTTTTTCATCATTTGAATGGGAGTTGTAGCTTCATATTGCACAAGCCTGTTTGGCAAATCCATCAAAGTATCCCAAGAAGCATCTTCAGCACTAAAAAATGCAATGTTCATGACATTTTTTCCCCCACAAATTACTCAGCACATTTACATTGTAAATTCAACTCTGTTATTTCTGTCAGGATGGAGCTTGTTTCCCCCTGTGTGTCTAAATGGACATGTAATGCTCATAATCATCTAAAGCCTCAACAACACACCTGACACAAAGTCCTGCCTTTGGTACCTCCTCCAAAAGTATCAACATGGAATGATCATATTATGTTCTAAATGTCCAAAAATACAGATCTGCCGTCTAAAAATGGGTACCATTAGGTAACAGAGTTTAAGAGAAGAGGGGTAAAGCAGATGAAAAAATGTTGAATTTTTTTTTTTTAAGCTTACAGGTAAATATACCTAATGGTTATGACAGTTCTTAAAACACTTGCTTTTAAGTTACACTTTGAAAGGCAATTATATACTGGCAATAAATCAGGACACAATGCTCTTGAGAATAACATTTTCTGACTGATGCAGAACTTGGCATGCTTGGTTTCTGGAAAGCCACTGATTCTCCCTAAGTTCTCCTATCCAACTCAGTTATTACCTTAATTTATGAAGAAATTATTCACACAAGAACATAACTCAATGCACAGCAAGGCAACTGTACTTTTTACTGTGGTCATTCATTCATGCACAAGCATCACTGCCATAAAAATAGAACGAGATCTTTTTCTTAAATGTTCTAATTAGCTTAAAAATTCTTTCAAGTGTTATCCCTCATAAGTCAACATTATAAAAGGCTACAAAGCTGCAATAAAGCTTATTAAACTTTTGTGCTGGCAGCAAGCTCTATCTGTACAAAATAACTTTCAACATCTGCAACTACCTTGTACAATGCTGTGGCATTTAACAATATTTGTCTAAATGAAAATTCCCTAATGAAATGCTGTGCTACACAGCTTCAAAGGACACTATTAAAAAAAAAAAAAAAAAAAGAAGAAATTTCTTTACATGGAATATTTGCAGGTTTGGCTGCAAAGAGTTGTTTCCCCTCAGCTGGAATCAATGCACACTAGTTTCTGGAATTCCCCCCTGAACTAGATTTATGTCATGCATGTAAAGTCCCTTTTTGTAAGACTTGTGTTGACACAACCAACTGCTGAGTGAACTTGTGAGAGCAGAGTTTCATGCTGAGAGAGAATGGCTGAATGCTACAGCTCGAGCTCATGAAAAGAAAGAAAATGTGACGGCGCGATAAAAGGTTTTTCACTGTTTGACCCCTCACCTATTGCTGGATCCCTGCTGGGACTTTCCATTTGCTCACTTGCATATCTTTGCCCAAGGAGTCAATTCTTGAACCCTCTGAAATACGGAAGAATTTGAGGGTTTTGTGTGTCACAAAAAGACACTTCCTAAATCACAGTGCTCTTTTTATACTGAGGGACACCCAGACTTAACAAGCAGCAGTGCAGCTCCTCACAGGATAGTAATTCCTCAAACTCAGTTTAGTATCATTCCATGAAAAAATAGCTGGTTTATTTTTCTTATTGATTATATTTGGTACTCTCATCTCTTAGCATGTTGCCCCTTCTACTGAACACATGATGAGTGACACTGTCAATGGAATGGGCCCAAACTTTCCTGCAGGCCCAACCAAGGACAGACAACTCCATGTCACAGAGTTGCTTTATGCAAATCATTTTTTTTCATCCTTCTCTTCAAGCTCACCCAACACCTTTCCTTCATTAATGTGAAAGACTAATTTAAAGTTTTAGAAAACATCCGTTGTCCTTCCCTTCTCACACTTAAAAAAAGAAACAGATAATCTAAGGAGTATTGGATGTTTCAAAGAATTTGTAAAGGGTTTAAATCACCATTTCAAATCTAGCTGTGAATGCTGATGTCATGGGGAATTCTGCTCAATCATCTGAATGCTGCTTGTTACAGAGCTTCACAATGCAGCTCCCACTGCAGAATTGCTTTGATTACTGATGCTCGAGTTTAAGGAAACATCTGTTGAAGAAATGGAAATAGGACTCAGAGCCCCCTTAAATCAAATTCCTCTTCCTGGAAAAGTTCTCAGGAAAGAAGGCATAGAAAACATTCTCTAACAGCAACCCTCGAATGAGGAGAGCTGGTACTGTGAGTTTAAAGCTATTTTCCATCTTTCCCTCTTCCACAAAATGAGCTTGCCAATAGAACTCTTCCCTTGCTCATCCTCAAGCACAGCAACCAGAAATTTCTCAGCCAAGATATATCTATTTTCATCTAACATCTGCACATGAAGCCATTAGCCCTAATAGTCTCCAGCAGTTTTGCTGTCTGTAAGTCCCTTCAGGAATCTCCAGGATGTTACAGCCACGCTCCCTCAGCCACTATTACACAGTTTCATCTTCTCTTGAATTCTCAGAAATGGGACTCGGTCTAGTGATGCTGTTTACAGATGAAAGAGAGCTGGGTGGAGTGACTGATACCCCAAAGGGTTGTGCTGCCATGCAGAGGGACCCTGACAGGCTGGAGAAACAGGCAAGAGGAACCTCATGAAGTTCAGCAAAGGGAAGTGGAAAGTCCTGCACTTGGAGAAGAGCAGTCCCAGGCATGGGAGAGTGACTGGCTGAAGAGCAGTTCTGCAGGGAAAGATAGGGGAGTCCTGGAAGATAAATGGAATGACATTCAGCCGTATGCAAGGGATGAGAGCATCTGGCAAACAAGGGGAGAATGAGAGAGCTGGGGCTGTTCAGCCTGGAAAAGAGAAGGCATGAATTCCTGATGGGAGGGACTAAAGATGAAGGAGCAAGATTCTGGTCAGTGGTGCTCAGGGACAGAACAAAAGGCAGTGAGCAAAAGCAGCAGTATAGAACAATCCATTTAGAAGCTGGGAAAAACTTTTCTGACCTTAGAACAGGTTTCCCAGAGAGCCTGTGGAGCTCCATCCCTGGAGCTGTTCAACACCCAACTGGACACAATCCTGAACAACCCACTCTAGTTGGTCCTGCTTGATTTGTCTGCAGATCAAAGTCAGGTCCAGTGACAATAATCAGCCTTGTACAGCAGGGACACAGTGACAGGGCAGGAGTGAGGTTGGAACAGAACATCAATCAGCAGATCAGGCAGTTCAGCAGGATTATGTATATAAATACATTTTATTCTTACATAACAGACTGGGTCTCCTTTTCTGACTCATAGCTGCTCATGCTACTCAATATGCTTTTAATTTAACAGTACTGCAATAAGTGGATTGTTTTATTTTGAACACTGTCATCAACAATAAATTTTCTGCAGACCAAATTGATGCCCTCCAGGTTCAATGATTATTTCTGATTATTCTTCATTTGCACCTGTCCAGTCTCACAGAGCTGATAATGCTTCTCAAATTTACCTGACGTGGTTCACAAATCTGCTGCAGGTGCACATGAAGAAAAATACAACAATTAGAGTCTCTAAGTCACATCACCTGTGAAAAAACTAACTAACTGAACAAAATACTTGCAACTGATATCATCAATGCTTTAATCATGCAATATGATAATGATACAATTTAGAGTTACTTTTCAAACAGAACTTTAGTCTAGACAAGTGAGAAAAAATCAGTTAAGTTTTTACTTACATGAAAAAGCCCATGTAACAGAAAATTCTAAAAACATCAGCAACAGTTCTCTGTTGTTCATTGCAATTACTGGCCCAATCTTGCATTGCCTGCATGCACTGTTCCTTTTGAAAAAGTATTGTTTCAAATACCAGGCTTCACAAATGTGAACATACAAATGGTTATCCTGATCCAATATCTGACATTACTTGCTTCAAAATACGCAAGAAACTCTCTGGAAAGGCCACTGGTCAGCAAAGCTCCCCCTCAAAAACAAAGTTCTGTCCATTAGCCAAAGTGAGAATGTGATTTCACAGAATCACAGAACAGTTTGGGTTGAGGGACTGTAACGCTCATCTTGTTCCAATCCCCAATAAAATCCAATTTTATTCGCAAAAAATAATCAAATTAGGGTATCCCTTTTTTTCTTATCTACTGTCATGCTTAATTCTTTATGAAAATCCTCACAATACTAAAAAGTGGTCAAAATCTAAACAGCTTGGAAACCTCCACAGTCATCTTGGAGGATTATTAAAGATGTACCAAGCGTGCCCGGATTCTTTCTGTGGTTTACAAAACATCCCATACACACAGAGATCTTTGTTTTCTATGACTTAGTGCAAAAGAGAAAAGCTCTCAGACACAGAGAAATGGAAACTTCCACACCTTTGCTTGGAATTGCAGCAGAACAAACCTTCTGGAACACACTGCCAGCAAATGACAACTGTGCGTCACCCCTTCCCATCACGGTTCTACATCATCTGATGGCCACAACCCAAATAAACAGGAGACTCTTCAGAGAGGAGGGATTAATATGGCACAGCAAGGCACTCTAGCACCATCATTTTACTCATTGTGAATTGATTTACTTACTTAATTATGCTATTTTCCCTTTAAAACTCACTTGGATAACTAAGATTCCCACATTCCTCTTACACGTTCTCTTGACAGATACATTGAGTATAATTGTATAACCATGCAAATAAAGAAATTTTATTTTTTTTGGCAGTCATCATTACTGTATTGTTTGTTAGTTTTCAGGATTTTTATTCCTTTCTGCATTCCAGCATCCTTTCCAGCACTTATCCTGAACCTGCATAACATGATCGAAGCCTCTCTACACACACTTTATTTCCCAAATTAATGACTGAAAGCTGCAATGGTCACCTAATTCCTTGAGCTACAACTAAACTCTGCTATAATATTTCTGACCAATTCAAAGGAAAAAGCAACATAACTTAAGGAAAACTGACAACAGAATACTTTGGCCAGATGTCCATCACAGTTATCAGTCACCAACCTCTGTGAGAACAATGCCAGTGTCTGACAGCCCAAAGCCAGTCTTTCAGCAAACTTAAGGAATTATTTTCCTGGTTTTTCACTGTGTTTCAAACCTCTATTGCAAAAGAAAGCCCCACCAACCCCAGTCATCCTTCTGTGGAGGGTAGTGGACTGAAACTGGAAAAAGGAAAAAAAAAGAGAAAATATATTTCAGCTATTTTTGTGAAACTGCTTCTGAACCTAAGCTTGTCTCTCTAACTTGTAAAAAAGCTCAGCCAAACAGATTTTTAGTTCCTTTTAGTGATTTAGGGACATGCAGTTATGTTTAGCTTCAATGCTGCTCAAATAAACATTCAGAAATCTACCACATACTCAAATGAAACCATTTCATGGTTCTTTTTTGCTCTTCTCTAGGTATGGACTTTTCATTCTAACATTTGCTGCTTTTTAAGGAAGAAAAGGTTTTGGTCAATCAGTTTGACAACCAAGCCTACACTACATATACTGCAGTCCACGAGTGTGAGGAAATCACAGGGGTTTTAAATCTATTAAAACAGACTTTATTCTGGATGAGCAAAGAATCTTTTTTGTGTGAGTAGAACTTAGACACTAATATGAGAGGAAGTTACAGCAATAATTAACAGCTATTGGGAGTAGAACTCATTTAGAAATATAATGAACTGAGAACACTTAAACAGACTTCACTCAGGGAAAGATAAAAGAATAGCTTACAGAAATATGGCCTGAATTGCATTTACATTTAGTATCATCTACATTTGTAACACCTTCCTCTGCTTTGGAAGGAAATAATGTCAAAAATGCTCTTTGTCAGATTTCTGGAAATATATTTACAACTAAAATTGTAAATTAGAACCTTTGCTGTCTCTCACTTCCACCTTGGTAAAGAATTCACCTCCTGACCACTCAACAGCAAGAGAAAAAGTACCACAAGCAGTTTTAATTATTATTTACAAAATGAAAGAAAAGCAGTCCAAGAGATGAGACTCACAAATAGCAGGTGCCATCTGAAATTCTTCCAGTCATTTGCATAACCATCCAATATGTTTTAATGACTCCAGTTATGAGATTATCTAAATTCATGAAGAATATATATTTATTAACACGGATACTCGGGACTCTTCCTCTATTAGAATGTCAGGTGAACATTTCATCTGAAAGCAAATGGATTGTGATGAGCAGCCCTGTCTCACCTGACTTGCTCAAGTGAAGAGGCTCTATTAGACATTGTGGGGTGCAAGCATTAAATTAGGAACCACACCATTGAGTTTGCTCAAATTTCCTTTAAATAAAAAAGAAGAAGAAAAGGTTAATTAAGTTCTACCATGCAATTCCATTAAGAATATCCATGATTACTGTAGCATGAGGAGGATATTTAATTCAAAAGGAAATAAAAAAAAGGGCAGAGGCACTATTGAAATATCCAGCTAGTCAATCAGAATGACTGAGCAGTTGGGGCTGCTCTCAGGTAATGCAGGCTCTGAGGTTATTATGCAAAAGAACACAAACAAACAAAATAAACAAACTGAATTTCTCCCCAGAAGTATGATACAGAAAGGCTCATAACCTAATATACAAGTTTGAGTTGGTAATATACAATATTTTTTTGTGTTATCATCCAAACCCTGTATTTTGTAATATGAAGCAGCATTTGACAAGATGAGTCATGTATCTGTAACTTGATATACTGTCCTACCAGGGCTCTGTGATTTGGATTTCTAGCTTGACCAATTGTTCCAAAATAAAATAAACAATCTCAGCATTTATTAAGAAATCTATTTATTTCAGAGGAATTATGGAGGCTTTTACAATATGAGTCCTGGTCCCTCACAGGTATTCTGTGCTAATTCTGTCAGTACAGCAACTGCTTGCAGTGTTCTTTGCAAATTTAAATAAGGTCTTCAACTAAAAATAATCATTTACAGAGATTTCCCAAAGATATATTTGCACAACCCAAACACTATCAATTTTTAAACTGTATCTAAATAGATGCCCATTCTAAAAGAATGGAATGTGTAGATATTCAACACTTAAAATAATAATAAAAAAGATGGATGTGTCAAAACCAAATACTTCCACATCAACATTTTTCTTGTCTAATCCCCCCAAAATACTGAATACCCTTCCAGGTACAGGTGTGCTTCATGAAGAGAATTAACTGAAAGTAAAATAATTCTTCTGTAACCAGAGAGCAGAGAAGGCTGAAAGCAGGTATCAACAGCCTCGAAAAAAAAAGGGGGGTTTTTATATTTGATTTCAGATTTTATTAAGTGTTTCAATTTAGCCTGACCAAAACATGGCACTTTATTGAAAAGAGTGGAACAGACTCAAAAGATTAATGACAGTAAAATTATCCTAATCTGTCATAAGCTCTGATATAGGAGTAAGAGGAAGTAATTTGCTTTAGTAAAAAGCAATGATCACCAAAGCATGGAAATTAACACTCCACAGAGGTAGAGATTAAATGAGAAATATTAGCTGCATCAGCACATTGGAGACAATTATAAACTGCAGAGGACTTTTAAGACTGAGAAATACTATATTTATTATGATAAAGTCAATTTTACCATTCAGTAAATGCTCACTTTGTGATTTTAGCACTGAATTTCTTTCCTCTCAAAGTTAATTTGCATTACTGCTTTACAGAATTTATACCACTTTTTGTTTCCTTTATGCATTATTGCTTACTTTATCTCATGGAAACTTATTAATACAGAGCAGGCACAAAATTCACCGAGTATTACTTGATTTTATTACTTACTTTGAGCACACAGACAACACCTGACATGCTTTTGAGAAATTATATTAGTCAAAAAGCAGTTTTTATCAGTTTCAGTCAGGGAGCATTTATGAACAGACGAGAGCCCCTCTTTTCTTCCTTTTTTTTTTTCTTTTACAAAGAGAAATAAATATGAGAAGATAAGCAAAAGTACACAGTAAAGATACTCTGGCTTTACATTCCTGTGCTACAGAATAAATTCAACATGAAGATTTTTATAACCACCAGCATTCATACTGAAAGGTACTAATGCATCATTATGATCTAGCAGGTTGCTCGCTGTGTTTTACAGCCTTTCACACTACATTAACCTTTTGTACCTCAAGTATTTATGACCTCATAAGTAAGTATTTATCAAACTGAAAGCTCATATACAGCACTGTATTTTAGCTATCATTTTTTAGGAACATTTGTAATTTCTTTTTGCCTGGGTTTAAAATCACTTCGCTTTACAGTCCGTATTTTTAGCAAAAACATTAATGCAAAGTAAAACTGTTTTCCCACTACCCATGAAAATGGCTAGACACAAAACTACCAAATGCCTTAAATATGGTCTCATGCCAGTGAGGAGAAACATTCCCATGCAAATTTTATTCTAAAATAAAATAAGAATGTGTTAGGAACAGTAAATATAGCTGTTATGCTTTCTGCAATATTCAACAGCGTATCAGAGCAAAACAACACAGATAAATACTGGTACAAGGACCTTGCATTTACTGAAGTCATAGATTCCTCACCTACATATCCTCTGTATTTAGCAAAAAATCCACACAAAACACAGCAATTCAGGCATTTGCACAGCCACACTTGAGAAAAAAAGCCTACAGTTGATTAATTTCTTGCACAAACATTACACAATAAAATACAGTATTGGTTGCAGGTATTTTTCTCAGCAATTCACTATGAAATCAGAGGTATTAAAATCTACCACGAGCAAGGCCAGATTGTAAATTCACAAACATTTTTGCAACATTTGTGACTAACAAACACCACTGCACAAGCTGAGCATCCCTCAGAGAGAAACAACCCCCGCCCAAACCTGTCAGGTCCTTGCTCTCTGTCAGGTGTGGGAGACAGGGTAAGGCAGTATCCTCCTATCCATAGGCACCTGAGTAATGCCAAAACCACATGGAAAAATGCCACAGAAAGGGAAAAAGGGTCCCTGCTGCTCAGTCACCATCTTCTGCACACTTAGGCAGGGACAATGGTTGAAAGAACAAGAATTCAGCGTCAGCCTCTGAGGGGTTTCTACCTGCTGGTAATCACCCCAGGTACAGATTACTGTTGGCCTTGCCTGCTGCATTTATTATGGGGGAAGAAAAAGAGGAAAAAACCCCAATCATAAATAACCTTGCTACAGATGGAATAGATTAAGGAGTTGCTGAAATGTCCTTCTCCAACAAGATGCTGCCACTCTCCCTCCCAGTCATGCTTCTTGTCCATATTGTGATCTCCTGCCACCCTTCTGGCAGCTTTCTCAGACTTTACAGTGTAGGTTTAAAACTCAGCAACCCACTAAGTTGAAAGCCCAGTTTCCAGTCTCCCTCTCTCTTGACAGCCCCAGATCCCTGTATTTGTGAAGCTAAATAACACAGCAAAATACTTTCATATTTGCTACGGGGAACTCCAGACCCTTGCCAGCTGACCTTTGCCATGATCCTACAGCATCATGATCCTTGTATCATTTCATGCCCCATCTGTGACTCCCTAACCCCATTCCTCTGGGAAAGAGAGCTGTAAACTAGGCCAAAGCAAAGGAGCAGATACATCTTGTCATTGTGTGTGGTATCATCTCCTCACATATCCCATGGAGGGGTGTGGATGAAAGAAGAGATGGTAAATTCACATTGTCTGCACAGAATGTCTGAAAGTTAAACCAGGCTGCAGAGTTTTGCCTTTTTCTAAAAAATACAATATAAATTTCCCAGGTAACAGAATATCTTGCCAACATTTTTTTCTTATTCATACACCTGAAACGTAGCATTCACACAAATCAAGCTTAGACAGTGATCTATTCAATGCTCAATGCTCCAAAAGCATCAGTTCAAAATGAAATTCAGCAATAGCGATCTGTTATTATGGGGAAAAGACTATCTCTCAGTCTAGACACTCGGGCTCAGGAAAGTCAGCTTCTGCAATCTATTTTGTCACAGATTTGCCTCTGGCAGGTTATTTAAACTACTTGTACTCTAGTTCCTCCTCAACAAAAGTGAAAAAGACAATAATTGTAATTCAGCAAAATCTCACAAAACAGTCACGAGGATGAAATAAATCTTTGCATGAGATGCTTGGAGGGGATCATTCTATAAATTCAACAAGAAAGAAATAATCATGCTAGATTAGATCAGTAGAAACACATTCAGAACTACCTCTTAGCCCTCTCCCAAATCTAAAAAACTCTTAAATGTAAAGAAATACTTTTAGCATTTGAGCTCACAAGCTTGTAAGCTCTCTATTGCCAATTGTTTTGTCCTTCCCTGTAAGGGGGGTAGGAAATGCAATTGAACTTCTCTCATATAAGGAATCATCAATAAGAATTCATGATATAAGGAATCATCAACTCAAAATATGTCAGAAATTTTAAAGAAAACAAAGAATGTAAGAAGCCTTATATTCCAAACCAGACCAGAGCAGCCCTATAATGCACCAACAGATCTCCTCGTGCTCTGACAAGCTGCTGGTAATACAGACCCTGAGTCCCTGAGCTGCACTGAGGCACACACACATTCTGCTCCTAAGGCAGCAGCACGGGGTGTCATACATCCTCCTTCAGTCCCTGTGACATCTGTGTGAGGGGACAGCCACAGCAAGATTTCATAACGTTGGTTACATCTCTGTGACAGGGCAATTCATCAGCACCAACAGGGCAACGCTGAACCCCCGGGTTATGTTCCTGCAGAATCAACAGCAGCCTTGGGTGGTTTGGGCATTTCCCACCTTTACTGTAAAAGGGGATAGTGAATTAGTGACTGCAAGGATAAGACTGAAGCAAACAGAGTTAAAAAATTTCTTCAAGCCCTCACAGCACTCAAAGCTCTTTCTCTCAACGATGAAATTGGCCTAAATATGCACTAGGGTATTATTTTCACAGGCCTTATCAGAAGAAGGTCAAGGTGCAAATGTGAGAGCAGCGAATTTATCACCTGGGCACTATTCAAATTACCTAAGAGCCCAACTGCAGAAGATGTAAATAGCTTTTGGCATGAAATATCTACTCTTACTGAAAACTGCTGAGCAAGCATCACACTTGTTGCTGCATTTCATCAGTAGGACAAGGTGTCACAAAGCAACCCCAAGTGATTAGTGCTTTCAACTACATCTCATGGATTTGCTAGCTAATTCTCATTTCTTCACCAAAAAGTATGCTCAAGAACAGTCCCTTGCATTAAATGCAGTTTGTTGGAGGGGCAACAAATGGACAAACTGACCACCAGCCAGCCTCCCTCCTCTCTTTTTTTAAGTCCCAGCATCAAGAACACACACCTGGGGGCACACAGCTATCCAGAAGAAAATGGAGTTTGTATAATGCTCATTATACACACATTGCAAACCAGATTCAGGTCTAGTCTAAACTCAAATGATTAATCTGATACCCACAGAATGACAATGCTATACATGCAGTAACCTTCCTGTGAATGTCTTAAGCACTAAGGAGTAATTCTAAACTGAACCAAAAGATCTCCTTTTACTTGCAATAAAGACAAAGTACCATTCTTCACGAAGAAAATGGATAGATAGATGAAAATATAAAACCTAAATATTCAGCAATATGAGCCCACTTTTCCTCCCACTGAAGGCAAAAGGCTTAAAAGCATGGGGCAGTAAGTTCAATCTAAATAAAAAGTGCCAGGCTCCTAAATGATGGCTCCTAGCTGGTTCTAAACTTAGCAGCCTAAGTGATCAGTATCTGAAATATGTCAAATCAATAATCCAATTAATTAGAAAGCTACTCAAATGCAGGGCAATACATTCTGAGTGTTTAGGTTAAAAAAACTGGAGGTACTGAGACTAGACTCAGCTTGTAACCTGAAAAGATTGTCTATAGAGAGATTAAACAGCTGATGGTAGTAAAAAGCAATTTTATATAGTGGGTGGCCAGGGCATATATGACAGGGAGGACCAACACATTTCTCAGTCAGAAAAGTGACATAAAAAATGACTGATTTTTCCTGTAGACAAGACTTGCTACACTTGCATAATTAGGATTATTAACATTGTCTGTATCATCTGGCACACAGTGAGTATATGTTACATTTTTAGGCATGCAATAGCCTATTCAGGAACCTCAACTTTGAAAAATCTCAGACAAACATCTCAAGTCCTCAAATTGCAACTGGATAAAATTTCCAGGCAGACAAATTAGATGCTCTGGGCTAAAGTGGACACATGGAAGCCTGAGATATAGCAGGTCTGTTGTCCTAAAAGTATGTATTTGGGAAAGGAAGAACAAAAAAAGCATAACAAAAAAAAACCCAAACACAACAACAACACACAAAAAACCAACAAACAAAACAAGAAAGTAAAAAGAACCTACACCTGTGTTGAAAACAGAAGCAAAGCATCTCTTGATGCACAACAATAAAATTATAAAAAAGCTGGCTCTTTCCATTAGAAAGCATAAAACAGAATCAGTGATTCTCAGGCTGGTACACCTTTGGTTGACCAAAAGTATTTGTAAATTCTTTGCAAAGTTGACTTTGCTGCACATGCAAAAAGAGAAGCGCCACGGGAAACGGCTGCAAGTTTCTTTTGTGAGGGAAGAGAGAGAGAGAAAAGGGCTGGATGTGCAACGCTCTCAACTCAGTGGGGTAAAAACGAAAAGAGGGAGCCCAGCTCAGAAATGAGAGCAAGTTCTAAAAGTGGAAATGCTTGCTGGAGATGGGAAGAAGCCAACAGCAACATTTTGTGCTGGTGTGAAAGTGCTTTTATTGCAGGCGTGAGCCATTTCACAAGTACAGCTCCTGCCAGTCGGGATGGGAACTGCAGCAATCCCACCCGGAGGGAGCCTGCAGTGCTCCAAAGCTTCCCAACACCTGTGCTCAAACACACCCAGCCAGCAGCTCTGCACAAACTCAGGACCCCACCATGCAGGTATCTGTTCCTGAAACATTTAATAGCTTCATAAGCAGCTCTATCCAATTACTGTGAAGAGCAGCACACAACCCTTTCAGTGTAAGTGCTTGTAAGACTTATCTCTGGCTTTAAAACAGTATTTTGTGGCTAAATTACTGTGCATCGTGGTACAAATTTACTGGTATATAATATCACCTGCTCATGAGTATCAAATAATGGTCAGGCACTAGAAATGATTCATTGTCTACCTTACAAACGTTACTCCTCCAATTACACTAATTGCAGGGTATTTTAAGCTCAACTCTTTAAGGTATTACTACAAAAATAAAAGTTTTTATTTGTTAAAATCTATTTCTAATCTGATTTTAGTTTCTCTTTTACACCCTCAACTTTTCAATACCATCTAATATTTGTCTAAATTTGTTTTCCTACAAATATGCATTTGGAAAAGGAAAAAAAGGTAACAAGAAAATTAAAAACCACACCCATGTTGAAAACAGAAGCATCTCTTGATGCACAATAATAACAAAATGATAAAAAAGCTGGCTCTTTCCATTAGAAAGCACAGAACAGAGTCAGTGATTCAGATGCTGGTTCATCACCTTTTGATAGTGAAAAAAAAAAAAGAAACCCAGAATACACTCTGTATTAAAAAGATGTCAAAAGTTACATTAATATATAAACAACAAAGCTCCACTATTTCTGCTCCTCCAGGCTGGGACAGTTTTGCCACCTGTCCCTGTCAGATTTTTAAAAAAAAAAAAAAAAGCAGCTTATGTATGAGAACAAGGAAATATAAATATTCAGAGATGAAAATTGGCATCAGTTTCTCTAAATTTGCCAACACTGTAATTGAAAACTATGTAAGAAAGGAAAAAAAGGGAGGGGAATGTGTCCACAAGAAACTATATTTCTCAGCATAACTCAAGTACGTCCATATCCCTAAAACTAAAAGAATAAGGACTCTAAGGAAATAGGCAACAGAACTGCTATATCTCAAGTCAATGCATAAGTTAAAAGCAAATCTCTCTGGCCTAAACCATGAATTTTTCCTCCACGTAACTGAAAAAAAGCCAGAGAATCTCTTTTTTTAATATCTTATTTCTTTAAGATTAATACTTCCAAATACTTTTAAATAAATTGACGTTTTATAAATACATTTTTGGCAATAAATCTCTTTTAAAAATAGCAGCAATAATATTTTTTTGTAATACGAACATATTAAAAAAATAAATCACATCCTTACGAAAAGCAAAATTAGGTGTCCCAGCCTTATTATAACTTAAAAATAGCAAATTTACATAGTTTCCATTCAGTTTTGTAGACGTCTTTTATATCCTTTATGTTCTTATAACCCAAAAGATCTCTTTTAACTGAAGTTGCTGCTGGAGAAGCTTCATCTGCAAACATTAATTAGCACAGGCAGACTCAGATCTTTCTGGGTAGCTGGGTGATCATGCCTGCAATATGTTGCAGTGTTGGTACACATATTGTTTTCAAATCAAATATTTAGATGCTATTCTGGAACAGCTGGAACTTATGTGAGTTCTTATGAAATTAAATAGTTGAACATCTTTTGACGCATTTTTTTATAACAGCAACAAAAAAAAAAAACAACACAGGCATAGAAAAGACTATGATTGTAAGCATGTTTTCTTCTCCTGATTGAATCAGAAGGCATTCTGCCGCCTCTTTTTTTTTCCTTTTATAAATCAGAGAATAAAAGAAAAGTATTTAAATTACAAACCACAGCAAAAAAAAAAACAAAAGGCACAGCAAGAGAAATCCTCCATTCTTCCTTTTGAAGGGATAAGGAAGATGGGAGGCAATGCCAGTCTCATTACAGAGCCTGAAATCAGTTCATTTATAGAGGCTGAGACATCCTCAATGGCAAACATCTGTTCCTCTGCTCCATGGAGGGAGTTTCCAGCTCTCCACCTCCCACACCTGGAGGAGTTGTCAGACCTGCAGGCAGGGGCTGGGGAGAAGCTGCCACACAGGTGCTCTTTTATCTCCTCTTTCTCACAGGTTTTTACAGACCCCGATGGCTGTGGCTGGGAAGGAGCTGGGGAGTCCTGACACGTCCTCCTGCTATTTGCAGGTGGATGGTGAAAGGACATCTTGGAGTTTGTGTTCTGGGGTGAGACTCCACAGTTCAGAGGCAAGAAGAGATCAGTGGCAACTGTTTCAATGGGCAAGATTTCAAGAGGCCTCTGGTGGAAAAGCAAATGCAAAAAGCCCTTTCATAAGAATAGTAGAAGACCTGAGGGATCTCCCTTAAAACCATTGAGAGGCAGCAAAATATGCTGATACTTCAACACAACTGTGTGGGGTATTAGCTGAAAAAGCATCTAGAACTGGCAAGTTGCAGCAATTTAGATGCAAAAATACCAGAGAATTCATGTGTGTTCTTCACATCAGCTGTATATTCCTTTCCGTATTCTCTCCAAGCCACACTAAAATCAGTGGTAGCTGGCTTTGTAACTCCTAGGAGGGGAGAGGAAATTAAAGGAAACTACTAGAGAGTAGTGGAATGAGCAAAACCTGGAAAGAAACAAAGTAGAGACAATGCAGGTGTACTGAAAGAAAACATAAAGAGAAAGCAAGAAAGAATATAAATAAGGAATAGTGTTGTAGAGATGAAAAGGAAGACAACTAAAATGCACACAAAGATTAAAAGCAAGCAAGAAGGCTGCAAAAGGAGAGGAAGGTATTGCATATATGTAATTATTTTAAATTTGTATATAAACCCCTCTCAAAATATCAGGAAATACTTACTCTCTATCCCTGCAGAGCCAACAAAGTAACTTAATGTCTGTCTTTAATCACACAGGTAAGAAGCAACTGGGGGAAGTGAGTGAGCTCGTGAGAGGCTGTGTGGGGCTTGGTTACAGACTTATCCCTTCTTCTGGAATTTCTCCAATTCATTAATAAATTATTGGCCATCTAATATCTAGATCTGTGCAATTTAAAACAACCAACCAATTCTTCCTGCATATCACAGAAAGCTCAAATACGAGGTGCACGCTGGACTATTAGAGTTCAGTCTAATTGTTTTTCTGGCAAAGCCTGAAAAGAAGAACTTCTGACCCTTTCCTGAAAGCATATCCAGTGAATAAGAAAATTGTCCTCTGTCTGCTTCTGCCTGCAACGTCTATCTCACCCTGTCAAGTCACTGGTAGACCAGAAAACAGCTTCAGACTTCCAGATGGATTCACCTGCTGCCAGATTCAGCCAAGGCAGAGCAACACGCCTCGTTACTGCCTTTCTAAAACTGAGAGATAGCAAAGTTAAATGTTTGAATCAAGTCACTCTTTCACACTGACCCTAGAAGGGAGATATGGTAAGCAAGCCACACACGAGTAACGTTTAATTAAAGTAATTCTGTGGGTAGCAGGGTGTGGGGAAAGCTGAAGAAATGGCTGTGTGGGAGAGGAATGGAAACTTGAGAGTATAAACAGGATTAAAAAAAATATTTTCAGGGTTGTGGGGTAATAACCCACTAAGCCATCCTTAGTTAAGACCCACTCTCATGCAGGAGAGCAAGTTTATCTCCAGGTACAGACTGTCACGTGAATAGAAATTATGATTTAAGGAAGAAGAGAGGATGCCTTTCTGAATGATTTTCATGGCTTTTCATCACAAACCTTGCCAGTTTTCCATCTACCTGTGCTGCAGGTAGACCATTCTGAGCTCTCTATAATAGAGAGCAAGTTTCTTGCAAACAAGGACTTAAGGATGTTGCTGATTTACCAAGAAGTCACAAGCAGTTTGTGCTCAGGCCTTACACAAGGTACCCCAGGCAACACACAAGTTTATATTGGAATTACAAAGAGTTGGTGAGTGGAGGAATCGACAACTTCTGATAAAGTTGCAAGCCATTAACTATCATTTGCATGCCAATTACAAGAGAATGGAAAACATCATTAGTCTTACCTAACCTAACACAACCACTCATGCATTTAGTGAAAATGAGAGCTAATTTTCACCAAAAAAAATCCCCCCCATAAGGATCAATGTTAATTACCGTGTTGTAACAGGGAGCAAAGATGCAGAAGGTCAAATATAAAGTTGTAATTAGCTATTTCATCATAACAACATCCCCTTTGAAATTTATGCTCAGTGTATTCAGCAAAACGTGCAACAAATGTTTTTCTCAACAGATCAGAACCCAAAGCACAGACAAAGCATTTGGATGCCATGGCTACTTAGACTGCACAGAGAGAAGAAAAAGTCAATAATGTAACACATAAGAGAATTGGTATGGAGGAGTAAAGAGCCCAAGAGACAACACAAAGTACAAGAAAACTCAAGAAACCAGTATTGTCTCAGCTCTTTCAGGGACAAGCAGGAAGAACATCTTAAATTGTTTAATTGGTCAATTAAACTTGGCAGATCAGAAAATAATTGGTAATGTTTTCTAGAAGAAACTTTTCAAGTTGGAGTAACATGTCTCTGGTTGACAATGTGATTGAAAATACCTCTCCAGTGTTTTGTGTTTCAGACCTGCCTTAGAGTTGGCTGGAATTGCCTGCTGAAGTGATCTGTTAGTCTGCCCTACAGTGAACATTCAGAAGGGTAATCAATGGCATTCAGCTAATTTATTTGAGCAAACATGACTAAAGATGACAGAGCATAATTGCATTCTTGATCCTTGGCTGGTGGGGTTTTGTTGGGCTGGGGGAGGAGCTTCAGCTTTATCACTTCACCAATTTCAAGCATGCAAAAATCAGGAAAGGAAGTTTAAATCAAAATAAATACATAAGAAAGAAAACCGAACAAGACAGAAAACCAGAATTAACCAGAATCATAATTTTAGAATTATAATTTTTCTGTCTTCTGTTTCAATATCACACTTGCAATCCTTTCTTGCTATAAAAATCAAAAAGAAAAAGAAACTGAGGTGATACCTAAATCTTAAAGATCAGATCCAGAGACCTCAGGAGAACCCCAGACAGGCTGATCTGCAGTTGGCTGCCAGGGTAACTGCTGTCCTCACACCCACTCACAGCATCAAAAAGCCTCAGTTAACTCAACACCACAGGGAAAAAAAGGGTGGTTACCTTCTTACCAGGCAAAACAGCAATGTATACAAACAGGCACTTTATAAACAGCACCACAGAAAACAGCCACTTTCAGGTTCTGGGTATCCTTGAGGAGAATCTATTTTTGAGGTTGCACTGACACACACAGAGGCTGAAGTGAGCAATATGTTCCTGCTATTCCTTAGCATAAGCAAAGGGACACACGTGGGGCACAGTCACAAAGTTGACACTCAGGGCTCTCTCAGCAAGGAAGCCTCTTAGCAGCAATAATGCCTATGATCACAAGTCATTACTGTGCCTCCCCACACCAGCACAGCATTATGTTCTCTTTTTGGGATGCCAGTTTTGATCTCTTCACTATGGAGTAGGAGCTGGACCAGGTTCCTTGCTTCTGCTGCTCTGAAGCACTCAGAGTCTTGAAATAAGCTCCCTGAAATGTTTTCTTCGAGTAGCAGTAGGGACCAAATACAATAGGTAGTATAAATGAGACAGCACACCATGCTGGCACAATAGCCTGCACCAGCAGGGTATGATTTAGATGAATAAACACTGCTCTAAGAGTTGTCAAAGCATTATCAACTATCTGCCATCCTGGTGGCAAACATCTATAGACAAAAGATGGAATTGAAATAAGAGTAAAAACTGGGTCGTTGATACCAGTTGGGAATAAAAATATCCATGGGGAAGTGTGATTTGAAAGGCTCTGTGGTGAAAAGTTCCTAATTCCTCTGCAGGGGGAGCACAGGCCTCAGAGTGGCACCATTTAGAGAGAGGACTGGTGTGGTTATCTGCCCTGAAACTCTGCTCTGCTGCCTGCCAGCCAGAACTACCCACAGAAGTGATCAAATCACTCCTTCCCAAGCCACCAGAGGCAGTTCCAGGTGCACCATGAAAACCTCCCAGGCAAGAGCAGAACGTTCAGAGACAAGGAGAACAGCAGCTGAGCTCAGCAGCACTGAGAAGTGTCCCACCCACCATGCACACACTTGGCACGTTGGGCTTCAAAGTTCACCTCCAGGATAACAAGCACAACCGCAGCTACACCATGAGCCAGCAAATTGCTGAGAACTTAGTTTTAAATATCTCTACTTCAGTGCCACGCTGCTGTAGGAACAGCTGATGGACACCTGTAAACCTAGTAGGATATAGCCCATTGTTTAATATGGAATAGAATTTCACCAAACTAATGTATCCCACTCCCCCAGGAGATGGGGAGACCATGAATAAAATAGTAGGAGAGAAAGACGAGATGAACTAAGGCAGAAAAAAAAAATCACTTATACCAATAACTTACATAAAGAATAGAGCAGGAAAAAGGGCTAATAAAAACTAGAAATATGTTGCAGAAAACTGTAGCAATAACCTACCCACCTGCAGGCTTAGCAATGCACTAAAGCACTTCACTATAAATGCTTCCTACTCTCAGATTTCTTACCCAAATTAAAAAGCGCATCAGCAAAATCGGTATCAAAAAAAAACCCAAACAAACAAACCACAAAAAACCTCAACAAACACCCAAAGGCAGGGTGTGTATGTTTCACTTCTCCAAAACAACCAAGCTCAACATGGTAAATAATTTTGCAGTCCAGAGCCTTCACAAATCCTTAGATGAAAAGATGGCCTTTGCAACACGACTTAAAAATGCACAAATTCAGACAAATTAATGCCAAGAAAACATTAAGCTCACAGACCATTAGATCTCAAAGAATATGCAATGTTTCAAGGTAAAGCAGGGCAGCTGGAACAACAGACATCCTATCTATTATATGAATTATTTCCACCCTGAATCTGAACCACCTCGGACAGGAAAGCACCACGCACTGATCCCCAACACTCCTCCAAGACAAAACTGCCTTTTCCCTCAACAACTCCTGGCCAAGCACACATCCCATCAAGGCTTTTCAGCTTCTGAAGCCTGGTGAGGTCTCAGTCCAAAGAACAAACACTGCACAATGACATCAAGTTTTTTCTTCTGCGAAAGCAGAACTAAGTTTAGAGCAGCACATTTTTTATACACACACATAAAACAAAGAGCATTTTCACAAACTCGGTTTTTGCCACGCCACAACATTTACTTCCATTATTAGTATAACCCACTTAGAACAGGAAACAGTAGAGAAACATTTACTTTACTATTACCTGCTCCCTTACACATGCCCAGCTAATGCCCTTTTTATTTACATACACAGCTCCTGCTGACATCAACAGAAGTTGTGCATGAAAAACCACAGGCAAAAATTGAATGTTGAACTATTTATATACAACAGGTTTGCATCTATATCTGTTCACAGGTAAAAGGTGATTTCCTACTTCATGAAATGATTAAATATCCTAAAGTACTTTATTACATGTAACTATTTAATGTAACACTCAAAACCACTCCACAAAATCATTAGACATGTTAATTTTAGCATAAACTTTGTAACACACTCATCATTGATCCATCCTCCTAGGAAGAAGCCATTTATTATTTTTATTGATGCCTAAAAGCATGTTTGATGCTACATAACTCCAAAATTCTACCAGCACTTAAATAACTCAGTGCTGGATGATTATTGATTATGCAAATACTCAGACACATTTCCTCCTTGCTCAAAGTTAAACAAACATATGGACCTAAAAAGATGAAAACCATATTGTTCAGAGAAGACTTAAAGTAACTTCTGACAGTATTTTATTATCTACAGATGATTTTATATTATTTCAGCTAAATCATCCTCTCTTTAATCATTTACTACCTATTTCCTGTGCTTTTTGTCCTGTTCCATAGCATCAAAATACAGAGTTAGCCATCCCTACATGTAAAATCTAAGCACCTCTTGTGTTGAGTGCTTACCCTAACAGAATACAGTGACACACTATTTTATCAAAATAACAGATGAAAGCATTTTAATTGGGAAATACACTTTTTAGAAGTATAAGAGCACATCCAAGAGCATGTGAAGTGTTTTTGAACATGAATTACAAGAGCACTGTGCAAAAAAATTGCAAATCCATAATAAAACAGATGATTGGAATCTTGTTCAATTTGCAGCAACTGGGAATACTGGTGGTTCCAACTGGGCCAGGCTCACACCCTGTGCTGCAGTTAAGGATTCAAAATAACCTTTTTATTTTTATTATTTCTACCTTTACTGGGGTTTAGGCTGCACTAGACCCAATGACAGCTCTAGCTGCAGTGTGGGATTCTTTCAGACAAGAAGAGGGAAACTGGGACACCCAGAGAAAGCCAGGGCTATGTCTCACCTCAGCATGGATTCAGTCCTTCATGGAGGAAGTTAAGTCACTTCTGGTATTAATTCTACAGATTAGATAATTAGCCTGCAGTTTGTTATGTTCACATTTCAAAAGTTTAAGATCCATTTTTAGCGGTATATCCAACCTCACATGGACATAAAATTGCACTTGAGTAAGAAAATTCAAAAACTGGTCTTGCCTCCAGCAGCCTGTCTGATCTACATTAATCACAACAGTTTTCTTCTTGTGAATGACTGGTCAATTGATTATTCTTCTTTTAAATGCATGTAATAAACAGCTTACTGAAAGGAAACTAAGTAGAAACATTGGAACCTACCTAACAAATGCCACTACGTGCCCACATCAATTCCACTTAAAACTCTTCGAGTGGAAATCAACTATTCTCAAAGCTAGCAGGAACTGGAAAGAAACATAATTTTTCTCCTTCAACAATAAAGACCACATGGAGTTACAGTGTTGACACAGTGCTATTGAAGCTCTATTTCACAATAAAAACTTGTATTATTAAACCTACAGAGAGATGCACACAGCTGGACCCTCATAACATCACAAATCTGCCTGGGATCCATCTGCATATACCTATTTATAATGTCCCCACAGTTTGCCAAGTGCAGTGGTTAAAATCCCAGCACAAAGGATTTTAAATCTAGGTCCCCCTAATTAAATTTTGCAAACAGTATTTGACTGTAAGTTTGTAAAATTAACTGGTGAGCAACGTGTTAAATGTCAGCGCAGCTCCACAGTGATACACACACGTCCTATAAACCTCTCTTTTCATTGTGTTGTTCTCGAGGGAGAGCATCCACAACTTGCAATATAACATTGCAATTTGGAAAGAAATATCTTTTTAAAAACCAAACCAAACTAGAACTTTCTCAAATATACCCTAAAGTCAAAAGGAAGGAAATCTAATTCCTTATAAACAGCATGGGAGCTACTTTGAAATGTTCTGTCTGTTCCTCTGTAAGAAAGGAAACAGAAATGCAAGAAAAGGATCCATAATAAAAAGAGCAAATACTATATTCCCTGAATACAACAGGTTAGTGGAATTCAAGTGTTACCTTTCAGAGAATGGAAATTCAAGGGGAAACAGAAGGAAAAGGTGTCTGACAGGTAAAATACAAGTTGGATATTAGGAAAGCAAAAAGAAAATAAGAACAGACAGCAAAGAACACAAAACCAAATAACAATAAAGCCTATTAGCATATCAGAAGCTGGAAACTTTGCAGGAAATCATTGGATTTGCTAGCTGGGATTGAATAGAGCACTTGAAGAAGATAAGGGCATTGCAGACAACCCAAACTACATCTTTTCACCAGCCTTTGCTATGGAAAATGCTGGGGAAACACATCCCTGACTTCTCTGATAAAGTGACTGACACTTCTTCAAACTGAAAAATCAAAACAGGGTGAGGAAACACAATCAATTGAAAGCAATAAATGATGAGGGATGAGCTCCTGTCCCACTGCCATCGATGGGTCTTTTACCATTGATTTTAGCACTGTCACTATTTCACTTCAGATCTGAACAGCAACAGTTTCAAAACGTGAAAAGGCATCCGAGTGGACTGTTCAGGGTGCAGCAGTGGTCAAAAATACAAGGAAAATTGTAGAACATAAAAAGGATGAGACAGGGACAGCAGGAAAGATTATCTTTTCAGTCAATATCCAATCTCTTCTGGAGTATCTATTCAGCTTGGGATTCCTGTTCTAAATCAATGATGGTGGTATTTGACAAGAGTTTGACAACAATCAAAAATGATGATGTAAGAAAATTTTAAAAGATGGGAAAAAACCCTGGAATTTGACTTAGTAAAGAGATGTATAAGAGGGGACTGTAGAGCTGCAAAGAATGCTATGAGATATAAGTCAATAAGAAGCACTTGAATTTAAGCTTTCTCATATTACTAGAGCAAAGGGCCACTCAGGGCAATAAAAGGTTACCAGGTCAAAAATAAAAGGACTGAAACATTTTACTGCACAAACCAAAAAAAAATGTGTTATTAAGTCACAAGGATACATCCATGGTAATAGCAAGGAGTATTCTTCTATGATTTCCGTTCTCATTCATACCCATATAAAGAAACTAGTGGCATGACAATAAACATAAATTTTCAGGGAATGTGTTTCCCTTTCCTCTTGCCCTGATGCATGGAACCTTTTAGGCTGGGTATGTGCCAGGGGAGGAAGGGGAGGCCAGAGGAGGCATGCAGCATGGCTGGGGCAAGGATGAGGACAGTTGGGAAAGATGCTTGGAGCACATGCTCCAACTGCCTGTCCTGTGCTCCATCCTACACAGGTAACACAGGTGGCTGATGGCTCAGAAATCGGCCAGCTGTTGGCACTGGATATATTGTGTCCCACTCTAGAATTAAGACAGAAGCACTAAACTATCAATGTGTGAAATCTGTGACTTAAATTACAAGGTAGAGCCATCCAAGGAGTCTCTTGCATAATTCATGACACTTCAGAACTTTATATATAAATCAAACGGGAGGAAAGTCGATCATTTCTGCTCTGTTGAGCACAGATCCACACACAACTCGGGTAATGGCTGCACAAACAAGCTCTCTAGAAAATACAGTATTACAGGCATGTTCTTCACAATACTCATTCACATGGTAATTTTAGTGCAATATCGTTCCATGAACACTTTTATTAAAAAATACTTGCAAGTGTCAAAAGCACAGAGGCCATTAAAAATAACCAAATGAGTCTAGTTTGGGGTTTTTTTTGTTGTTTTCTTTTCCCCTGCAAATGAATGCCTACAAACACTCATTTGCATTTTTCCATATTGGACTTAATTAAACTTTACGATATGATTCATGGGCTGGCTATTAATCATTTTGTCTAATACTGCTGAAAAAGAAACCACAGATTCTACAAAGCTCTGACACTTCACGAGAGGCTCCAAACCCAGTGAAAATACATTCTCCAAGTTCAAGGATAAACTCTGACAGACTTTTAAGCTTAACGTGGTGACTAATCCTAACACAAATGAAGTGTAAAAGCATTAAGTGCAACGGAACAACAGAAATCATTGACAAAAACATATGTAACTTGAAACAAAGTGCTTGAAAAGAGCTGTAACCTTGACTTACTGTGGCTGTGCCGGAGACAGTTTGTGCATTTGTGTCAGCTGCACTCTGTTCAGAGTGTGTCTGAGCAGGAGGGTACATGTTTAACGTGTGCTCTGGAACAGTGGTTTGGCCTGTGTAGTCTGGAGCTGGATGCGGATGTGGGGCTGTGTATTCTGCAGGGATACCATTCTGAGGTGGAGCGAACTGGGCTGAGGCATAAGGCTGTGCCATTGTGTCAGGAGGTGCTGTAGCTTCCTGATTACCCTGTAAAAAAAATCGAAGGGAAAGAAAAGGGAGAAGAAACGTGGCGTGAGATTAGATAAGTGAAGGTCCCGCACACGTAACACGGAGTGACGACGGTTCTGCTGAGATTGCTGCCCTGAAAAGGGCACAAGGGCTGTTTCTTAAGGAGAATATTTCTTTTCTGAACTAAATGCATTTTGCTAAACCCATTAAATAATATTCTAATTAGACAAACAAGTCTGCTGTTCACTGGATAGTTGTAGATGATTCTTTAACCGGGAAAGGTCAGTGAAATCTGCCTGAATTAATGCTTCAACTCAGACAGGGAAGAGGGACAAAGCCACTTTATTCCAAAGGCTGCTGAGCACAACTGCCAGTGCAGAGCTCTGCTAAGATTAGCTCACTGTCTGTGACCCACTCTGACTTACCATTTGCAGAACACAATACATGCAACCTAACACACAGGGTAGGATTTGGGTTATGCACTGAAAATACTTATATGAACTAATGCTCTGAGATATTCAGAATACTCTGAGGGACTCTGTAGAGAGCAACTGCATGCCACAAATGCAAAATAATAATGAGACCCAGTCAAAATATTAAAAATTTCAATCTAAATATGCTTCAGTTCAAAATCTTAAACTAAAGAAATATTCAATTCAAATAAAAGAAAAATTCAATGCTGCAGACTGTCAGAAGAAATAGATTTAAGAACTTTAGAGGTTTTAAATTGGTAGACAATAGTATTTTATTTGCATATCACAATAAGCCTATACAATTAAAAACAAATCTCCTCATCTCTTTATGGATAGATCCATCTTTCCTTTTGATATGATAAAGAACAGTCAAGCCTGTTAATTAGTCAATTAGAAAACTTCTGACTAAATGCTTTGCTCATACCAAAAAGCAAATAATTCTAGGGAAGGAAATGGACACAATCTTTAAGACTTTATAAGAAAGATGTCCAAAACACAATGCTGCATGAGACAGCATTAGAGGCCATTAGTCCAGGGACTATCCCAACCTCAGAGCCAATTTACAAGACAAAATTATCCCTCTGAATATCAAGTAATGCAAAAATGCATATTTAAGTAAAAAATTAATTAGCTTTTAAACTACTCTGTTATTTTCCCACCAAAGCATGTACAAGCACAGGACTGATGCAGGGTTTTTGTTTATTTGTAGTCATCAGTCCTTGATTTCCTAATTTCAAAACAGGTTGAACAGGATGAATAAAAGACAATCTTTTTCATTTTGTGTGTAAGGACATTTCCAGCCAATTTCAATTAATTCAGACATCAGTTCTTTGACCTGAACTGGTCCTAAACTCAAGAGCTTTTAAAAAATTGCACAGGATTGTCTTGGTAGATTTCAGGCTTAGAAGAGAAAACTAAATTTTCTTGAGTAAGAGGTGTTCAGTGTGTCCTAAAAAATTAAAACTTTATATCAGCAATCAAACACTCCCTAATTCTAATCCCATCTTTGCTACTGTAGGCCTTGAGCAAGTAGTTTGTGTTGCTTCATTCAAACATCTTTAAAATGAAAACAGTGGCATTTTTTGACTTCACAGGGTTAAGTGACTTTTGTTTCTATATATCTGCAATCATTCCAAGGTTAATGCTGCACTGAAACTGGCCCTGTTAAACTTGTGTGGAGGTTAAAAACTCTTGTAAATGTGTTCTTCTACCCTCTTATATTAAAATGCTAAAGTTCATTTCTTATTTCTTTTACCTAACATCTTCACAGTTCAAAAAAAAAAAATGAAGAGGAAGCAAAACCCAGCAATGACTGGATTACACCAGAGACATTCATTAAATGTTAAAGAAGTATTTTTAAAACTTGTGGAGGAGGCAGTCGACCTTATTTTAATCAGCTGTTTCAGGAAGGACTTCAGCAAGTGGCAGGAATGAACAAAAGCATATCTGAATTCTGCCTGGATAAGCATTTTCCATGTGCTGGCTTTGAAACACAGGAGCTGGTTACTGCTGGTCCTTAAGCTATTCCTTCATGTCAGATGCTAAACATGGCATTAGAGTCAGCAGCTGTTAAAAAAGAACAATAATGGCAACAAAGGGACCAAGGGCTAATGTCCAGGTGCATTTGATCTAAAGGTTTTTGTACTACCTGGAGTCCTAAACCAGATGTTGCCCAGACCCCCACTGTTCTTCATTAACCTTGACAGCAGTTCCACGAGGACCCTAATTAATATTCAAAGCATCCACACTTAGTGCTAATTACAGTTAATATTTAATTAAGAGGGTTGAACTTTTATATTATATTTTACCAGCAACCCCAAACTTTTTAGATTTGTAATAAAATGGCAAATTGCACTGGCAATTCAATCACCTTCACCGTGCTGAGACTCTTCTGCCTCTTTCATTAGACTTGTTCAGCTGAGGTCTGACTCATTTATTTATAACTGAGACCTCATTAATAAATAAACAATGAAGGGTCAGGGATTTATTTGTCTATTTTTTTTTTAGTAACTTGTACATACTCTGGGATTTACAACCTTGCCATTAAATAAACCAACCCCACCATGCTTAGAGCAGAAAACTGGCACACAAGATTATCAGGGCAGTCATTGCATGTTCAATAAATTCTTTAGAGGATGGAGACATCAAAGAAATTCTACTTTCGCGTGTTACTGTAGACCCTAAGTTTAAAATGGTAGCAACAATAAACCTGAGATCTCCTAAAATCAGTGATTACTGAAACCTTTCCTAGCCTCTAAAGTTAATCTGAATTTATTATTCACAATTAATTCAGACACAGTATTACAATGTAGTATAAAAGCATGTTTGTGTAAACCTGCTCTTTAGTACTTACTTGGGTAAAAATAGCCAAAAGTTGTTTTTTAGAATATGAATTTATATCAGGAACAATGCAGTGTCAACTATCAGGCATTTTTATGTACATGTGGTTGATGGAAACTCCAGACTAGTCAGATACACTTGAATCAAATTTAAAGAATCAAAAATTCTTTAAATAGAATCACCTAAAATTTCCCTTTATCACACTCTTTAAAATACAGTGAACTAAAATGAATAAGAAGAAATAATAGTTCTAATGCATTAAGTTGAAAATATGAAATGGTCCCAAAAGCAACAGGAAATATTGACCCTGAATTAGCCTATGAACTCAGGTATTAGAGTAATTTCAAAGCCGTGTGTGACAGTACACAGACCTTGCTTAATACCACCTAGACATGAGAAGCTAAACAGAAGTTGTCCCTTCAGACTCAGTTCCAAGTACCTTTAAGATTAAATGACCCCTTAATGCTCATTTTGTTCATGGTTTTTTTAAAAAAAGTGGTTGTTGGCAACGGCAAGAAGAACAAAGGATGGCAGACAGTCAGGCTCTGCTAAATGTTCTGGCCTGAGCCTTAATGAAAACCACATTTCAACTGAAAACTATGCTTTACGTGGCAGTGTATAAAATCAAATTTATTGCCTTCTGGTTAAATGTTGAACTAAAGAACCAAAACAAAAAAAGGATTCCAACGATGTAGGTAAGTGAAGGCTCTCCTATTTCATCTATATTACTACATATGAAAAAAAAGCTTCGAATTTAAACTGCTTGTAGTATCTCAGATCTCAACATGCCTTTTCAGCATCTTCTGCTCTGAAAGGATTTCATAATTAAGAAATGCGTGAAAAGTGTCAAAACATAATAAAGCAAGCTTGTTTTGTTTGTACACAAAAGAGAGAGCCCAGAAAACATTACTTATGCAGCGTTCCTTTTTTAAAAACACATTTGCAGCATAAAAACGTATTCGATGAAAACCTTTCTGCCTGCCCGCATTTTAAAGTCGAACTGGCAGTTTATTGTTTGTTTTACTCTATTTTTCCGTTTGGTGCATTTTTGTTTCTCTGGCAAGAGGTACTTCACATTTAGAGAAAGCCTCCTGTACTGTAGTTAAATGAGCCAAACTGCATCGTATCCTCAGGGCAGGGAAACAAAGAAGAAAAATGCAACATTACTCTGCAAACCTGCTGGTTGTAAGGATGGCTCAGTTACATATTTCAAGCCCAGCAGAGACATGATCCCCACCGTAGCTTGCCCTCCTTCAGACTTAAGCAACAGAACATGTATTAGAAGTTCTTGCATGCAGTGGTGCAGCTGGTTGTAAGAACTGCCCTGGCTTGACTAAAATCAAGAGTTTCAAGTGAAAATAAAAGCGCAAATACCTGCTGTACCATCCTGCTGCCTTTATTCTCCATAAACTTGGCAGCTGCTCTAGTCCCAGGCCATGCAGCATCTGCCCAAAGCGAGCATCAGTTACGGGGTGAGGGCGTGTGAGCGACGCGGTGCGTGCACGAGTGGGGGGGATTGGGGTGGTGAAGGAGGGGGAGCCAATGCAGGGCTTGCTGACCTCCCTCTCGACATCTGACTGCTCCCAAAACCTGATCCAGATGGGACTCCTTCAGCTTGCAGGGCCTCGCCCCATCAATCACAGCAGGCCACTCCTCTGTCTCCTGCTACCAGTTATGGAGTGCACCACTGAGCAGATGATTACACACAGAAGAAGAAAAAACACAGCTTGACTGCATTAATAGCTGTTTAAAAAAAACCACTGGAAATGCTACTATGCAAGTTGCTGGAAGATGAACATTTTTGTTCTAAAATATTTTTTTATTCAAAGTTAAAAAACACCTTAAACTTCCAGAGTTTTGGCTTTGGGATAGCTACAATGTACAGTAACACGTGTGCATTTCCAGGGGATTAATTCCTCCTCCATGTGGCAGAGTTAATATCAATAAATTTCTATTATAAAATTGCTGAACGCCACAAGTAAACTGCCGATATTGAACTGGCCTGTTTTAGATTAAATGTACTTTATCCTTCCATTCCAATGAAATATTCTTTCCTTTTTTGTTTCATTTCATGACATCCCTCTTGCTTAGCAGGGGAAATATTTCAGAAATGCTTCCAAGGTTTAGTTCTGCGAGGCACTTTAAGCAACTTAATGTTTCACTGTTAAAGGAACTTTCCTAGATGCTCTGGAGATGGTTTTAAAATGATTAAACTTCTAAGTAAATCACATAATAAAGAAAAAAAAGAAAAAAAAAACAGCTAGAAAGATACAGACAACCCTAAAGAATACACACTTTTAGCCACACTCACTGACTGCCTACACCAAGATTCAGAAACAGGGTAGACACATAACAGAGGAATTATTCTAACACCTTCCAATTCATAGGGGTGGGCAGAGCAACAAACAGGCACCAGTTCATCATTAAACTTATATTCCAACTAAAATATATTGAAAGTCTTTAAAGTGGCAGTATAATTCTTCCAGATTTGTTGCTAGCAGTCCCCAATTAATGATAATAAAAGCAGCCACTTCAGATTTTTCAGAAGGAATCAGACATGCAACCACACTGGACTGATAATCACAACTGACTGACTCTGCGAGCTTTCTCTGTTGTAGCTTAATTATCTGACCAGGCCACTTGACTCACATCATTTGCTCCTGCAATCACACAAAATGAATTCTCCAGCCACCTCTTTTTTTTTGGAAGGTTCAGTACAAAGCCAAATTCAGTTTTCATCTTAAAAAACAATCTCGTTCCAAAAGGAGGGTGTCCTCAAAAGTAAAAAAGATAATGCAGAATAACTTTTTTCAGAGAGCACAGGGGAAAAGGGTAACAGTGAGTAAGCAAAAGAGAATTTCTTTACTACCTTAGCAAGCAAGTACCACCTCTTTACTCCTATTTTAGAGTAAAACTTATTTTTAGCCTTTTTTACATATATTTTATTCCAGTAAAAGTCTGTGCTCTTGCTACTGCTACGTATGTGTTTGATAATGAAATGTTCACTTTGTGTCAGTGCCTGAAGTATGGAACAGTGTAGCAGCTGAAACATCCCAACAGCCTGCAAAGAACATTTTATTACAGTTAAGGGAAGGCAAAAACAACTTGCTGAAAACGGTGTCTTAGTCTGAAATCCTTCCTGAATTCAAGGCCACATAGTCCTATGGACATACCGAAACACAGGAAGAAAGCACTCCCTCCAACACCTTCATTCTTTCCAACTGTCACTGCTGAAACTTTCTCCTGCTTTTATGATGCTGTGATTTATGACCACAGCTTTCCTTGTCATCCACGGCAATTCCTCCTCCTGCTACGGCACAAATGGACACGAGTCTGTCACACTGGGTTGCTTTACTTCCACATTAACACCTAAATCTTTCTTTTAAGTTTTAAATTTAAGTTTTCTGCCTGTCCCTCACTTTCTCCAATTCTTACCCTTAAGTATTTTATACAGATTTTTTCAACTGCAGCTCAATCTTGTATTACAACAACCAACATTTTCCCTTTTTTAAAATACATGGAAGAAAATTTACATCACATTTTGAAAACACAACTCTCCAAAATAGCCTTAAGACCCATATAACAAGAGACTCGGAAGCACTCAGCAGGTGCATCTGCAGTCCATTTTCACAATGACTGAGTTGATTCTTAAAACATTGCAAAAGAAAAGTAAAAAAGGAGTTTCTCATTTCCCATAAGCCCTTATAGGAAAGTAAACCTCATTTCTTTTACACCTTTACTGGAGCATACTGAAGAAGATGATTCAGCAATCCTTGTACCCAAATAGCAGGGAGGGGGGGAAAAGAAAAGGATTGGATTGTCAACATAAAAGGTGCATAAAAAGCTGTCTGGAGTGCTGGCCTTTAAAGAGGGTAGCAGTCAACATTTACAGGTCTAACTGTGAGTCAGCCATGAGTGCCAGCCCTTGGGCACCAAGACCAGGTCAAAAACTGGTGAACATCTTCATAGAGGACATGTAAGAGGTGTCAGAATACAAATTCACACATGACAGAGAACAGGGAGAGCAGTTATAGGGCTCTTGAGAAGCCAGAGGAGTTGGCTGACAAGAATCTGGTCAAGGTGCTGCTCTTGGGACAGAATAACCCCACACACTGGTACAGGCTGTGGACTGCCTGGCCAGAGAGCAGACCTGCAGAAAAGGATCTGTGAGTCCTGGTGAACTGTGCGTTGGGCACAAACCACTGCTCTGCCTCTGAGGCAGCAGAGGCAAAACTGCTCAGTGGCTGCATTAGCAAAAGGAGAGTCAGCGAGGTGAGGAGAGAGCTCATTCCTCCCTGCACAGCACTTGTGAGACAGCATCTGGAACACCACGGCCAGTCTGGAGTCCCCCAGGGCAGGAGATGTGTTTGAGAGTTCACTGGTGGGTTGCCAGGACAGCTGGAGGGCTGGAGCACATGACAGGAGGAGAGGCTGAGGGAGCTGGTTTAGCACTGCCTGCAGGAGAGAGGGCTGACAGACAACCTAATTGCATCTTCTCCCACTTAACCCAGGATCACAGAGACAGAACTCGGAGGGACAGAGTAAAAGAACAAGGAGAAATGGTCAAAAGTTGCCGAAAGCTACATTCTGGTTGGGTCTAAAGAATAAAATCATGAATATGAGTGAAGTTAAGTACAGGAACACACTGCTCAGAGAGGTTATGGCCTCTTGGAGATTTTCAAACCAGAATTCAAAAAGCCCCTTAGCAATCTAATCTGTATATTTATCCCTGATTTAAAAGGGATGTTGGGATTAGATGGGTTCTGAAGTTCCCTTTCACCCTAAATTATTTTAGGATTCCATGTGGTTTCAACAGTAGCAGAACAGCTTCAAAATGGATTTTATACTTTTGTCCTATTTGATGACTTTCCTCACACAGGATTTACTGACAAGGAACAGACTAACTACAACTTCTAGTCTGCTTTCTGTCCTCAAGAAGCAATGTCTCAGTTCTTTGAGATGTATTTGCAATGCTTTCTTAGAAAAAATACGTTTACACTTATTTATTCCATGACCAGAGCAGTGTGGCAACTGCTACAGTGCAGGCAAGACCAGAATAGCTTCTCAAACAATGCAATTTAATGTTGTGAACTATGACACATCTTAATTTTCTGCCAAATATTGCCATTCTCATCATATGTAGAGGAACACTACCTTACATCTCCACAGAAAGGAATATTTTTCTCTACCTTCCAAATGACCTCTAAAACAATAACTACAGGCAGGGAAGCTTTCTAATTTTATCCGTAATTTTTCTACTGAAACAAAATTTATTGCAAATATTAATTTATTGAAAGCCTCTGCCACTTCCTAAAGCTGAGCTGTGGCAAAGCTAACATGTCCATTTTCTTATTTTTCTAGTAAAGTGGTTGAAAAGGCCATTTTTTTTTTTTTTACTGCAATATTGATTGAAGATATGGGATACACCAACTCAGGTGACCAACTATGCTTTGCAGCAAGATTGTGTCTGGTCTAAACACAACCCTGCCTTGTGCTTTGTAAGCCTTTCTTCTGGATTCCACTGCAACAATTCCTACCTTGTAACACACACAAGCACAAATATCTCCATAATTTGAGTCCAAAAACTTCTCTAAATGCCACCATATTGGTAAAGGATTGAATTCTTTTAAGAATTAAAGTCTGCAGAGGGGAACTGAATAGCAATCAAATCCAGTTGCAGGTGTGTGGTTTTTGATAGATCATTTCTAGAAATCTGAAAAATTCTTTTCACATAGCTAAAATAATTCATTTTAAATTTGTTGTAAGTACAATTTCACATGTCAGTTGCAATTTAGTACAAAAAACCCAACAATTTCTCAGGAGATTGGGACTGGATACAGCTCTGTTTTTCAGAAGTGTCTACATGGGGCAATTTATTCTAGTTGAGATTAATAGCTACACCGAGTTATTCCCAATTTAGAGATGCTGCCTCATCCCAAGTACATTAAATTAACTGCCTTTTCAGCTGGCTTCTTAATGGACATACCATAAAATATAGCCATGTATTTACTGGATTTGTCAGCCATAGAAAGAGGTGAATCTACAGCCACGTGCTGACAAAACATCCTTGAAGGCCATTTGTTCAGAGAAATCAGATCACAGTGTCCTGGGTTCCTAAGTAGTGATTTTTGTGTACAAAACAATGATGATATATATATATATATATACACATATATACACAAAACAAACACAAGGCAGAATGAGTGAAGGGTGTCATTACTACACGGAACTATAGACAGGCAGTCTTTTGACTGTTCAGTCCAACAGACCTTTGTGTGCTTCTCAAAAGCACCACTGAAGTGGCTACAGCAACGTGCAGCTTGCCCTGAGTATCCAGATTTGGAGTAAAATAAGGCTGCAGGGACAGAGTGGGCAATGTTAGCCCCCAAGACTGAAGGGCAGCAGCAGGTATTTGAGTCTGAACTGCCATGTCATCTCTTGAACTGAACACTTTGGGTGACCTCTTTTAACCAGGGACACAATCTTTCCCTGATGAGCTCTGACTGAGCCTCAGAAAAGGGACATTTCCTTTCATAATCCCTCGTGCTGAATCATTTCCTGAGGCAGCACCACAATAACCACCGTTCATCTGTCATTTGTGAAACGGGCCCAAGTTTCAGTGTCACAATGGGAGAATCATTACTTGACTCACCTGAAATAAAACAAGGAACACAGTCAGCTAGAGAGGGAAATGAGAATGTAGGGCCAAAAGCTGCCTTGAGCAGCAAAGCTGACTGAAGATCACACCTGCTCAGCTATTTGGACACAGGGCTGCTGTGAGAGCCTGTGCACTGGAACAAACCAGGTTAAGCAACAATCACTGCAAAACTGTCCCAAATGAACCAACAGGAGCTGTTCTGTTTGCTTTTACTCTGCTTAGCCAGGTAAAAGTTTGATTAACGTGGTAAACCCCATAAAGACAATGATATGACTGGGAATTTGGAGGAAGACCAGGAAAATAATCAGCAGAGTTAAAAAACTAGGCTTCAGGAAAAGAGACTTGGGTATAACCAGAGAAATATTATGAATCCCCGAGGTCCACCCAGGAAAGGAAACTGTCCAAGGTAGCTGCCTGATTGAGATGTTGATTAAAGAGAGCTTCAGCATGCAGGAACAAACCATTCATTATGAAAGAAGATACTTAGCAGGCCTGCAGGGCTTTGCAGAAAGCTTCTCAATGAAGAAAAACACAAAATGTGAGCATATAAACCATGGAGTCAAGGCTTGGCAACAGAAAAGGAGTTTAGAAGCATTGCTAAGATACTTGAGGAAAAAAAATTGAAAAGTTTTTTTTTGTCCAGCCTGGCTAGAACTATGACTAATGAAGACATTAAGGATGACAGGAAAGGATTTTTGCAGGAAAAAAAAATAAAAATATAAAGAATCTAGACATTAACTATTTAACCACTGCTTTCAGAGAAAGCCTATTTCCAGTCTCTGTTTCATTTTAAGGTTTCCATCACTTTGTTATTTGGGATGGAGCACAGAGCTGCAGTGACCAGCTAACACAGCAATGCCATCTTGTTTAATGCCAGTTAAAGCACCACTCGTTTTTTGGCACCGAGATTAAATGACGGAACACGATCACTGATGTTATTTACTTCTAAGATTAAAATGACAATCAAAATATCATTGGGCACAAGGAACAGACAGATTGGCTTCCTGCCTCCGCTACACTTTGCTGGGCTTGTTTGTCACCGAGATCATTTGCATAGTTCAGTGGATGTTTTTGTTAAGATGCTGTTATAACATTAACAAGTAACTGTTTACCCAACAATGTTTGTCATTAGCAACCTCAGCTATGGGTTCTGAAGAAAAGTAAAGATCTTCTCAACAAGGAGACACAGAAGGTGATAAGATGTGCCTCTGCAAAGCAAAATATACTTCTGCACACTGCTGAATGTCACAACTGCCCCAAAACAACCCAAAATCTATTAATAGAGCGTTACAATGAATCTCCAGTTATGAAGAAAACTAACAAAATCCTTTAATGGTTCCTATAGCAAAGACTTTCACTGCCTATACTGACAGCTAAGTTCTACTTGGCTAAGTCTCTAAAAAGCTTCTGTTACTGCAGAAGGAATGGCCAATTTGCCCTTGTGTTTTCATTTCCACATCTGTAGATGCTCTCAAATCTGCAAAACTATATTGCCTCTCCCTGCACATTTTCTTTGGAGTTTATTTTTTTTACTGGCCCTTCTTCACAAGACTGAACATATTTATATGGTAGTAAATCTTGCTGCAAAGCTGGCCCCTGCCTGTGCCATAGGTGCTTAACTCTGGTAGGTTTAAAAACCATTACTCTGAACAATACATTATTTTAAAATAGTATAGATTGCAGGGCTGGATGAATATTATCTTTCTTAGTTTACAGTTTTATTTTGTGCCCCTGGTTCTAAGGAAGAGAGAGGTGGTGGAAGGAAGGGTATTTCAGAAACAGAACTGAGAAAAACTTTGGCATATTGACCAGAAACATATGGCTAATTTACAGCAACCACATCCAACAACATTTGTGCTTATACTGTTTAGAACCACAGATCCAAACTCTAGAATTAGTGAAAATATATAGAGTATTTTAGGAAAGAAAAGTTATATCCATGTGAACCAGCTGTCCTTTAGTGTAGAACATTAGATTAAATAAGAAAGCAAAAAATATTGAAACAGTTTTGTATTTGCTGAGTGCACACCCAGTGAGATGGAGAACACAGCAAATGCCTTTGCATTTGAGCTGCAGAATAAATTCAGATTAGATATTGCCACACAGAAATTGATAGCTAGTAGGTATTCAATCAGAAAAGTGGTTTTCTTTTAAATATTACAATCACATGGTATAGTACATCACTTGTGTCAAGTTAAATTTAATCACATCACCATGCTTAAAGGAAAAAAACTGAATACCTACTCATATAGCCATGCCAAGAGGGATTATATGAGACTTTATGAAGTTTTTTCCTTTTATTTAATATTCTGATATCTATATAGAACAATTTTGATATGTATTATACCCTCAAACTAATCTATTCCGTTGTCATTTTAATGCACAGCCTGAACTCATAGTTACAGTACCATGTCCTGGCAATTACTTCTGTTCTTCCCAAGTCAGCCTGTGGAAAAGGAAAGACATTTTCCTTGGAACAGCAATGGGTATAACGAGTGTTGCTAATTTTCCTGTGAGTAAAGCAACACCATCTGCTTTTAAATATATTAAGAGCACATTTAAAAGGAAATAATAATTTATGTGCTCGCTAATGCCTGCTGAGTTGTGTCAGATTTAGAATCAATCAGGTGTGTGAAGGGCTGTGCTTTGGAAAAGGTGTCTGAGCAATGCAATACACAAACTTGGCAGGATTTTACTGAAATAATTTTCTCTAAATATGTTTACTGGCTTATCTGAACAAGAAAGAAAAATGCTCACTGTATAACCCACCAGAAATGAACTAGTTTTCAGCTACCGGAGACTAAATACAACAAAAACTTTGAAGCATGAATTTAATTCTGGAAAAGTAATCACACCTGTTAATTGACATGTATGTCAAGCATGCACTTAGGCAGACTCAGTCCACCTCAGAAGACATGAAGATTGTATTAATGGAATTCAGGATCCAAAAGAGGGACCTGAAAGGCTCATGTCTGCCTCTCCAAATGTGCTGGGTCTATTTGGCTAAGCCTTTTAGTGAATTCTCCTCTCTTCTCATTCAGATCCTGATTTCCTTTTCTCAATCATTTAAACCCTTGCCCTACTCAGTCTTTTTCACACTCTCCTTTTTTATTACTTCTCTGCAACCTCTTTCTACGCCCACCCACAAAAATCTGATTCTCCCCTCAAATATTTATTGCCACAATTGAGAGTACAGTAGATGCAAAATGTTATCTGATGGACATGGTAACACAGTAACTCTGCCTAAATTACTGAATGAAAAGCAATGGATGACCTTCTTCTATATATCTTCACTTTCATGCAAAATAAGATATGCAATTGTGGACTATTGTAAGCAGAAATCAGGCTACAGGACTAGTCCAATATAGAGAATTTTTTCATCTGCTCTCATTTATTCCAGATACCATTATAGCCAATAGATCCAGGATTTGAAAGGTGACAAGATATTCTGAAAATTGACACAACCACCATTTGTTGGTCTGGATAAAGGGGTAAGTCTATGAATGGCCTTGTGTAAATAACCAGAAAGGGCTCATTGCTCCTTGGCTGGCTTCACGTAGGAACAAAAATGTTCAGCGTTTAAAATGGATTCTTAAATTCTGCAATGATTTCCACTACTAAAGAATTGTGTGAGGGGGAAACAACCACAACAAATCAGTTAATTTCAATTTAAAAAAAGTGAAAAAGTAGATTCAAATCCTGCAATAAAGAGATCTGCAGTGGTTACTGCAATTAAGAAAGACTCAATTTTAGTGTCACACACACACATATGTGTTCATGGTATCAAACTAAGAACCAAATTCAATGGAGAGCTGTGAAGCCTAGTAAATTGATCTGAAAATATTGTTTGCTATTAAGAATATGAAAATAAAATTTTCAAATTATTATTTTCACTTCATTTTACTAACACAGATGGAGCACCAGTCAAACAACCTGAACTCAAGACCTCTCACAGGCTTCAGAAGCAAATTATGACATAAAATATTTCCAGTTAAAGAGAGAATATGACATTAATTCAAACAATATAAGCAGCGCACATTACAAAAACCTCTAGTGCTCTAAGCAAAAGAGTGAGAGTGAGAGTGAAGCTACCCTGAACTTAAGTCCTGGTTTCTCCCTTTCTTGGGCTTTAACAATTTAATACATTTTGCTTCCATTTCTTACATGCACAAATCAGAAATTTAAAAGCATAATTTGCTGCCAGAATTTGTTAGCTAATATCTAACATTCTGTGAATCTGAAAGAGCAACAGCATTGTGCCATTGCAGTGAAAATAATAGTTAAAAATAAATAAGTTAGCAAGCTACTACACACCCTGCACTGACCCACATAGCCCAGGTAATGGGGGTTCCCTTTGCCTTAGGTGAAAAGAGTTTCTTTAATAGAATTACACAAAGCAAAAAGGGCAAGTAGTTTAAAACTAAAAGCAGAGCACCTAACACAGTGTGTGTACACAATGCAACTTTCTGATGCAAAAAACTCCACACCAACACTGTAACTTGCAGGTCCTCAAATTCTCTTATTTGTCTGAAAGTTTTGAAAATTATCTCAGTTTTTTTGTTTTGGTTTTGATTTTGGTGGGTTTTT
Source organism: Neopelma chrysocephalum (assembly GCF_003984885.1). Lineage (NCBI taxonomy): Eukaryota > Metazoa > Chordata > Aves > Passeriformes > Pipridae > Neopelma > Neopelma chrysocephalum. The sequence continues at coordinate 1,714,178 of NW_020897723.1, forward strand.
TTGAGAATAATCTCAGGCAAGTTTTATTTAAAAATCACTTGTGGTTCATCTACAAATAACATGCAGTTTTGGAACATAAATTACTTCAGAACTAGAAAAGAGTAATTAAAACAGCCCTAAACAAAAATCTACAAACTGCATTTGCCAAGTATTTGCCATTAGTCAGCTGTATATTATCTGCAATCTAGAAAAAAAACCATAGAATTTAGGTGAAAACTAGCTTTTACCTGTGCTTTCAGGAAAAAGAAAAAAAATTATCTGCCATAAATATAAAAATAATCAAAGTGGGTGAAAATACTCAAAAATATCCCCATTTTGTACTTCCAGTCAACTAAATCCAGTGTATGTGGTTAACTAAATTCAAAATAGATCTCTGAAAACCAGTAGCAGAGGAGATACCAATATTCATAAATAATTATCTTGAATTAAACTCTAGTTTCACATATGAAACTCCTACTTCCCAGGAACCCTTATAGTGCAGGATCATCTCTGAGATCCAAATGGCCTCTCTACAGAAACAGCAACAACCACGGAAGCAAAGAGGAATTTTAGATGTTCCCAAGAAACCAACCTGGCAAAGCAGACACACAGAGCTTGGTCTCCAACACAGAAATCCTTTCCCCTGAACTAGAGCTCGCCAGGATCAGAAGTCCAGGAGAATCCAAACTTTTACATTCAGATATAACCCAAACTCTTTGCGGGTTGCTGCAAACGGCAAAGCACTGGCAGCCCTTGGCAGCAACAGGGCACTTTGCACGGGCTCTGCACAAGGTGCATCTCACTTTTAGGAGATAACCATGTTCCAGGAAGATACTCTGCTGAACAGATTTTTTCGTTTCACATACCAGTGCTTTTGCTTTGCAGAAATTGTTACATCTGCTTAACTCTAAGCCACTGAATTGAGCAAGAACAGTGCAGCAGCAGCACGGTTACGGTGCAGTAAGTCTGATCCAGTTACCGAGACACTGTGTTAGATTAAATTTTGGGATGTGGACTGTTTTTATGAATATACTGCACTTTGCAGTCAGATGATCATCAAGGAAGTGACAATGCCGAACATGTCACCACCTGCAAGGTCAGAGGAAACTTGGAAGTTCCTTACATGCCTCACCACTGTCAGCTGGTTTGGCTTTTTAGACCCCAAAAATGGTTCAGTATATGCAGCCCAGTTCTCCACTGAATCAGACAAAGCCTGGGTACATAATATATCTTTTTTCTCTCTCAACTGGAGGATTTTGAGCCTCCAGTCAGAGCTTCTGAAAACACCACAGTCATTTTTGCAATGATCTGTCTCTGTGTACTCCTTCCATTTAACAGCAGAATTCTGGTAAAACAAGCAAGGTAAAGACAATGATGCAGGAATATCCTCTTAGCAGTAATCAGAAAAAGTTGCAATACCTACTTTATTTGCAAGAGTCGTTCATTTTGACAATTTATTTTCAAACGGGAGCCTAGACAACTGGATTTGAAGAAGTCTGAACTTGTAAACACAGAAAACCAAAAACCCTTGGCTTGCTTAAAACCACACATTCACTCACATGAGAAGAAAGACTGCAAAGGAATAAATACTTGACCTGAGAGATTAGCTGCGACTGGAAAATAAAAATCTGCCTAAAATCTCAGCAGAAGGGGTGGTAACCCTTTAGGTTATTCAAGTGCACACATAACGCTGTTATTTTACATAGATTTAAAATATTTCTTCCCTTATGTTTAGGTTCAGTAATACGTTGATCTAAAACCAAGAAGGTTGACACACAATTCCATTCACTAAAGAGAGAGGAGAGAAATGATAAGTAGAAAGTGGCAGCTAGACCAACCCTACCCCTGAAGTGGCAGGAAGGCAATAGGTAGGACAGCCTAGAGGGTACACACAGCATTTCAGAGGTCGGCACCTCTGTGTTACATTGGATTATCTACTCTATATGTAAGAAATTAGTTCTAAATTGTATTTTACAAAATACGTATCAGCTGTGAAAAATAAAGATGTATCTGCCTGTGGAAGTTTGGAGTGTTTATCTCCACTCTTTGTGCTATGATCTTTTGCTCCACACCGGGTGGGTCAGTGATCAGACCCAGGGGCTCAGAGCTGCATCCACTCGCTTTTTTAAAACCACGGAGGACAAAGACTGTACAAACTCTCCAGACAACCTGTTCCAATGCTAAACAGTCCTCAGGGGGTTTTTCTTCATATCTAGTTGTTCTAATGTTGCATTGTGTGTTGCCTCTTATCCTCCCACTATGCACCTCTGTGAAGAGCTCCTGCTTCTTGATAACCTCCTTGCAGGCATTAAAAGGAGCTATTAGGTCATACTGGAACCTTCTCTTCTCCAGGCTGAACAAGTACAAATTCCCTCACCCTTTTACCACACAGCACATGCTCCAGCATATCTTCAGGGCCCTGTACTGAACCTTCTTTTGGCACTGGAGGGCCACAAACTGTGCCAAATACCTTCAATGAGATTTAACAAGTACCAGGTAAAGGGACAAAATCACTTGTGCCAATTTACTGGCTACTGCCCTGTTTATACAGTTGGCTTTCTCTGCTGCCAGAGCAAATATATTAATCCAGTAGAAATTCACTGTTGGAAATGCTTATAAAATGCACAACATGGGGATCTATTCAGATGCAAGTCAGAACTGCTGGCAGGAGCACCGGTTCTGAGGGACAAAGTGTTGGGTGACTATCTTTGTGGGCAAGCAGGCTGACAGCATGAGAAGCTTGGATAGTCCCACTACAAACCTCTTGGTTGCAAACAAGAAACAGTTCTGCATTTACAGAAGCTTCAAGATGGACTTAGAATTTCAGTAACAAGGAATTCTAATAAGAAGAAGTCTATTTTTTTTTTCAAGATTTAACCAATTTATTTCACCTCTATGAATCAAAGAAATGGCCCTACAGCCATTCCTCATAGCAGCCACTACGTGACATGATCATTCTAAAACAACAACTGAGATAAATAGAAGAGGGGACGGGTAGAACAGTGGGTGGCAGAATACGTATTTTCAAGGTAAAAGTAGACAAAGATATTATAAGCACTAGCATTTACATGGGGAGTCCCATCACCCACCATAAACCAGTTATTTAATAGGTTGCTTAAGAGCTAAGAGAGCTCTTCACCCTACCTCTACCCCATTTAATACATTAGCTTGTACTAATGGTGAGCTCTCATCCAGAAACACACAGCACCTCTGCCTGTGGGTATTACCACAGGATGCAAATGAAGTTGTAAAGAGAAATCAACTCATCAATCACAATCACAAGGGGACACTGAGCAATGCAAAAGGATTAGCATTTCAGCCCTGCTCAGGTCTTTTCTATCACCACTCTACTTTAATTAAATACCACCTCGAGTGCTTTATTACCATCAGAAATCTCGGTGTTGAAGGCTGGCATCCCAGAATCTAAGTGCTGAAGCTAATTAGAAATGAGAAAGGAAACATGTTCATTAAAAATTGTGGGATTCCCCTACCAGAAATGATCTACATCTTGGAATAAAGATTTGCCTTCCTGTGGATTTAAAATACCACGTTAAATAGTTTTCATTAAGGTGAAATCTTTCACTTTGAACCACACGCCTGCTATTGTCTTTCATGAGCAAAGCCAGATTTAGCTGTATCCACCAAACCATTGTTAGAATTTAAAGATTCTTGGCTTATGGTTAGCTGATAAGAGCCTTAATTCCTCTTCTTCTAACATTTGATACACTAATTTAAATTTTTTCAGACTTGGCACACTCAAGGGCTTTTTGCCTTACTTCCCTGGATATACATAAGCTAGTCATTACTATTTATGAGGGCGATGAAAGGAGACATTAAACAGTCAAAGAAATATAAATCTTAGATTCTAACACAGAGAGTGCAACAGCAGGATTAAAAACCAAACAAAATGAAACAAAAACCTGAAGCAAATACAAAGACATTTGCAATTTAAAGCAATACAATATAGCGGAAAAGCAGTTTTCTCTTCCACTTGACTGCCAAGTGACCTGACTCAGGATTTTATGGCTTTCCCAGGAACAAGCTGAGAATATCAGTAACATCCAAAACTTAGCAGAGAATCTGCATTATCACGAACAAAAGCAAGGACGAGACCAAACTTCTGATTCAAGTAAATGTTTTCCTAATTTTTAGCTCTGTTAATATGGAAATATAAAATTGCTTTTGGCCACCACCTTTCTTAAGTAAATTTACCTTTATAGAAAAGACCTGAATAAGGCCTATACATTACTTAGATCCCACTCAGCATTAGAGGGATGTTTTCTGCTTCAGTTTTGTGTATCACACTTATTTTTAATGTCTGAGTTAGGTGATATCCCAATGCAGACAACACCTCAAGTGTTATCAATAAAAAAACCCCATAGCTTTTTTTAAATACACCATACATTGTTATTTGAATAATGTAAAAACATATCAACTTAAATTTAGCCTAATTTTTTTGAAGTATCAGTTAAATGCTAAACACTAATGAAAATGCCATTACTTTTATTTCGAAGGGAAACAGATGGCTTTAATAGTTATTTATTTCAACATATGGAAACCAATCACTGAACTATGAAGAATCAAACAGCAAACTCTGTCATTTTTAATTAATTTTGACTAATAAGAACAAAATAAAGGAAGAACACAACACATAAATAAAAGAATCCAGCTTCTAATATGTCTGCTTTAGTTTAAATTGCAACAGAACAAGGAAGGCTTTAAAAATGTTTGTTTGAGCTAAAATATTAGATTTTGCTCATAACACTGGTTTAGGGTTTTTTTTAAATTAAAAGTTTTGTAGAAAATAACAATTTGTGTACATTTTTACATTCATCTACCACCTTAAACCCCCAAAGATTATAAATTCCCCTGTAAACAGTCTTCTCATCACAAGCAGTCATAGAGGAGCTCCTGGAGCTTCCTCTGGGAACAGGACACAAAAAGCACTCACAAATGGAGCAATTGGCAATAGTTTTTTATCAGAAGGAAGCAAAATACACAGTGCAGGGAGCAGTGAAGGTGTGAAAGAGCTGCAGGGGTCGTGTTTGGGACTGGCCAACAGAGCAGAGCTCCCTTTTCTAATCTGGCAAAACAAATGAAAGCTGTATTAAACTGCAAATTAAAAAACACCAGTTTTCCTACTACTGTGAAAAGCACCATCATCAACAATGTAATGATGGCTGATGCCTTGGAAAAGTATTAAGAGCAAATGAGTCTTACCCTGGTCTTACCATTGCAGTTTCCTTCAGTCGAGGATGTAGAGGTTTGTCAGCTAAATCTGTGTCTATTAACTTAAATATAATCAGTAGCTTAAGTGAATTAAACTAGTTTATTCTGCCATCTCAAGCAGCTGGCAACTTTCTAAAGCTGAAGCAAAAGTTTGCCATTTTTGCTTCATTTTTTTCCTATCAGCTTATATAACAACATATTTTAAAGGAACCCCTACATTATCCTCAGCTGGTGGGCAGAATTGTACTTTCTTTAGAGTATTTTTTAGGACTCTGTTTCTTAAAAGGCAAAAAAGGGCTGCTTAGGCGTTCCATGATTTCTGTGCAGAACATTCCCTATGTGGGAGTGCCTCATCTGCATAGCACCATGTGGGTAGGATTTGGACAAGCACACTGAAGGATATGACAATCAAAAAGAGATATGTGGGAAATCTCTTTTAAATGTAAAAAGACCTCGCCCAGGTTTTACTAACTTGGGTAAACACTATTTCTGAGGGAGAAATGAATGCATAAACTATCATGAGGGGAAAATTGGCTCCAAGCGCTGCAATTTCTCTCGCGTACTAAAATACACCCAAGAAAAATTTCTTATTCTGTCCCAGGTCTAACACAGCAAAAATCAGTGAGAAATGGAATTTTGATCAATGCTAAAAATTTGCATGTGATTTTTCCAGCTAATGACATGCAGAACAAGTTATAGCTGATTTCTGCCACTGACACACTGTCAATTTAATAATAGATCCTTCTTTTGACATAACTTGACTGCCATTAACATTCCAAATATAGAGAAGTGTTTTGTTAATATCTCCACAGAAAACTGAAGGAAAAATGTAAAACAGGAGGCAACCTGGGCCAGTTTCTTGTGCACAGAACTTGTCTCTAATCCATTGCTCTCTGGAAATGTGTAAATCCAGTTCCTTACCAGACTGGGACAGAGTAAATTCCCAATTTGAATTTACTAGTCTCCAAAAAATTTCTCTGCAGGAACCAATATGAAAGCCTGATTTTTCAAGCAAAAAACCACTTAGAAGCACTCCATGGAACTGCCCTCTTCCTTTAAAACTGAGCTGACCAGCCTGACTCATGCACTCGGCTAGAAAATGAGTCATCACTTCTGAAAAAATGGTCAAGAACATTCCCAGGCCTATCCTTGCATGATGTAACCATCCACCAACCACACTGGTTCTGGGGAGGATCTTGCAGTTTTCATAAGCTCACAATGGGGTCCAAGTTACTTTCATGTACTTTATAAGGAACTGCCTCCTTCTGCTGGGTAACCCCCAGAGGTGCAGGGCTCTCAGACTGTGTCACAAGGGGGTTTGTTCAGCACTGTCCCTGCACCCACCAGCAGAGCAGGACACAGCAAAGCAGCACCAGCTCTTAACACTGCTGCTCCACATCAGCCCTGTGTCCTTTTAGGTGTTAGGACAGCGTGCACAAACAACCTGGGCTTTGCCTTCTGTAGGAAACAAGCACTCTGAATGTTCCCTGATCATTATCCTTGGGTCTTTCAATCCTAAATTTAGCAAATCATACCACACAATCTAAAAAAGCTACTACCGTTTGCTCACTATCACTTTTTCTAATTAACAGGGCTTTGTGCATTTCTTGTATTTCCTTTGTGTTACTGTCCTAACTTGGGCAATACAGACCTGCACAACTCTAAAATGAGCTCACTAAAATCAACATGTTAACATAACTTGTGAAGCTCCTTTCTTGCCAACACGAACCTCAGTTTTCAAATAGTCCTAAACAATATTTATGGCACAATTTATACAGTTTGTATTTCAGACAAGTGCAAATCCTAAAACATAAAAATGTTTCTGTTTCCTAATCATTATATGCCAAAGTAACATTTCCAGGTAGCTTCCTTCACAAAAAATCGTAATGAACTATAACTTAAACTGGTGTGTTCCATGTTACTAACCAATTCTTCTACATTTTCACATGTATTTGGTATGTCTTTATTACATAAAGGGTGCACCACTTCAATGTAATTTTAAATAAACGGACACAAACTGATTCATATTTAAAGTTATCATGCTCTGAAAATAACACATGGTGGAAAAAGCAGGGGAATGAAATATGTCAGATCTTATAAACTGCTGTGAAAAACAAATGGTCATCTGGATAATCCGTGTGTTGTAGTTCATTCATGCTGTATCCTGCAAGGATGTTGGGAAGATCAGAATTGAAACTGGAGAAAAAAAAAAATCTGCAAGTGTCTGAAGAAGTGACCAACCTATTCAATTGCTAATTACCATCTCACAAAAAATTTGCACCCAGGTAAAACTAAAAAAAAAAAACCTCTGATCCAAATAAAAAAATAAAAAACACCACAAACCCAAGGCACCTTTCTAGGAGGATAAAAAAATGCCTCAAAGGTGTGGTCAGATGGCATTTTCCAGATCAATCTGGAGGTGCTGAAGACCTTTTAGGCCTTTTTGCTCTCGGGTGTGCAATGTCAACACTGGTCAAAGACTAATATAACCATGGCATCTTTTAAGTGCCAAGACACTTCCTCATAAGATTCTGTGGAAAAAAAAAAGTCAATAATGCCTCAAACTTCTTTATCAGCAACTTAAACTATGACTTTGCCTTGCTGCAGATGAAGAACACTCACACCTTCCCTCTGCCAGCCCTGCTGTAAATACACACCACTGCACTTCAGCCAATCTAGATGTTTACAGAGTCAGCTCGAGCTGCCTGTCCATTTTATTTTATGTCATTCCATGGTCATTAACACCCAGGTTTAGTGGAGAAGCCATTTAATTGTTCAATCAAATAATGGATTTCAGTTTACTGTTAAGTCAGGAGCAGTATTAAGAAATACTGCTACTTAGTCCACAAAAGAGAAAATTAAAAATAAAAACATGCTCACTTCACAAATGCAAGGGGTGTATAAATGCAGTATCAAATGATTAATCTGAAAAAACTTCAATCATACATGTAAAAGCAAAACCAAAAGGCACCTCTGTGGGGTTTAAATCTAAAACAGGTTAGGGCAAAATGAGACTGAGTCAAAGAGGCACTGAATGTTTCTGCTCTAAAAGGAAGACATTTCAATTTTGTAGCAGATTTAACAACATGACTGTGGTGTATTGTCAAAAATCAAACCCACCTGCCTTTTTATGTAAATGCCACATTAAAGGCTCCTTCCTCAAAGACAGTCCCTACACAGTAACCCTGTACCTGGTGCTGCAGCCAGGCTGTAAAACTGCCTTCCTCTGCAACATGCAAAGGGGTGTCATGAAAGGGATAATTGTACTAGATCTAAGATAAAAGTTTAACCTATTTGCTTATTATAAATTCTTGACTGGGTATTTGGTTTCTTTTTGTTCAGAGACTTGAAATTTTGCCTTTAAAATACCTGCTGTAAGAGCATCCACCTTGATAATGACTCAGTTGACATTTTGATACAGGTTCCCACAGGACCCAAACACACTAATGATGTAGTCTTGTTGTTCCCAGCTTAAATACTACTGGGCTCATTGGTAATTTTTGGCACAAGTCTACATTACACATTACTGAATGTAACAGTGAGTTCTCCTCAGAAAGCAAATAAGGAGGTAATTAATGCTGCAAACTAATCTACAGTTAAATGCAAATTAGCTGAAGATAAAAAAACATTACAAATGACATTCAGGAAGACACAGATGATTCCCAAGAACTAAACATGTAACATATCCGAGAGAAAAATCAGTTTTCACAAACAGATTCACACAGGTTCAGATAAAAGGCGAAGTGTGAAAATGCTGAGCAGGGGTTCCTCAAGAGCTTTTTCCACAAAAGGAAGGACTGTAGCACTGATTAAATGGTCCCAACTGGAGATCCTCACTCCTTGCTATGAAAAGGATGCAAGGGCAAGAACCACAGATAACCAGAAACTGTCAGAGCCTCTGTATAAGCAAATCTCCCAAATCTAAAACCAGTATCTGAGGAAAAACACCAAAACAAACACCCCCACCACCACCACTATTTCTCAAAAGAGGACAAAATCCATTAGAACACCCTATGACACATCATTGCTTGGTTTAGTCAACTCAGTTCCTTCCATTAAATACAAAGTTTAACTCACAAAAGTTTAATTTTTTTAAACTTTTTTTTTTCACTTGAAAATATCACATCAGGTCATCACTGCTCATAGTCCACTTTGGAACTATGAACAGCAGAGAAGAGAAAACAACACAAATTTAGAAGGGTTGTTCATTCTTGGTCTGTCTTTCAAGTATCCTACTGAAAAACAATGCCAGGCAGGAACAGGAATAGCCAAGGAAACCTTGACTCCTACTTCCATATTCTTAGAAAAATGTAACTGCATCAATCTTAATACAACAACACTAATTTAAACTTCTTTCCTAATGACCTATTTTTTGCAGTGCCTACATTTTATAGAACAAGCACTAAATATAAGATATACTGTGTACTTTTCTAAATTCCTTTGCTGATGTTGTGATTTTAAGGATGGTCTGTTTAAAAAAGCTACCAGAGTAAATTATTTTAATCCTATTAACTCACTCAAAAAAATTATAATTAGAGAATGAACCTAACAGTAAGACTTTGTAAAATCATATAATGATAAACTTTTGATTAAAGCTGGTTAAGGTGACAAATACAAATATTTTATTTTATGCATAGTGTGTATATATTTCCAGCAGTATTTTCTTTCACTAATATTGAGTCAGTTTATGGGAACCCTTTTCTTGTGACTAATTTTGGCTCTCTGCCACACTCAGCACAGATTTAACCATGCAGGGAAAGATCCTCAGCTGCTCTGCATTCTCAAAAAGGCTCCTTGCAATCCAGCTCAATATTTGATGTTCCCAGAATACAGGTTTGACATTTTTAATATAGGACAATTACACTAATTCGTTAACAGCTAAAACCCAAACAACAGATAAGCAATTAGTACACGAAGGCAAAAGGGAAGAAAGACCCAGCAACAAATAAATTCACACAGTTTCATCACTTTTTTCAGAAATCCCTTGTGGTCTGCTCTGTTTAGCACCTGCTAAGCCTAAATCACTCTTAAAAAACTGTCAGCAACTGAGGTATAAATTCATTTTCAGTTCTGATCCCTTGCTGGTGTAAGCACCATTTGGAAAACAAAGGTCATCCTTCTGGTCCTGCTCTAATTCACATACACAAAAAATGGTATGGATTGGTCTCAAGCAGAAGCCAAAAGAATTAAAACAAGCCCCTGCGAACTTGACTTGCATGTAACTGCTGCCATCTTAATAAGGTGAGAGCAGCTTTTAAATCCCAGGCAGCTTCAGAAGCTGCAGCCCAGTCCCTGCCATATGGAGACAGCCTGGAATCTGTCAGGTTCACTTAGTGAGTTTTATCTTTGGGGAGTCAGTCAGGCAAGCTAGATCAGAATAGGATGCTGTTGAGATCTGGAGGCTAATGCTGGTACAGGCTGGACTACTGAACCAAAAAAATCAGTTTTAAATAAACATGTGGTAACTAGAAAAATTAACAATAATTAAAGCTGTATAGGCACAAAAGCAAATATGTTGGTTTTTACTGGGCTCTGAAAGATGCTCTTCTCTCTCTCAGTACAGGAATTAGCCAGACTTTCCATTTCTTTCCATTATTCCTAATATAGGATGATCTAATGACAACATTTAATGCTTTATATCATCTTAAAGTATTTAAAATATCCTACTTAAACGTTGTGCCTAATTACACAGCCTTCTTCATAAGTGTTCAAAGAAACATAACACAGTAAGCAGTGTCATGTTCATACCATCTCCATGCAAGCCCAAGCTGCTGTTTCATGCTCCAGTAGGAGATGAAAATCTGGGGTCTCCAAACCTATCAAATTCTGTTCTGATGGATGGGGATAAGATAGACTTTGTTGTGCTCTGGGTAAAAGCCAGAATGTTAAATGTAATCTTCTGCACATGCTTTTACTGATATTCAGCATAAAAATAAGCCTTATCCATTTTTATTAGTTGGTCTGAGCCAGAACCAATTCTTTTGATGTCACCTCGCTTATAAAATGCAGCACTATAAGCAAGGGAGGTTTTAAAATGCTTCATAGACTTTATCCATTATATTAATGGGTTTCAAATTGCAATCTGTGGAGCACTTTCTGGTGCTGATCCACAGGCAGCTGGCCAGTCACCTGGAGCTGGCTCCTCTCCTTGTTTCCCTCTGTTTATTCCCTATAAAAGGCAGAGCTGAAAACGGGCAAACAAAAAAGACATAATGCCATTTTTAATGCTATTTTTCTAGATAAACACTTAGAGTCCTTGCCACGTGACCATCCTGAGAGGAAAGGAGTATGCAGCTAAGGAAAGGCAACACAGTTTCCTGGCACTGTATGCAGAGGACTATACCAGACAGGAGAGGGGCAAGGAGCAGAACAAGAGAAAGAATCATTTTACTATGGAATTATTTTGATTAAACTTTAAAGTGAACTGTTAAAATAGCTCATCTTTCAGCATTCCACTATTTTCAGTCAACAAGCTGAATTTTACCTCATCCCCCAACCATATGAACTTGCAGGGTATTGTCTTTTACAGAATTATTTTCAATTGAAACCACTTCCTTTAAAAATATTGTGAGAAATATTCTTTAGAAATTACATCTTTAACTGGAAAGGCCATTTCTTTGAATACTATAAGTGTCACCTACAGATCCATCCAGGGAATTCAAGTTATCTCTTTATATAAAGTAAGCAAAGAAAGCTACACTGACCTGGGTCACCAGGGTATGAAAGGCTTCTGAGAACCTGATCAGTAAATCATAAGTAACAAGATATCTGTATCTACCAAATAATTTTTCTTAAATTGTTTCTACACTACTAGCCTTTCTTTTAAATTGTTTATTTTCAGATATGTATTTTCTATATATTTTAGCAGGTTTTCCCTAACTGAATCACTTTACCTGGACAGAGAAATACAGACACCATAGCAGGTTTTGGAAGCTGTGGAAGTCAAAACTAACAGTAGAGTATTGCTTAATAGTGAACAGATTCAACAGCTGAAATCATTTAAGCTATCAGTAATAGCTGTTATTAGATCACAGCAAATATTTGGGAGTGCATGCCCGAGCAGATTATAAACAGCACACAGCAGGGGAGAGGTTCATTCAAAGCACCACTGGAACGTGTAATTTAAGGGTCTCAGTTCCACGAAAGGAGCCTGGGCTACAGCCAGATCTGTGTCCCACTGAAACCTTCCACCTGGGAGCAACAGGGGAGCCTCTCCAGGCAAGAAAACCCTCATAAAGCACCAGGGAGGCAAGAAAACTGATAAGAAACACTTGATCCTCATTATTTGGTTTTAAGATCCACCATTGCTCCACCATAATAAAGGGGGCAGCTTAGGTTAAACTTCAATTTAAGACACATCTGCAAAAGTGTCCTAAAATGTCCTTTCCAGTAAAGCCTAATAAAGCCTAAGACCTAAATATTTACTGTGCATGCTGATTAAAAATCCTTGTTTTCCAATGAAGCAATATCCTGCTTCAACTCAAGGTATCTCTCAGCCCAGAAGTTATTATTTTCAGAAAGATGAAATATCTCACAGTTTATTACGTGTGCCTAGTTCAGACATCAGGAACAAATGACTTTCATCCAAACATATTTAAATCATAATATTTATTGTAAGAGACCACTTTTTTTTTTTGTTCCCAGTAAAAATCTTTAAATAATTCTAAATTATGTTCTAAAGTATTTTTCACCCATTTGCAAAAAAAATTTCAGATTGTAACTTTTCTTAAAGATCAAAAATATAGTTTCATCAAATTTTAAGGTTTGGGGTTTTTTTCTTAAGGAGTCTTCATAGATAATGATGAACACTAGCCATAAAAGCACTACAAAAGTCTAAACCTTTAGTTAGTTACCAACAACACCTTTAAAAAAAAATTCTTTACAAAAAATAATCCTTCCTATGCTTTTAGTTCTCACTTCAGAGCATTCTGCAGAAACTGGTAGGACATTATTAGTATCTCATCCTCATTCAACAGACAGTAATCAATGGCACCCAAATACAGGTCTTTTGTCTAGATTTTCTTTTTCTCCCAGGGAGGGAGGAAAAAGCCATAAACAGATGTTGCAGCATCTCCTATCATCATGTCATTATGTTTATGAAATGTGTCAAAAGCCCATGACCAGGCATAAGAGCAAAAGAATTACTGAGACAGATACCCATTAAAGAGAACAATTTTTTTACAGATTTATCATACATGATCTACCACTGATCCTCTCACGTGTTTTTCCTCAATAAAGTGAAATATATTTGCTCAGCTGCTGTGAAATACATCTGAAATTCAAGTAGCTCCAATGGGCACACAGAACCAGTAAATCACCATTCACAAGCAAGAGTTCCATGACACTCTTCATTCATAAATATTAAATAAGAACTTCACAGAAAAAAAAGCTCAGAGTTCACCCTTACTCCCATTTTGCCGTGTTTGTGGCATAATTACTGTCCTTATGCTTCCCAGTATGCTCCATAAGTAGGTAAATATGTTTGGACTTCTTGCCATATGTATCTGACTTTAACATACCTGGTTTGGGCTTCTCAAGATATTTTTCAGTAATATTTTATTCTTAAAGTCAATATTAAATAAAAATTATAAAGTATTTACTTTTCAATAGGACAGGTTCACTGCCTTGAACTAATTTTTTACTCTGTCATTAAACATTTTATTGCTAGTCCTAGGAGCATCTTTATTCACAAGCCAAACATGTTAAAGAGCGACTCTTCTCTTTTACACACTGTTTAATTATTAGGCAAAAATGGATAAACTAGTGTGTAGGGCTCAGGGACTGGAGACTGATAAAGTTAAACTATGGCTTCCATTAAATTACAAAAATAACAACAATAAAAAAGAAAAACAGACTGTAAAGCCAGTGATATAACTTGTGATGATTCCACTATATCTTAATCTTTACCTCCATACCTGCTCTGTAGTCTTCATGTTTCCTTTTCCTTTTAATTTTTTACTTCAGCAGCTATAAAGTCTACACCTTCATAATTTATTGGATGCTCTCAGTCTGGAGAATCCATGGCTGTGTCCTGTCAAGTGCACAGATTTCAAAGCAGCTTGAAAATTATCAGCAAAATCTCGATGGTGCCCATGACAGCAGTGAAGCAGCCAGTCTGCTTCACCCTGTCTTGGTCCTTACAAGAACAAATCCTAAAAAAGGGTCACTGGGTCAGGTAATAAGTAGCTGTTTTGCAATATACTGCTGCTTTTTCTTTTTCTTTTTTTTTTTTTTTTTTGAAGAGCCATTGGCCATGGGAGCATTCAGTTGGAATGAAAATGTGAAGGGGGAACACACTGCCCTTACAGCACAAACCAGTGCTGCAGGAAGATGTTCTGTGGATCTCCTAGAAATCTGTAATCCTAAAAGAATTAAAACAACAGCAACAATACATAGATAATGCTATTTCCAGGCTAAAGAAGGGGAAGATCTTTCTCCCAAGTTAACTGAGCTGTGTTACTGAGCAGGAATGGGAAAGGGATTGGCCTAGACACTCTTGACTGGTTAAATGACTGTTCCAGAAGAGTCTGCTGGCATTAATATATTAAGAATTCATGCTGTTCCATCTACAAGCACAATTTTTCCAGAAAGATCCTGTAGGATATCAGTACACTGTAAGTCAAAAATGTAGTATTTAAAAAACAGTTCTCTCTCTGCATTAAAATAGAATGTGAATGCCTATGAGAGACTTACAGATGTTACAAAGATTATAAACTTATATAGATGATGTGAGACCTGATATTTAGGGGTTTTTCTATAAAGGTATGGAAAAATAAAAAATAATTATAACTTTTTTCAAAGACTTGTAAGCAAGTCTTCTGGCATACTGTCAACCATTTTAATCAAAATGCATTTCAAGCTTGGTTTAAAATTAAGGTAGGTCACACAGGCTCTTATTTCAATTCATTTGTAAAATTGTAAAATTTCTTTTATGTACCTCTGATGACAAAAAGCAGGGCACAGAAGAGGGGATATTTTCATTCTTTTTATTGTTCAACAGTGTGTTCAAAGGATCTGTCAAGTATTTTTGCTGGATGTGCTTAATCCTAGAGCTTTCAGACACAGCTTGTTACCTTCTTTCCACTTCAACACAGTTTCCTGATGTATTTATGAGGCTGAGACCAAACTGGGTCTGCTTGCAAAAGGTAAAACCTAAGAAACAAAGTATTTTAACCTAGTTAGGCTGAATCACTGTTAACCAGTTCATGCTGTTGAAAGGACCTGGAGTTGCAAAGAGATGAGCTATATACAAAATGCATCTAAAGGAAAAGGAGAACGTGGAGTTTTCATTGCAAATACTGCCAATATATATATATATTGCAAATATAAAGAGTAACAATGTCATAGATTAGATTATAAATGTGTATTTTGCTATTAAGACACTGTGAGAAATGGTGGTTATATGAAAAAGAGCAATATAACAGAGCCACTGGTCTGAATGCAACTCAGATTATTGTGGACACATAGCATTGCAAACTTATTTAATGATCTGAATCTGGTTGTGTGGAGGGGATGGCCATCTTTCATACCAGAGATCAACACTGATGTTGGTAGCTGCTCTTAGTCTCAGAAATCAAGCTGAGAAATTACGAAAATGGACAAATCCCACCTGGGATGTACCTCCACAGTCACCCATTCCAGTAGTTGGGCATTTCTGCATCCTGGAAGGAATATTGGAGAATGGTCATATTAGATTTAAGGGTGTGACTGCAGATTTCAAATTAGTATAAAGGTGGGGAACTTGGAGATTTATCAGGCACCAGAGAAATAGATTTTTATTGGAAAATGCTCCAAGATTCCTCTAGGAAGGGATACTGTGAAGAAAACGGACAGAAATTGAGGTAAAAATAAAGGGTCCAGAATTTAAGCTTTCAATTGTCTGAAGCACTTCAGATTTAACAGCCCAGCATTTATTTAAACAATTAGAATTAAGTCCCTAAATACTTCCCTTCCAAAGACAAACTCCAAAAGAAAATTGGTGTGACAGTTATCTGTCTACCTTGACATGCAAGGTGAACTATTACCTGTGAGAACTGTGAGCTCTTACACATGTCAAGAACATGTCTGATATTAATGATCCTTGAATGCAGAGGACTGGTGTACATCCAACAAGCAGGAAAAGGAAATATGTTCAAGAAGTGAAATAGCCCAATTGAATCTATCACGTTAAGATTTAGATTTGCAAGTGGTAACTGTCCTATTGCATTTAGGCACTTTAATTTTCAAATAATCATAAAATTTTGAACTTTGAAAGCAGGAAAACTCAGATTTCTGAGTTGTTCAAAGCCTAAGAGCTTTTGCTTTTAAAAGCTTAAAATCCTTACAACTGAAAAACCTGCACAAAGCAGTGAAAAGTGCTTCTCAATTAGTGCTCTTTTACAGAACACTGCTGTGTCACTGGTTTAGTATTGTATAGAAATAATTATACATATGATTTAAAGCGGTTCCTGCTGGCTTTAGTAATATAAAAGATATCTTTCTATCCCAACAGTTGTCTGTAAAAATTATCATAAGCAGTTCATGCATCAGAAGAACACAAGTGCAGCATTTCTGTTTCAGATTCCCACTCTCTAGGTTTCTGTTTCCCATGTTTGTTTTTCCTGGCTGCTGAACGCCCATCAAGTGTATTCCACCATTTACAGGAAGAGCACAAGAAAATCTCTTCAATGACAACTGAAGTGTGCTACATTTGCTCCATTTTACAACAAAGCAGAAAAAAAAAAATCCACTTTTTACTCAACTTTCACTAGACCTGAAATCATTGAAGTGTTCGGCATCAGCTCTCACAGTGATGTAACATCTGTCAGAGCCACTGGAGTGCATTTCCTTCCCTGCCTGCACTGGCTCTTCCTTTCTCAGGGCTCATGCCAGGGAGATTTAGGAGTTTCCTGCTTCCAGCTCCCTGACCCTTTCCACTGCTTCAAGAGTAACTCCCGAAGCAGGTTTGGGAGCAGAGGTGCTGTGCCCAATCCTCAGCCAGATTGATAATGACGGTTCCCAGAGCCCATCACTCACCTTGAGTATGTGCCAGTTTTGCTGAGAAGCCTTAATTTTTAAAAAAAATAATTATATTATACTTATTTCAAAGATGGGAAGTGAAGCACGGAGAGGTTTCACTGTTTGCTCAAGGCCATACGGCTCTGCAGGGTCACATGGGAAAGTAGGATCCAGTAATATCCCTTTGTAGACATTAACTGAAAATCTCTTAGTCCAGACATTTGGCAACATGATAGAAACAACACTGTCACTCCAGAAAGTTCAACTACATAAGTATTCTAAATATTAAAGAAGGATTTCAAAAGTTATTAAAAAAATATTTTAAAACAGGCTAAATTGTGGAGTGCTGTTTTCAGCTTCCCAAGGTTTTTATTCCCTAGTACTTGTTTTAGCATTCCTGAAATCCTAAAAAAGATTTCTAAGTAGACAATTCTCATCCAAATGACCACTTTTTCTAATAGTGTATGATACCCACATGACAGAAATAACATTCAGGCCATTTTTATTTTATGTTTCTGCTGTACAACAACACAAAAAATAATATATTATTTGAGAATATCTATATTCTTTCCTTTCCTTTCAAGAAGGGCTGGTCTTGGTCATAAGGGCATGGAACAAGTGAAGGAGTCTGGAATTCTCAGACTGTTTTGGGCACTGATCCACTGCACTGCCTAGAGCACATCCCTGTCTCTTCTTCTTGAAGAAACATTATCTCATTTACCTACATCTCTATCAGTCATGTTGTCAGGATTACAGCTTCTAAGGTGCTTTATAGATTAAAATTGTGCCAATTTAACTTTTCTTTCTATTTTTACATATACTCCACACGTTGTTCTCTCTACAGAAATTTTATCTAACACACAAACAGTTTAAGAATTTTCCTCAGTGAAAGCTTAGTAATATACACCAGTTTATACACATCAGACTCTGTTCGGTACTCCTTTTTATTGAAATTCATATCTCCAGTATGTCAACTTAAATAGTTATTGGGAATATAATAAAATAGAACATCAGATGTAGATCTCTAAGCATAGTCCTTAAAACTGTATTTTGGACTGCTGAACAAACAAACGTGACCCTGTGCACCAACTTCTGTGGGCTTGTATTTCAAAGCAAAAAAAACAAAAGTCACAGGAATGGATATTTTAAAATCCACCTCATCTTTCCCACCTCAGAGCCACAAGCTACAGCCAGCAGTTGAGAGCTAAAAGAGCAAAAAAAGATGCCCTCAACCTCTACGAGTTTATGGAAGTACATCCACTTTAATATGTTCATGCTCCATGTCAAACATCCCCCTTTAAAAGAATTTCATACCATGCATTGCATTCAAAATTGCAAATATAAAGTGTCTGATAACATTTAATGGCCTCTAGGTATAATCAGCATAAAACCAGCATAAAAGAGACTCAATCTGAATATGAAATGTTTAAACCAAATGTGATGGAACCTCATGGGGAATTCTGCCACACAGGCTGTCCTTTCTTCTAGGAGGTCCTTCACTGTCCTTGTAGGGGGTACAGAAAAATGATATGGAAAAGAAAAGAAACCTAAAGCATCAGTGTGCTGCAGCAGTGTTTAACCACTGCTTCAATGAAGGCAGCTTTGATCACTTCTGAGGGAAAAGCAATGACCTGTCCTTTAAGGAGAACGTTTTCTCTTTTGATCTGTGCGTTGCACTCATTTAAACTGAGTTCCAAGTGTTAGTGTCTTATTTAATACTTAGTTATAAAAATATCACATAAACAGATAAAAATTCATGACACTCACAAATCCCAATCCAGTTATTTTATATTGTAGCTGGCTGGTAACTTTGAAAGACGTCAGAAGTAGGTTCTAATGTACCACAAAATCTGCAGTAGTAAGTACTGTACATATCAGCTAAATATAACCATGTTATTTACCTATTATTTACACACTAAATACTAAGTCTGCCAAGGTAAAAGCACAGGTGCTCAATTGTACTTTCTGCATTTGTCCCAGGATCATATTAACTATCCAGGTAAATGATAGGTGTGATACACAGCTACATTTGAATACCTAAAAGCAGAGACTGTATTAGAATCATCTACAGCACAGCTTTTGTAAGTTATGGAACATCATGACACTCCCAGTTGATTAACATATGTCCATTAAGAACTGCAGTAAAATCTGACTGTTTATTTCTATTCAACTAATTTCCAGCAATGTTTTATGAATGCCCCAAACACTGAAAAAAAAAGAACAAAACAAAAGGTCTTACCCACCACAATTTAATAAAGCATTGAGAGCATTACTATGTAGCCATTTCCACAACTCAGGATATATTTTTAGTATTACCATGCACTAAACAACCAGAAAACCCACAAATGCTATTTTGCAGTTTTGAATCTGTTCCCAGCGTGAATTTCTGAACAGAAGTTTAATCTCATCATAACTGTCTTAACAATACCATGACCAGAAGAGGAATTTATTGCTAACTGAGAGCAACATGTAAAATCTTCTCTAATCCTGATCATTTTGCCTGTGTCAAAGCAAAGGCCACAAGGTGAGACAAAGGGAAGGAACATGAAATATTTAATTCAACAGTCCAAATTGTTCTTAGATTTTGAGATGGCTAAAAAGACTCTAAAATCAGGTAAATACAGTTCAAAGGTAATTAATGGCTTTAGACCCTGTGATCCTTCCAATCTATGGACTCACACCTGATTTGGAAAGGGAGTTAGAAGTGTGGTAGATAGTTTTAGAAGATCAGTATACACCCTGTTGGGTGCCTGTACTCTGGGTGACTTTAATTTTGGAAAACTGTAGATTCCACTGTTAGCAAACTCACACCACTTCAAAAATATGTACCCCAGCTTCAGGATTGGTAGCACTTCGGTACTTGAGGGAAGCAAATTTAGCCATAAATGAGAAAACATTACTACTTTTCCCCACAGGTCACCCTCAGCATCTTGCTACATGGAAAAGGGGAAAACACTTGAGGCACTCACCCTGTTGGCACATTATGCTTGGGGATTTCGAGATGGATGACTTGTATCTGTGTTTACAGCCTTTCAGCAGAGTGCTCACTGTTTACTCTGGAATTAATCCAGGTCCATAAAACCAGTGATACATCAACGTAACAGATGTGCTTAAGTGACTATGCATTATAAGGTGATTTGCTTTAGTTATAAAAACTCAGTAACCAGTTTTAAGTTGATTTTGACAATCACAGTCTGTGACTAATCAGCACTAATTCCTGTGAGAGGATTGGTAATGTCCACTTCTAAGGACTTCATAATTTCATTATTTGACTTTCAAAAGTATCTAAGCTAATAAAGGTAATAGAGTTGAAACATGTCCTAATTCTTGGCATAAGTCTAATTTATCCCTATAATATCACTATTTTGTTTACTTTTGGTTCATCTCATACTTACAAAACGCTGGAATGTAAATGAAATTCCTTGGTCTTCAGGACACAGGATGGAGCCAAGGCAGTGCTAATGCTGCTCTCTAAAGGACCAACTCAGCAAATAAAAACACAAGGTTTGTTTAACAACTGTTAATGTATTTGGCTTGAGAGACTTTGTTAAGAGCTCATTATTATCTTCTTTTCCAATCAATATGTGATTTACTTGCAACTTAACTAGGAATAGTTGAGTTGCAAGTTTGTGAAATGTGTCAGAGCTCTTTCTTCTCCTGCACTTGCCTCTGTCAGAACTCTTTCAGAGAAGGTGGTATGAACTGCCACATGCTAAATAGAAAAAAAAATAAATCTATTTTAGAATGCTTTTTCTTCTTTTTCTTTGATGCCCTCTATTGTGAAACTTTTATCATGTTGATCATAGACAACTCCTTTCTTCAAAGCTAATAATATCATTGACTTGATAGCAGAAGCTGGAACTCTAGGTTTGAGATGTGTCCTAATGAATGCACTGAACATTTTGTGCTCTTCAGTCTGAAAAGTCTCTGTGTATAATCTGTCCCAGCCAACAGAGACCCTGACTGCATTTTTCACCACAAGTAACTAAAGGATCTTGGCAGGGAAACAGGTCTCCACATACAGCTCTGTAACATGACATGCAAGTTGTCTTAGTCTATATTCATTTATTAAAACGTACAGGTAGAAGCACCATGGGTTTCATTATGTGGAATAACTAAGTGTCAGATGGAAACAAGTCTCCCATAAACATACAGTATGGTTTGAGGTTTCACAGACTCTCAGGCTGTTTTAACTAAAGGTAGGGCCAGAACCTAAATTTTAAGTGGATACCTAAGCCCTCCATGTAAATATATGCATTGTGAAGTGATAACTATTTGTATTGAATCGTCAAACTACATTGTTACTCTAAGTATAATATTCCTGAAATGCCTTTACAAAGCCAGCTGGAAACCTTGACATTTCATCCATATTGTTATTTATATACATATTTACTGCTGCCACCTGCTTGTAACTTGGCTCATACCATGAAGCACTACATTTCCCCTGTTTCATTATACTTTGACATTTCACTATAACTACATAGCTGCCCATTTCTCAGTTTCCAATTGCTCTGCAGCCACCCTTGAATTATATTGGCTTAGTAATAGAATAAAGATCTTTCTCCGTGGTAGCACTAACCTCTTTTTTTTCCATACCCAGATGGTACAAATCGCTGCTGGCACATGTAACAATTATAGCACAGCTTCTGCTGCTTAAATGAACCCCCATAAACCCCACAGAGCTAGATTAGATTAGGGAATTGGGAGGTGAGGAGGAGGGCTGGCCAGTGGTCTCAGCTCAAACAGATAAGGATTTGGTACAGGCTGTGTGTGGCAGTGATGGAGGAGGCAGCAGGCTCACAGTGCAATGCTCACTGAGCCTGTTCCTAAGGAAGAAAGGGAAATTAGCTAATAAAGTTAATAAACCTAATTTCAAAATCAGCACCACAACACCCATTTTTGCTATTATTCAAATAACTGGGTTATTTGTCTGATGCCTCAAACTGATACTTCCCAAGGAATAATGTTGGAAACAGCACTCACCAGGAGACACTCAGACCCTCAAATTTGCCTGTGTTCTGGCTCCACTCAATCCAGTGAATCAGCCAGCTCTTGGATATTTGGATGAAGGCTGATGACCCCAATCCATACCCTCAGACATATAAAATTTAAAAATACATATAAATTTCCAGCTCCTCTGTGCCTGTCCTCTGAGCAGGAAGATCAGTAACTGAGGATGGTGTAAAGGGATTAACTGGAGAGGCCCTGTGAGAACACTGAACTAGGCTGGTTTGGAGAAGGAGAACAACTCACTCTGGGCCAATCTACTTGACAGACAAAGAAATGTTTCTGTGTAGTCGGTCCAAAGGTTTGTCATGAGCCATTTTAAAGGGAATCTACAGCATGGAAATCTTCACATGGGACACAAATCTTTCATGGCTTCACCAAAGTTGTGCTGCTTTAAATTTAATACAAGTTAGGACACAACCTAGCACACACACACACACACATATATATATATAAGTAATTTTAAGGAAAATCCTCTAGGTATTCAATATTTAAGAGATACTAAAAGTGAGGGGGAAAATATATGAAAGAAGGATATCCAATACATTAAAAATTATTGTAAAATATGTGCACATGGTATTCACATAAGTAATAGAAAATACTTTAAATGTTTCTACAAAAGCATCTGCTCTACCTGTTCTTCAACTCTGTCCCTATCAGGAGAACAGAGGAGGCCTTCTTGTGTACCTGAAAGGCCAACAGTTACAGACTTACAGCAGTTAGGGAGAAAAAAAGAGGAATGGACTGTTGTTTTTCCAGTCCCTAAATAAACAGTTTTCCCTGCTAATTGAAAAGAAAGTTCACCAAAAAGCCAGAACTAAGTCTACTTATTGTTTAGAGTGCAAAACCATGTCTCGTATTGTGCCTCTAAATCAAACACAATATGGTAATTTAGAGAAACACATTTTTATTGTGTTAAAATTAATTTAGGGTTATACTAAAAAGACCAGAACTACATATGAAGCACTAATTTCTGCTGCTGTCCTGATGAAACCACATCTCAGGACAGAACAGGAAAAGGCAAATACTGTTCATTTTGCACAAGGTACAAACAGGAAAACAAAACATAGAAAACTCAAAGTGAAGAAAACAATCTTCAGTTTGCAAACCTCATTTAGCTGGGAATAAGCAAGTCTTAGCTGGGAATGAGCAAACTCATTCACTCAGCCTCAAAATAAAGAGCAAATTTCAAAAAAACAGCTTATTTTCTAGCTTCTGTTTAGGCCTTGGAAAAGTAAACTTTTTTAAGAAAAGGCTAAGAGCCTTGACAGTCATTAGCTCTGCTGAGAATTTGACTAATTTCTTTTTGGTATCTAAATTTGGCTTTACAAAAACTATTAAACAAGACAAGGGGATTTCTTTTTGATGCTGAAAATGATCAGGTCCACCAGGGACAAAACACTTCACACACGTTCTTCCCCATGAAACTGCAGATCCTGGAACAAGCAGCACAAAAAGGAGCCCCTCAGATCCCTCAGGAAATGCAGAAACCCTCAGGAATCACCTACCCCAGTGGGGGGATAGAAACTTGGCAAGCACACAAACACACCCACTGCTGAGAGCAAAGGGACCCTCTCACAGCCCGGTTACAAATCCAAGCATGTAAAATTAAGCAACAACACAACTAAAAACACACAGACAATCAAAGCTGCTTCTCTTCTTTAACCCACCCCTTCAAAAGTAGGTCTAAGGTGAAGAAAGGATTATTTTCCCTTGAAGGATGTTTCCAATCCCTGTCCTTCAGGGCTGCTGGCACAGTGCTCCCCCCAAGAATGTAGGGAAAGCTTCCCCTGTGCCTACGATCCCGCTGCCTGGGCTGACTAACAGCAGAACCTGAAATAATTACATTAATCAGAATCAGCAATAGAGGCTTATTATTTTAGTCTTCTTCAGAAATGACCTGACCAGCAGAAAACCTAACTTTGGGTTTTTTCTTATATCTAACAGAATTTACTTCTCTCTCTGCAGACTATTAAATGCATCTGTGATGACACCTACATCTCCCATCCCGTTTTTGCTTTTGGACCAGAGGAAAATTTAAGAGAACTTTATTCCATAAGGCTTTTCAAACACTGATTTAGAGACAGAGCTGAAATTCTAAATTTTAAAGTGAAGGGCAGACTTTCCCTTCAGTCAAAGCAGTTATATTATCTATCTGAATCAATAAATCAGCATTTTCCTCAAATCTCCTAAATTCTGTTCCTGTTTATAGAACTGCATTTATGTGGCAAATTCAGCAGAAGTTGCTTGGTTTAATTTCGAGCTGTAAGAAAAACAAATGCAGACACAGCAGGAGGTAAGAGCTGTGATAAAACAGACTAAAGACTTGCAAAGTACTCAAGGTATCTGAGGAAGAACAGTTTAGCAATATGATGTGACCTATTATAATAGCTGGAAATAATAGCTTTGGAAGTCTGCTATTGGACTTAGGTTTTAAAATACAATGGTGTAGCAGAAGGTAGACACCATTTAATAAACACTAGAGAGCAGGCCAAAATGAAATATTGCTACTCTCTCCTGGAATACCATAAACTTTTGTGTTACCAAGTTCTGAGTCCTCCCCACTACTTCTGATAAATCATTTTAGCCCATCTTTGTACAGTTTTTGCTCATGTGAACACAGTTTTTCCCCATTCTATTTACCTTATAAAGATCAACCATTAGAAAAAGAAATAGGTGGGAGTTCGCTCAGAAGAGAAAAGAAACCAGAATAACATATGCATGGGAGAAATAAGGAGCAGGCAGCAGGAAAAAAAGAAAGGATGAAATGCAAACACAGCAAAACCAATGTTATGTTGAAGGAACAGAAACATGACACAAGTGAGCCTTGGACTCAGTGTGACTTTGCATTTCAATTAAATACCATGGAGACATGAATATATATAAACTTGATAACCTTTGAATTAACTGATAAGTGTGTTTCTGTTATTTACACTTATGAAAAAAATGAGAAAGTTGTAGTGCAACTGTTAATCAGTCTCTAAACTTTATGAACTAAGACAATTTTAAAGGATGATGTCCTAGTTAATTATTTTTTTATTCCCCACAAACCACTTTTTAGTTTAACTTCATAAAACCTAAACACTACGTATTTATCTTCCTTCCAACACAGACCTTGTATTTTAAAGAAAATTATTGAAAAGACAAGAAGTCAAATGGCACTTGAGGAACAATATGAGTTATTTGATCTAAAAAATATCAATTTTCAAAGAAGTTATGTTTTTCGTAACACTTATACAGTAAAAACCAACTTTTAGACAGTTAGCCAACTTTCACACTGTAACCTGACTGTCAAAAGCTGATGTGAAATTCAATAAAGGCAGCTAACATACATTTTTGTGATCACCTAAACCACTAGGAAGATCTTGCTGGATAAGCCAAACCTATGAAATAATTATTTTTTTCTTAATAGCTCTTCATAGTAACAATAGACATAATGGAAACATCAAAAAGAATCTCTGAAATTGGAGATAATCTCAATAAAAATTCTATTTTACCTCTGCAGCTAAGAGTTGATAGAACATAGAAACCCATGCTTAAAAATAAAATTCAACTACCAATACAAGCTGTAGAAGATAAAAGCATCAAATGACGAATTCACTTTTTAAATGCATCTGTGCATTAGAACAAATACACCATGGTCCATGGTAATCCTTGCTGCCCATATCCAAACTTAGTGTATCTCTGCCAATAACTACACCTGGTTGCAAAGACCACCACCCAAATCAATAACATAAGGTGATAGTAATTTTTATAAAGCATCATATACTGGTCACCCAGTCCCCTGACAAACCAAATCTCCCTTTGACATGTACAGCACCTTGTTTATTCAGGTTGGTCAGCACAACAAGCATGTGCCATGTCTCCTATTAGCAATCAAGCCTTACAATCCCTATTGACAAGACGGACAACAATCCACTCTCGTAAAAGATTCATGACACAACTTTGCACTCTCTCCTGCTTGCTTTCTCATAAAACCAGTGCAAATCCCATCAAAAATTTAGCAGAACCCCTGCCTCATCTGTTTAGGCCTGAAGCTAGTTGCAGGGACAACTCATTAGGGACAAGCTCATTAAAACCAGCCCTGGAGCAAAAGCAGTTTGCGAGTCTCCTCATTTTTATTCACTTTCACCCAGCCATTCCAGTTCCTTGTGTTCCCAGACACAGAGCTTCTAATGATTTCATACAATGAGCAAGGCCCTTTCCAGACTTACACACCCAGGGTTCCACAAATGCAGTTCCTTCTGTACTACAAAGCCAAGAGAGTTCTGTTCATTTGTAAGGCTTAGATGGTTCCATATGGAAAGGCAGCATCAGAAAACCTAGAAGATTCTCTTCTGAGTCCATGAGCAAAAGGGACCTGTGAGTAACTATCAAACACACGCTAAAATCCAATGAGAAATCGAGATGTTCAGAGTTAAGGATGGCAGGTCCACACGCCCAAAGTTTCAGTCACGTAGGAGTGCATTTGGTATTTCATTTGGTATTTTTAGCACCTGAGGTAGCTAAAATACACAACAATAAAAATAAAGTTAAAAAATGGGATAAGGAGAAGGAAAAAAAGAAAAAGAAAAAAAATCCAGGATTTCCTTTCTCCTTAATAAATACTGTTGAAATAAAGCCAGGGGGTTTGCATGTTGTTTGCCTTTTCTGTCACTTGCTAAAGCCCCTCGGTAAAACAATCCTTACTTTTGCCACGAGCACCAGCTGGGAAACCTTGCTAATACCTTCTAAATTAGCTGCCCAAAGTTAGGCATGGTAATAAGCAGCCCAGTTTCAAATACAACAGAATTTGAAAATCATGATTATCCACAGTTTGTGAAGGGTGGCGATCAAAATATCCTGGGATGTTTGCGAGAGCTTCATTTCTTCTGTCACGTGCAAAGAGAATTATAAAAGTCTGCAAAGAGTAGATTTCCACCCCTAGACCTGTGATGACAAAAGCCTGTGAGTGTTGCACAGGTATCTGTTTGTGCATTTGTAAAGCAGGAGGAGAAAAGTGTCACAGAGATGCGGCCTCCAAAGTCAATTGATAAAACTTGTCTTAAAAGAGCTTAATTCTAACAAACTTACTGTCATGTGCATGGCAAAACTATTCAGACATAGATATATGCCCAGATAACACATTATACTTCCAAAGAGAGTCTTACAGAATTTTGGAGTAGCAAAGAACTGTCTGGAAGAAGTGTGTTCCAGTCATTCCACAGATCGTCTGCTGAAAACCAACCAAATTCTACTTCCCAGTTACGCAGGAGAACCAAGACTGTAAACAACTGTCAGGGTGAAGAAGCCCCTCATCCCACAGCAATCCCAGAGCAGTGTCTTAAAACATATTTTTGCAGGAATGTTAACATTGAATCATGCATTCTCCCCTTGCTTGCACTCTGTACACAGCACTACATCTAAGACATTCTTATTCTTGTCGAGTTCATTCTCTGCTCATCTTATGCTGATGTGTAGCAATCTCATTGACAGTCTTCAGCCCACCACCCAAGGCAACACAGCATCAGGGCCTACAGCATTTTTCAAAGTCAAAATTAAAAAAATTGATTACTTTGCTTTCTTTGCTCCCATACAACCGCGCAGACGGAGTCAAAAGTACTTACTTAATCTGAAAGAATTAATTATTTGCAAGATCACAGGCCCAAACTGTCAAAGATTATGAAGCCTGACATGCACAATTTTTCATTATTGCCATGAAAACTGGTGCACCAATATAATTACTCCACCACACTGTCAGGTGCCAGGAGCACACAGCACCTCAAGCAACACAGGTAAATTGATGGGGTGTGAAGTTTGTTTCATGCCCAGGCTGTTGCCTAAGTGCTCAATATACAGGATCACTCACTCAGCATCAACACAATCCCTGGCACAGACCAACAGTCCTGCACACAATTCTCAGCTGTAGGTTAAGCAAATCAGCCTTACTTTGCACTACAGTGGAGCAGGACCATTTAATGGGTAGTTTAGGGAGCACCTTAGGGAATAGGAAAAGAACACTTGCTTTTTTGATTGTTTTTAGAGAAAAATTTGTCTGTCTCTCCATTCGTCTTCAGTGGGGGCTTTGACTGCCTTATATTCTGGAGTAGGAGGCACTCACACTACTCAAATAAAGTCTTAGTTGAGAAACACTATTAACCATGTTTTGCACTATGTTCCCTTTGCCTCCCTGTACAAAGGATGAAAGCTGCAATGCCATCAATGCTGACAAAGTAATGAAGTTCAAGTTTTCTGAAACATGAGAACTTAGGGAGTAAGCTATTTAAGATTAAAACATATAACAAGCTACTAAAAAAAAAAAACTAATCTACTAGCACAAGTTTTCAGCATTTTGAAGACATTAAAAGGGCCTCATTTATTTTTCTATTAGTCTCTCAGGTCTCCATTACAAAATTACCAAAAAGCTGAGAACTTACACGTCTCATAAAACTTACTGCAGATATGGAAACTTGATAAAACATGAATTTGTAAAGAAGACAATGACAACACAAATGCATTTAGAGTGAGAATAACAATGTTACTTTTCTCCTTTAAATCCCAATAAAATTTTTCAGAAGAGAAGCTTAGCAACACAAGGACTGAAATTCAAATGCTTCAAAATATAAATACACCTTTAATAACAATAGCTTTTTGGGTTTTAGACAAATATTGTGAAGCTTTATTTAATCTTTCCTATAGATTTTCAGAGGCACCTTAGATATAATGCTGCTTTTAAATTTAAGTATAAAGTGTAAGAGAAGTGAAATACAACTCATTACTACATTAGCTCTACTTCTTTCTAAACTATTTTCTTAGAAAAATAACTAATTTCTCAGCTTCCAAGCAAACTATAAAATATAAGCAAATTCAATTTAGAATGTTTAGAAAGGATGTGAATGCATCATATATGTCACTTACTGTGTGGGGGGAAAAAATCTGAAAACAAATAGCTGTGGAAACACGGCAATACCGAGTGTTAATAGCATAATATCAATAAAACTGAAAGATGTAAATAGGTAATTTGGATTAAGCACTTGGATTACTTGTCATTAGTTATTAAGTATTTCTCCAAATGAACTTGCTCTAAGGCACCCACATATTTACAAATGTCGTGACTCCTTTTCCTGAAGACACTGGAAACACACCGGTGCCATTAGAGAGGAATTGAGTGTGGGTCCTCTAAGCAAAAAGGCAATGACTTCATTGAGCTTCATTACCTACACAACTTTCCCTCATTAAAAATTCCAAACAAACGGGTGCTTCACGCTAGGTCTACTTCTAAAATTGCTTTCTTTTTATTCCCAGGGATACATCAAGAGCTGAGGGAGAATTCATGCAGTATAGATCAGTCAGGCATTGACAGCACATCACACTTTGACAAGCTGCTTGGCTCTGTTTAAAGTCTAAGTTAGGCCTTGGCCCATCAAGGCCGTGGCTATTGAATTATTGACAGGCTCTCACTGTGGCGCAAAGGGAAGGAGTGCTGTAGCCTCAGCTCAGTAAAGATGAAATGGAAACCCTCTCTGAAGCTTACTTTAGCACGTTAAAGGAGTTTTAATGGTCTTGTTTAAAATTCAGCAAGAGAATACATTAGACTGATTATATTTTCACCAGCTAAACAAAAAGTTTGGGATGCTGCGGAGAGTATAAATGAGAGGAAAACTACACAAAGTATACATTTGACCTACACCAAGAAGATGACTAACATTCCAAATTCATGTCAAATCATCCAGCTTCACATACTTAATAATTTTCACCACTCTGTTCAGTTACACCATGTGCAATCAAGGGTTAACAATAATGCAGAGGTTCATCATCCTAAAATCTGGCTTTTATAATAGTTACTTCTTGCTGATGCAACTAAATCTACAAGCCAGTGTAATGGCCAGTCGCTGTTTACAGTATACCAACCCCAATAGTTCTATATCTCTTTTCCTTTCTGGCTATCAAAAGTGCACTAAGGGGTGTCAGTAAGGAACTGGCCACCCAATATCTGCTTGGTTGGTTTGTTTCCCCAACAGAACCCCTCAGCAGAGTAAACCACCATCCTTCCACAACCAGCTGATTAATATTAACAATCCTCATCTTCTTACATAATCTCTTTTCTTCTTCAAATTTATACCTGCCAAGCTTTACTTGTGTTTTAATAGCTGATGTCAGACAAGCAACATGCAGAAAGTTCCATCTCAGGACTATAATTTTAAATACAACGAGACTCACATCAACTGTCGCACAGACATGCGGAAAATTATTCCACATGGACTCCTAAAGTGCATCCTAAAAGCTTCAAAGAACGAGTAGGTTTTTTTAAAGAATTTAAATTGATGATCAGGGAGTGGGGGGAGGTGGTGGTGAGGGGGGTGTTGAGCAATTTGTCTAATGTGACCCCATACTCATTTCTCCAGCATCACTTCCAATATGCTGCCTCCTGTCAAATCAACAAAGAGAGCCAAACAGCACATCTAAATTTGTGTTCATTTGCCTTCTGCAGGATTATCTGTGCCACGTCAAGCATTATAAGTAAATCAAAGATGCTTCTCAGGGGCTGTAAGAGTGGGGCTAATCTCCAGACAAATATTTAGAAGGCAGCTTAGCCTGTTCTGGCTTTAATCGTTTCCAACTGATTTGACTTATTCTAATTACAGTCTTTATGTTATAAAAGCCATTTTTATGTTGCTGAGGAGCAGTTTCACTGCAAATACATGAAATTTTGCTGAGTTTCTGTTCCCATGTTGATTATGGAAATGGTACTCTACAGCTATCCTCTAATTAGAAAAAACACACTGCACAGAGCCTCAACAATTTTTAACATTAATAACAGACTGACAGTGTCCTTTTGTGTGTCTTTAAATAACTTCTAAAAATATGACACCACAAAGCCACTGTATCCCACTTGGGTATCATACCAGCTGCAATTTTCACATTTTAGCATATTATATTTATTCAAACACAGAACAGCATCTTTGAAGAAGCTGTTTAGCAATTTAACCTAGCAGAATAAAATAATTAAACTTCTGGAGAGTTTGTGGTGAGGTGCTTTCCAAGCCCATGAACTTGAAAAAATTCAAACACTCACACACAAAGCAAATTGTACATATCTTGGATAAATCAGACACCATGGCTACTTATTACTTTTAGTATTTCCTTACCCTGCTATCATTTCCCATAATGAACAGAGGGCTGAGATAATAGTTCTGCTTTGCATTAACTCACAGACTTTTCTTTGCTGTTTAATGGACATTAACTGTAACCCTAATGCTGGGAACAACTGAAATCAAGACAGAGAAGTCACAGAACACACAACATACATCTATTCCAACTTCTACACATTACTAAGTAATATTTCCTTTGAACAGAGAAGACCTGGTCAAAGCTGGTCCCAGAAAAAGCAGTTACAATGAAATACAAATAAGGCATTTGGTAATATTAATGCTGCTATGACTCCATGTAACAGACAACTCTGAACATTGCCAACTTCCTATGCAAAATCAACATTAATATAGTGATATGATGAGGAAAACAAAAAGGAGATTAAAAGACTAAAAGGTGGCATGATTTTGTCACGTACAGAAAAGGTGCTTTTGGAATCAAAACTGAAGGAAAAGGCAACCTTGAGGTTTCTACATTAGATATACAGCTTAAAAATATGCATTTCTCTTTCCATACTGTGACTGGTCAAACTAAACTGCTATAAAATATAACAGGGTACTTGCCACAACCAAATTCCATAAGGTATTTACAGTATGACCTCTAACGTCTCTATGAAACAACAGGTAGCACTATCACACAATTTTGCAAGCTGACGTGACATTAATGTGTCCAAGTTCTTTTCATTTCTCTGAAAAATCTAGGCTTGTTGATACAAACCTGTTAGGTGTCACCAAAACATGTTTATATGTCCTTATTATACGTATATTTATATGTGTATATTTGCTAGAATGGAGGGCATAAATTACTCAAGCAACAATTTTAATTGCCTTATTTTTATGGAGACTTGTTCCACAATAGTTTGTTATCCTTTTTTGTATAAATTAAAACTGTACTATCAATGATTCTTTGACTAGACTTCACATCTCAATTACATTAGTAATAAATTCTATGTGCAGGCTTTATGTGCAAGCTCCTCATCTTTTTCATCCATAACTAGATTTTGCAAAATTGATGAAGAAACTAGAAAGAAAGCAAAACTACATGATAGTCCTCAAAAAAAACTTTCCAGCCTCCTACTCTGTTCAGCTTAAGGATATCCTGAGAGGAACATGTGTTCTGGACATTTAGTAAACCTTTTTGGTTTTATCTTAAGTTCTGAAATATTAGAAGTCAACCTGATGAGAACAAGCCAGTGAAGCAGCCAGGAGCACGAGGCTGCCACGATTCTGTTTCTGCAGTGGGTACTGGGGTTTGTATTTTCTAGAACAAGAAGACAGTTAGTGGTGCTATCATATATAGAATTCCAGTGATGGAATAAGCTGTTTGGGTTTCAGATACACTCACTGCTCAGCCATACAATCTCCTGTGGGTGTTTCCCACAAGCCCCTGAGATTCTCTCTCTTCCAGACTGAGTGTCAGCCAGGTAGTGTATCAGGAACACTTGGGATGGCAGGCAGCCAAGAGTCTCTTCCTAATGCACTGCATAGACCCAATAAAAGTTTGTTGTTTGTTTTTTTTCTGAACTGCACATCCTCACTTCATTGTCCATTTTAGCACTTATAAAACATATTACACTGTTATCCCGTAGATCTAGAGTGTAACACTGAGGAACAGAAAGTTAAAAACATGACTACTCCTTTACTTGAAATATCATTCACTGGGCACTGTTACACCAGTTCTGTAAAGCTTGTATTGGCTCTGTTTGCATATCAAATTTATTTTGGTTTAGATCAACACATTTCTATTCAAGAGACTTCTATTCAGCCCCCCAAAGGAGCAAAAACTCCATTAGTCTTACAGTTGTCCAAATTATACCCTCAAAGTCCTGCCATCTTTAGGCATCCTTCAAAGGATGAGGCAGAACAATAATCTTTGCCTGTAGCTTTCACACTGACAAACCTCTAAAAGTTTCCACAATCTAAACAGGGACCACAAAAGTTCCTCAGGAAAGGAACAAACCTGATGCAAGAAGGAGCAAACCAAAAATGCTTACCTTTTACTATTCTATATAAAGAAGCATATATACAGTGAAACCAAGTCGCTTTTCTAAGGTATTAAAGACAAGACAGTAAGCATTTTCAGATGTGATTATCTCCCACTTCAATATCCCAGTGCAATCCGGTGGTTTTTTATTGTTGTGAGGAAATAGAACTCATTGCTGTCAGGAAATTGAGATCTTGATGCCTCTGTGAACAAAATTATTAACAAAGCTGTGCTGACTGTACAAACTTTTGCTTTTCTTAGACCAGTTCTTCACAAGATAAACCCTCCTTAACAATATATTGTGTTTGGGACTTTTTAATGAGGTAAATACGTTTCCCCCTCTCTCCAACACTGAAAAGTCAACATGTTATGTCAGGGAAGAGGTAAAAGTGGATTGTCAGACAGGACAAGTTTCCTATTAGTGAACTGTAGGTCTTACATATATGAAAACTCAAAAGTTATAAAACTATTCAGATGTTTTGACACAAATAACTTTGCAAGGAGCAGAAGGGCTGAAGTTGACAAAGAGTTACACTTTTTAAAAGAAAAAAAACTTCCAGATAAAGACATTATATTTTATGATTTACATCAAAATCTGTCTGCAGAGGAATAAAAGAAAATCTTTGAAAAAGGCACATGATCTTTCATCTACTTATTACTTGGGTTTTGACCCTGAGGAGGACTGTTTGACCAAAGAACAAAAGAAATGCTCTAACATACTAGCAATGGGGTTGCTACAATTTTACTTAAAATTCCCAGAAAAAAAAGTAAAAATTCTATAGCTGTAAAACTATACCACAAAATTCAAATAAGAAAAACATCCTTGATGCTTTCTAGAAGCTTCTCATAAAACTGAATAATGTTTTAGAGTAAATCAGTCATTAGAGTAACTTCTGCCTTAGACTGTCAATGTTGCTTGCTTACATAGGATTTTGTTTTATTTTTATGTATACCAACTTCCATAAGCAAATCACAGATAATTTCAGGAAGAAAAGGAAAGAATTGAATAAGGTACCCAGTTCTGCCTCCCAGCTTATTTAAATGGAAAAACAAAAGATAAACTTTTAGTGCTGTTGAAAAATAACCACAAAACAAACAAACAAACACACACAACTTCAGACATTTTAAAGAGAAAGATAGAATAAATTCTCCTATAAATAACTCTTATGTGAACAGCTGGATAAGAAAGCTTTAAGGTTGAGACTCCATTTCCATAGCATCAGCCACTGCCCAAACACTCATATTTGCTGTTTAATTAAGAAAGGACTTAGAATGTCCCATACAGGTCATGGGAGGTTCCAAATGCAGCTCTGAGCTCTCCTGATTTGAATTTAAACTAACACATGATGCATTTTTAAATATTCTCTATGGTCACAGGGAACATAAAAACATTCCCACATCTACCCAGTTACTTATTGTCTTCTTTGCTTCCTCTAATGTTGCCACAATTGAGTGACGAGCTTGCAGAAGGGACTGTTTCCAAAAGGTGGTGCTGGTCTTGCAGCTGCCCATGGCCCACACTGAGCTCTGCAGGGCCCTCTCACAGGTACTGACCCAAATCTGAGCATGAATTTGGGTGAACAAGACTGGGAATTCCACTTTGGTTAAGTTAACCCAGAGCAAATTGGGCAGCTTCCCCCGGAGGAGTTCCATGGTTTGGTTCCCTGAGCAGCTGCACAAACACTCACACGGGTACAAGGAAGGGCAGGACTTCCTTATTCATTGCAGAGTTCTCTGATTTCCCTGGAGAGGTGGGTGAGGATGGAGCCAGAGTTTTTCACTCTCCAGCAGAAGCCTCCTTCTACCCAAGAGAGTAATGGGAGGTACAAAGGGAGATTCTATCAGCCTGTTGCTGATTGTCCTCTGTAGATTGCAGACAGCAAAGTGGATCAAGAGAAGTGACAATTCTCTAGGAGTTTATTATAAAAATACCATAATAGCAGCCAAAATATCTTAGTTACTCAGTTACTCATTGAAGAGTTATATCACTTCAGTGATGGAGTCATTGAAGCCTGTCCTGCCTCCCCACCCCTAAAACTGTGGTAACATGAGCATCACAGGCCTGACTTCACTAAAGTACAGTCTGGGCCTCAGTAACAGAGCACTGCAATTTTTAAAAGCCTTTTCTCAGAAATGAGACTCTAAAACTACCTGCCAGCCAAGTCTGATAGGGTACACAGAGCCTGACCATTAAAGGAAAAAGGAGCACAAGTAGCACCAAAGGTCACTGTTTGATGTTCCGTGGCTGTATTACACACAATACTTCAGTACAACACAATTCAATTCTACTCTTGGAGACCAAACTGAATTTCTTCCTGTGGAAATTACCAAAGCAGAGACTTTCCCTCCCATACCAGTTTTGTCATTTTTATCCTAAAATCACAGACTATGAAAGCAGGACATCCCAGTGGCATTTAAACAGTCATCGTGAAGCAAGTTACTGCACTTTGAAAGAACCAGAACATCAATGTGCTAACAGATGATTCACTGGAAGACAGGGACAATGACCTGCATTCCAATTCCACACATCTCAGGAACTTGGAGTGTCTGTGACCATCAACAGAGCTGTGTTTCACTTATGATTCACTGTGGTTCTGGGCACAGTGCAGGGTAAGTGCATTCTGAAAGACACTGCTGTCCTTGTCCCTCTCGACTTGACACACCTGGGTTCTCCTGCCAGAGGCTGTGGGAGAGAAGCCTGTCACAGTTTTGATCCTGACAGACTCACAATGTGTCTTGATCACTTACTTGGAACCAGAAATCACTTCTGGCCACAACCTGGACGTGGGATACCATGGCATGCCCAGGAGAAATACTGTATTGCATTCCATGAGAGACTTTGAGGATGAAAGAACAAACTCCTGCAATGTCCAATTTTATGATGAATCCTTGGGAAAACTTCAGCAAACTGTTAATACAATGAAATCTGAATCCATTCAGATTTCATCCATCTCACAGTGGTTTTTTCACCTTTATTAATGTCACTAACAGCCCTGAACCCTGAGAGCACTGATTTTGTGCCCTTCCATATATCTATACACACTTTGTACATTCTGAGCTGCAATCATCAATTTAAAACTGTTCTACTTGTCTGCTACAACCCTCCGTTACCTCAAGCCCTCAAAAAAAAAAAAAAAGATGGAAAGAAGTTTAACAAAGTTACAGAACAAGTCTGTTGATACAGAAATCTACCTTTTAAATAAATCCACTACCTTTAAGTTTTAAAAAATACAGAAATAATGCTTTGTCCTATAAGACTTACTGGCTCACATGACTTAAAACAGTTTTTGCTTGCCTAACTGTGGAAATCTAAAAGTTCAGCTATTTCAGCAGCACTTAAGAAAAATCAGAGAGGCACCATTTTCTATGAAATGGCACAGAAGAATAGGAAATTAAGGCCATTATTCAGTGTCCTTTAAAATAATGAATTGGCAGTATTTCACCTTACAACTACGGTACACTTATTACTTAAATAAACTTTAGAGTCCTGGACATTCAGCAGTCCTACAGCTCTGGAAGACAGATGCCCTGTCAGGCAGTAGTTCTCAGCAACGTGTCTTGTGAAAAGGCCACATACATTTTCTATGGTTCTGCATCTACTACCTTCAAAAAGCACGAAAAACAAACCAGAAATAGTTCTGAGAAACTGGGTTTTTTTGCTCATGGCTTTGTAATATCAAAAGCTCGTCAGCTTTTATATAAGAGAATTTATGACATTTTTGATGTTTAGTATTTGCCACATAAAGCAAAACCACAAATGAATATACAAGAGAAAACAGTTTGTTCATGTCTTCCATTGCCAAGAAAAGAAGACAAATGATAGGTGGTATTATTTGACTTCCTTATAAAAATTTATGGGATACATTCTTGCAGCCATGTTAAAAATGAGAAACACAATGTATAATTGAAGACAAAATGTAAGGACTAAAGAATAGCAGGGTTCCTCATCAAAATGTTTCCTACAAAATGTTTCCCATAACAGAATCCAGTTACATCTTGGATTCCCTAATGATCCAACCCCACACTTCCAAAGGTTAACACAAGATGAGATTTTTTGGGTTGGAGCACTTTACAATGGCAACGTTTTTTTCTATATAGCTGACAGCTCCACACAGGACAAGAGCAGGATGTGAAGTGGAAAATAAGGAGTAGTAATTTTGGAGTGACCTGGCTCAGGATATTGGGTTCCTGTCCCATCTGCTTTAGCCAGTCCAAAAAAAAAAAAAAAGACCTGAGCTTGAAAATAGCATTCTGAAACAGAACAAAATAATATTTACTGAGAAAATGTGTGTTCCAAGATGTATTGACAAAAGAGACCAGACCTGTGGCACGTTCAGAAACTACGACATGTTTTACAGTTTCGGGATAGACAGATGTATTTCTTCACCTATCTGTACATGTGTGTTGCAGAGGAGATAATCTCTCAACATTCTAAAAGCAGAAAATTTTGTCCAGTTTAGTTTGTTCTTGTCCTGTAGGATCAAATTAAACAGTGAATTGTGATTACAGGTGACATTTTTAGAAGTGTCTGTGTCTCTCAGCGGGATGAGACCCCCAGCCCACACCTAACTAGTATGTGTTTACCAGTGTACTTCAAATTATTAAGGCATGTTAAAATAACTTACTCATATTATATGCTCTAAAGCATGTAAATTAAAATATATTCACTAATGTATTCCTGAAACACACCTTTATCATCAGCAAAATAAACCTCAAGAATAGAAAAGAGATAAGGAACTTTAAATTATAGCAGTTGGACACTTCTCAGACTGTATGTCACTGCAGAGGTCTTTTAAATCCATTCTTATAGTTTCTTTAAAACAAACTAATTAAAATAATATAGAGCTTTGTCAATAAAGTAGTAAAGCATAAAACAATTTAAAGTTTTTAAAAAAACTTATAAAAGCCGGAGAATTTAGGCCTCAGGGTGAAGATTCTGTATCATACTAATAAAAAAATAAACCCCGTCTAACCCTTGATATGTTGTAGAAAGGGGTCAAAATATTAAGTAGTAAATATTTAGAAATTTTCACTCAGGCCCTTCATATTCTTCTTCATTGTAACTAAATACTTGGAAAAGTTAACTCTTCATTATCACCCTTTCACTGGCAGAAATGTATGCCATTATCACTTCAAAAGTATGACATCAGCTACCTGTCACCAGGCTTGCAATTCAAGTA
The DNA here is from genome assembly GCF_003984885.1 of Neopelma chrysocephalum. Taxonomy (NCBI): domain Eukaryota; kingdom Metazoa; phylum Chordata; class Aves; order Passeriformes; family Pipridae; genus Neopelma; species Neopelma chrysocephalum. The sequence continues at coordinate 1,752,682 of NW_020897723.1, forward strand.
ATGTTTAGAGAAAGTGGAGCCTACTTGTCTATTGATGCAGGGCGAAAATTGTCTGTAATTTTAATCGAGGTTACTCGCATGTGCTGATAAAAGATGAGCCCTGTTAGTGTCATTATTTTGCTTTCATCTTTAGGTGTTCTGCTTTACGCTTTTTGTTCCCTAATTTTAAAAATGCTCATTGTGATGTTTTAAAAGGAAGACCAAGTCACATTAAAATAGCGCTGGAAGCTGAACACTGTTATTAGATAAAAACGGCTCTAATGCATTAGGAGGTGTTGAGTTAATAGGAAAACAGCTTTGATTCCCTCGCCTCTGTCTGACATGCCACTACAACAGAAGTAAAAAGGCAGTGGGCAACTCCCCTCTAATCACCTCCTGTTAGCTGCAACCATAGGCAAATTGCTAGTGAGGATTAAGTGGGGAGACTATCACAGGATCAGTGTCAAGCAGAAAAAAAGACTCAATTTGTGAGCAATCGTGACTCCCTAATCACTCCTCTAAGAGCTTTAGGAATTACTAACAGTAGTCTTTAGAAGTGTGGACGCATCATAAGCACCGACCTACAGAGATAAGGAATCTCTTTTTACCACCAAACATATGATTAGGACAGATAGATAGAACAGTTAAGTATATAGATAATAAAATAAATGAGGGCTGAAAGAATAATTTGCCTTCGCCAGTACTGTACATCTTCAGATGACTGAGATTATGATATATGTGTGTCAACATTGTGACTGCAAGCTGAGATAAGCTAAGACTTGTATGGTTTGGAGGCAGTATTACGAACAAATCTGTCAGCAACAATGAGAAGAAAATGCCGTACTGTTGCAACAGTGTTCCACCTATGACCGGTGGAAGAGATTCTACCCATCACATATTTTCAAGCAGTTGCTACAGAATCATTCCCTGTCGATTTTTTATTCCCAGCTATTTTTACTTTTAGTAAAACTCACAAATAAAATGAAAACCGCAAACACCTGCTCTTTAATTTGGAGACAATCGTATTGATATTGACTTCAATTTTTTATGTATTGTAACCCTCCATTAGATTATAAAATCCAATAAAAACTACAAGTGCAAGCTTTGTAACACCTGACAGATCTATAACTGTAGGGGTCTAAAAATCAACATGCCCAATAAATGGTACATTTTAGACATCACAAAGTTTATTCTGCCTTTGTAGTCTGAGTTAGGAGGCGATGGGCTCAACTGCTCAATCAAAAATTACTTTTCCTGTTATTGTTTTACATGACCTAATTTCTTGGTTTCAAAAAGGACAAAATTAATAAATATTTAGCCATGCTGGGAAAAAAAATACAACATAAGACATTGTTCAAAATAAGGCATTACTTGATGAAGGTACATCAGGCTATTGCCCACTGAGAGTAGATGAAAATATAGCACATGCAAATATCAGAATGAGACTGGACTCACAAATACAATTATTGTTTTCAGATTTAAATATGTTTCAGCATTAGAAGGGATCAGTTACAATAAAATCAAAACAGTTCTTTAAAAATAAAATGTGTTATACTGATGCTCTTCTAAGAACAAGGTACAATAGTTTCAGTGCTTTTGTTGCACTGTAAGTCACAGTGTTCATGCATATCAAGATTTGGCATCACTAACATTAATAGAGAGAAAAGGGATAAAAAACAATTAGGGCTCAGTAATCAATCAATGCCAATTCCTTCTACTAATGTACTGATAATCTCAGAGGCAATGAAAATAAATAAATAAATAAGCCAAACAGAAAAGCACTGCCCCCAGGTTTTCTGTGCATCTCGAACTTGAACTGGAAACAGTATAACAACGTTAAAAACCACCTTCCAGGAACAAAACAGGTCCTTCCACAATAAGGTAAGAATTCCTAATAAAGAGTAACCGAAAATTAAGTATGACAACGTGTGCCCATGTAGGATTATAAGGAATATTATTAAAACAATACCAAGACATATTGAATGCTGAGACTGTGTTACAACAGCTCGCTCACAGCACAGACTTGTAAAGACTGACTAGAAAAAGAGTACCTTAAGTTTATAAAATGTTTCCTTTCAGCTAAATGCTACAAGGCAGATACATGACATACATCTCTCTTCAATATTATCTCTATGGTATTTGGACTCATTGATTCCTATGGGTCCCTTCCAACTTGAGATATTTATCATAGAATGTGCATAATGCTGTATGTTTACTATTTATGTTGGCATTAGGTAGGAAATCTTTTGTCTTTCTTGTATCAATGTTTTTAAATTCCAAGAGAAAATAAGAATACACAATTTTTTTTTTCACAGAAGTTAAAATAAAAACCAATTGCAATGCATAGGTTATATAAATCCAAAATAACTATATAGCTGTATTATTCTCCTTGTTTGCTTACCACCTAAGAAGTACTGCATAGGTTAAAAAGTACACTACCCCATCCTACCTTCAGTAAAAACCACATGAAGAATGTTTTCTTGATGCATTGTCTCGTCTGCTCCTTTTCCAAACAAAACTACCAGCTGTATGTACGTACATATATAGTGATAAAATGATTTGGCATTAGTTTACAAACATTTTAATTAAGAAGTTTGTATATTTTGTAATGTGTTTCTACCCAACAAATTCTTGGTATTTCACTATATTATACTGTGAACTGTCAAAAGCAAATGTCTTAATGCTGCTATTTTAATTTGAAATAATAAAATAAAACTGCACGGTATTATAACACAGCAACTTCATAAAACTCATCAAACCTAGACATCTGAAATCAAAATGGAGCTGCTCCATCCCCCATTCCCTTTATACCGACTGGACACATGACCAGGTCAGCGAATCACCGGCGAGAGCCCGGCGGTGTCCCGGGTATCCCGGGCATCCCCCGCACGTGGGAGTGGGACCCGCACCCTCCGGGGCTCGTCTGTGCTCGGTGATCCCCACCTGGCATCGGCTCCCCCGCCAAAATCACCACGAAGCTCTCCCTGACACTGTAACGGGACTACCCGCGAAAATCGCCAAATTCACAACCATCTATTTGGGATTGCAAACCAAAACTGCCTTTCGTTACAAGGAGCCTTTAAAAAAAAAAAAAAAAAAAAAAAAGAAAAGAAAAACCACGAGCATCACCAACAAAAAAGCCGCAGTTTGTCCAATTACCTACCATTAACCCCCATTTTCTCTTCATTTGCACCCTCTCTATGCAATCAAGGTTTTTAAAGGGCCAGTTTTAATGAGCTTGAATAAGGAGAGGCAATGTTTGTCTGCCCGTGCAGTGCTCTACAGAACTAACAGGCAGGCACTGCAACACATTTCTTGCCTTCTAGGTCAGCATTAACTCTAGTTTTAGCAGTTGTAGCTAAAGGCAACTGTACTGTAATCAAGCATCTCAGGGATGGTTTTCCTTTCTTTCCTTTTTTTTTTTCTTTTTGGTTGTTGCTGCTTCTTTGCCAGAATCCCCTATTTTAATATACAAACTCACCCCACTGTGAAGTAAGCCCTTGCAGGGTTGGGTAGCCACGAGAATGTTAGTGGCTAGTGGTTAGCTCCATGGGAAGAAAAAAAAAAAAAAAAACACAAAAAAAGGAAAAAAAAAAGAAGGGGGGAAAAGGGTGGGGGGAAGAAAAAAGAAAAGCTTTCTTTAAAAAAAGGCAAAGCGTCAGGGGTATGCGTAAGGGAAGGGAAAAAGGATGGAAAATTAATAATCCAACAGGCAGGTTCCCTCAGTGTTATTAATCATGCTGCTTCTCACAAGCTAGAGAGGAGCTGAGATTTGCACATGGGAGGGGAGGGGAATGTTCACTATTGGCCAACTAGCTCATTCCTATACATCTCAGCCAATCCTTCTTTTTTCCTTTTTCTTTTTTTTCCTCCCCCTTCCCCCTCCCCCCTCGCCTTAAGGTACAAATATATCTGAGAAGCAGTTACAAAACCCTGGAAGATGAAAAATCATGCTCCCAGGCTAGGCAATGCTTGGTCCAGTTAATGCACTATAAACTTTATTTGAGCTGACTTCTCATTTGATCCCCTTGTGACAGGGTCAGTGAACGGCAAGCAATTCCATCCCAAATCATGCCATAATCGAATTGCTGCCTATTTCCCGAACCTATAATGAAAAAGGCAACCGAAATAATGCAGGTAATGTTGGCAGCCTCCCCTTGCTGTCGTACATTATTACTGCCGATTGCTTGCCTCCATTTCCCCTGTACTCTAACAATGAATATATTTCACAGCTCACTTGCTTTCCTGTGTGGGTGGTATGGCATAGACACCTACATGATATGAAAGAAAATCTAAAACAATAGGGTTTTGTTTCCGTGCACAGCACCTAACAGGCTGCTGGTAGGAAAGGCAATTTTGTCAAACTGCTACAGGAAAAAACAGGAGACTAGTGAGGCTTAAACAAGACTTTGGGTAAAAACACCACCAACTTCTTTTTATCTGCTTAACCCCAGCTTCATCTGATCATCTCCAGACTGATACAAGCATTTATTGGCAGCCTTTAAATAAATTGCATCATACAGCTGCTCCTAAAAGATTATTTTGAAGTTAGGGTTTCCTAACCAAACCACTTTATAGAGACAGGAGGCATTTCTTTGCCAATATACATGTTCTCAAAGAGCCACGCATTAACAGCCTGAAACGTACCCTGAGAATTGGCTCCTTTCGGATCTCTCTCTACCAATTCACTGAATTATCACAGCTATTGAAGAAAAATCTGCGATTTCTGCTCTCACTTATCCCCTCCCTGCAATGACAGCAGGACACGCAGCAGAGAAAGGGCTGCAGGGTTTGGGTTCTAGTCAGCCTGTTTAGCACTCCTGTCCACTACCAGCCTGGAGTATGACTGCTTTTAAAAACACAGATTAGGGCTGTATAAAGCAGGCAGTAATCATGAGGTAATTGCATTTTCAAATGACATAAATTAACCACAATTGTGAGAAATATTCCCTTTGATCCACTGCTGGATGGCATAAATATGACTGTTTATATAACCCCTTACTTTGAATCTCACTTTAGAAGAGTTTGAAGCATGAAGCACGGCAGGCAAAGACTTACGTAATGAACAAAAAACATATTTAATAAGGACAAGGCAATAATTCCACTGCACTTCCCTCACAAATGCACACAATGAAAACCAACGTGGGTAACAGAATACAGCAGTATCCATATGCAAAATCCCAGTGCTGACAGCCTTGAACTCAGTTACAGCCTGAAATCAGACCTAAATTTCCAACCAGTCCATCACCCTGTACCAGGGCAAACCACAAACCCAGGCTAAACAGGAAATTCAGCCCATGTTTTGCTCTGACCTATAAAGACATTTCAGGGCAAATACACTAATGCACTTTATCATAAATCAGCATCAAACATTTGGATCAAGCTATTTACCACCTCATGCACTGACATAAAGAGGAAAGAAACAATTTTAAAACATCACGGCTGGAACACAGCAAGAATTCTAACATGGTGTTTGAAATTACAGCCAGTACATTTCTATTTCATTAGCACCTTTGATAACATTAACAAAGCTAAACACTATGGTGTACAACTGCAGATTTAAATGAGAACACTTTACCACATGGAAGTGACTTTCAAAACACATATTTTAATTCTATCTGGATTATAATTGCTAATAAAAGATGTTTTCATTAATTGGCCAGAACCCTCATTTCATTATCTCAGACAAGAGAAACAGGGACTGTAAGTAGGCATTGTAATTTTAAAGTAATGCAATCCTTCATCTGAATAGAATACAATATGAATATTTCACTATTTGAATGACTCTAATTTTTCACTTACTGCTCAGGCAGAACTGATTCGAGACAGCTTTCCATTTTTTTAAAAAAAGATGCATGGGTTCAAAAGTGCATGCCAACATATGGACATAGAGTAATTCTTTAAAAACTCAGCACTGGAGGCTATGAAGAGCAGATCTTATACAGAAAAAAAAAAGATCAATATAAAGAAAAAATTGTTCTAGATGTAATTGAAGTCATACATTTTTACATGACTTCTGCTATACACCCAATTACTGCTATTTATCAAACAGCAGACAACATTGAACCTGGCAGCATAAAAAACAAATTTTACTAAGTTAGGAAGAAAAAAAGAGAAAAAGAAAAAAATCATCAGAAAGGGAAGGAAAAAAGATACAAATAATAAATAATTCAATATTCCTGAGGAAAGCTCTTGCAGAAAAGGCCTGACTGATTCAAACATCAGACGTGAGGCTGACAAGAGATATATCGATTTAGACAATTCTATCATTATTATTCCAGCCTGAGTCCTTCAGAAAAGCTGTTCTTTTTGCCCCTGTTTTTACTGCTGTAACTACCAACCTTTCCTCTTCTACCTTCCTCTCTTTGAACTTGTATTCATTACGGCTTTATTCTCAGCCTAGCCATAAAACAATAAATAGAAATCCTAGTCCCATGTATTCGAGATCTAAGTTCAGTTTAAGATACAATGGTGGAAAATATTTGCTTTATATACAGGCGACTTCAATGCTTCCTTAAAATAGGTCAAGTGCTTCTTGAAGTTTCTAATTATAAGAACAGGCCTTCAACTTCAGGATTAAATACATGCAACATGACAGCACTGTTTATCTCCAATTTAACTTTGCTAAATTCAGACCTTTACCAAACTTACCAAAGTTTACTTAATATATGTAGGTAAACTAGTTTTTAAAAAGAAACCGATTTTTTTAGTTTGTTTTCCCTACCTATATAAGGCTATACCACTGTAAATGTTCCACAAAAAAATACAACCAAAAATCCTTGTAGGTCAATGCAAATCAGTAAAATGAAGCTGTATAATTACTGGAAGAAAGCATTCCTCCATTAGGCATCTGCAAGCAGAACTATTTCTTGGCTGTTCGATGTGTTAATTACAAGTAGATAGGATATGCCACAGAAAATTAACAGTCTTGCAAAGACATCAGAGGTAAACACACAAAACAGGAGCTGCTTAAGGGTCAGGAGAGCAAGTCAATTTTGAAGAAAGATAAAAGAACTGTCATGTATATGATTGCTTATGAAAGAGAAGAGGGCAATCCTGCCTTGTTATCATCAGTTAATTAGGCACTACAGTCAGGCGTGCACACACTGCAACATTTGCCATGGTAATCAAATGTATTATTCAAATGGGAAACAAAACAAAAGCAACTGTAACTCTGACAGGGGAGAATACAATCTGCCCACAGAAAGGTGCTGAATTAACTTTATCTGTTAAAAGGAAGCCCAGGAATACGTTATATGAACTTTCTCAATCGGCACTGGCTTGAAATTCAGGCTACAGTCCCAGTTCTAAAGAAAATACTCTTTTCCAAATTTGATTCACATGTGAGGTGATGACCTTTGCAAGCAAAGACAAGGGTAATGAAAAGCAATTGATAGTGCAGTAGGATTCTGTTATGTCTTTAATATAAATATGACACTGAGACTAACAAATGCACTCTTGACAAAGCACACAATCTCCTCAGTAAAAAAAAAAAAAAGGGACAAAGCAATATACCTCATTTTCCCTGTCCAGAGCTATAACTGCAAGCAAAAATAAAACTAATAACTGCTCTGCAAATGATGTGATGACACTATGTGATAACTACTCTTTCTGTCTCACTGAGGCTTATACCATGTTACTGTGCAACCAGTCTTATTTCAGTTTATATAAAAATGGATACTTTTGGTGTTATCTTTATTCCACAGGACAGAGGACAGTCAATACTAAGTTCAGTACCAAAACCAGGATATTAGGCAGGGAATGACAGTGAGCTAATGGCTTCTCATGTCTTATTATTAAACTTCTAGATGACATAATTTGCAGATCATCTGTTTCCTTTACAGAAGATTGGCAACAAAAATCCCTCGGGTACCACTTTTTGTTTAACCAAGCTCCATCTCCCTAAAGGGGTGACTCTATAGAAAAGGTAAGCTCCCTGCTAGGACTATGGAAAAGCAGAGCAGAGCCTCCTCAGGAAAGCCTTGGAGAGTTGGGAGAGATGGATTCCAGTCAGCTGACACTGCTCCTTGTCTCCAGTGGGATGGTGAAGGAGCTGGAGAGCAGCAGATCAGCGGGATAAGCGCCCTGACATCCCTTCCCTGGGCACAGGAGGGGCTGCACCACCACCACACGCTGTTCTTCAAGGCTCCCAGTTCTTACACAACAAATGTGATGAAGGAACATCTGAAATTGTGGTAATCTCCCAGTGCTTCAGTCCCCTGCCTCCTCCCTTCCTCGTAGCAGGAAAACAAACCACCAAGGGCAGGGACTTAAACCAGCACCATCAGTGCCGACTGATCTGTCCAGTCCTGCTCTGAGAACCCGAACTAAAGATCAGGCAGCAGCCCATGTTCTGGTGGATGGAGCCCTCCCTGCAGTTCTTCAGACATTTTTCAACTTCATATTCTTGCATAACAACTATGGCTTTCTCATATTTTGCCAAAAAAAACCCATTGACAGTACAATAAAGAAAAGCATCTTTGCTGAGTGTGCAGGTACTGACCAACTTCGCTGATTAAATTATTCTACAAATATCAGTAAAAAGAAGTAATAAAAATACAACATTATGTAGCAGAGTATTATCTATTATGTTATTATTTTGAAGACAGCTGCCATCAAAAGATATATACCCATAGTGAAAATCAATGCAAATAGAATTTATCTAACAAATCTGTATTATTTTTTTGAATGCCTCTCTTTTCCAATCCCTTCTTTTCCTGCACAATATTCTCAGTGTTCGACCATCTCAATCAAATACTAAAGGAGAAAATAACATGATACAGAAGCCTGTCTTCTGATCAAATTAGTCTAACATGGATCAATATGAAAGCTTGGTGCATCTGCAATCTCAGAGTCCTCAGTGTCCAGGAATACAGTAATCTGTGAGAAAGAAGTAATATCTGTTTCTTTGACACGGACATTTTCTTTTAGTCAGTCTGTCACTTCCCATTTCAGTTAACAAAATGTTGAATGCAGCTCATCCTTGGACAAATATTACAGCCCTACGGAGCACAAAATGGGAGGAATTGTTTCAGACTGAAAATTTAATATAGAAACAGTTCTGCAAGGAATTCCAAACTTCAGAAGACAAAGATGAAAACATAGCACTACATATAAACCTATTTTTTCCATAATCCTTTCCAAAATGCCTAAAATTTATTCTGGAAGCAAAAAAAGCATAATAATAATAATTTTAAAAAAACGTATAAAACAAAAAAAGAATTCAGCTTAAGGCAATTCAGCTTTCTGGCCTTGCAAACAGGCCTTTTTTTTTTTCCTTCTAATCAATGCAAATGTTTACAGTGATCACAGACAAAAGACCTGACTACTAAATCAGATAAACATTCATCTTGCTAATACAAACAGGTATGTTCTCACAATCTAGAGATGCAAGTGTCTTGTGGACAAAACATCTGGATTGATGACTGGTGTGGGTACATACCGAGTGAGTGTTCTGCAAAATTAACACCACTTATTCCTCTCTACATTTCACTGCATTTACAGCTCAGGTAGCTGGAATTTGAAGTGAGAATGCAGCAATTAATGACCATCCCAAATTCACACTATGTGAGGTACCCACGACTCTTTCACAGACTCGCTGAAGCCTCCAAGACCTTTGTCAAGGATGAACAATAAGACTCATCCCATGAAAGGTCATTCAACTATTTGATATGTAAAGAAAAGAATGGCTACATATGGTAAATCTACAGCATTCCTGCCACTGTAAAATTGTTTAAACATTCACAAGATTTCCTTTTTTACTATTCTATATGGATAAATAAATTAAAAAAGAAAACAAATCACTCTTTCACTTTTCATCCTATAAGGCACCTGTAACATTACATCACATACTAAGATTTCTCAGACATTGTTTTGTTTTCACTCAAACTTATTCTGATTTCTGCTTCTGTGTGAAACACACCACACATAAAGAAGCAGTGAAATTTTAAGGGCAGTGTATAAGAATATTTCTATCTTAAATAACTTTCATCTTAGAGTGATTTCCATTTAAAAAACTTTTTAGTGGTAATGGAATTAACTTCATAAGTCTTGCTATCTCCACACAAGAGAAAATGTGTATTAAATAGCAAAAATCATTGATAGCATTTACAAACAATAAAGTTGGCCTTCCATATCTGCACAATTCACAAATGTTAATTAAAACTCTGCAGAAGATCTTCAAGTATAATGCCAGAATTTTTTAGATTACATGACACTTGAAAAGTTCAAATAGCTTACATCTTACTGATGCACAACATAAAAACTGATTTTCAAGAATAAGGGTCAACGTGGCACCATAGCATTATTACAAGGAACTCAATTTACTATTTCAACCTCTTCATTTTAAGATATTGCAGTTTTATCAATTTTTTCCACACTTTAATTTGTTTGATTATTAGGCAAATACCATATCAAAGCAGTGAGACTAAAGAGAAATTTCATGCTCTTGAACTTCAGTAAGAAATGCCCACCAGCAAGAAAGTGAATACAATGCAATCTTGAATTTCTAAGGCTCATCTCAGTCCCAAAGAGAGCAGGTAGGTGGTGCTTAGAAAAATACAGTTGTCTGGAAAGGCTATGTGCATTAGGAGAAGCTTTTCTTTCACATGACTATTATTTCCTGATTATAATAGTGTCACATGATATTTTTTTTTTTTTTACACCAGCAGGAAATAACAACACTTTGGGATTTTAACAATCTCTCTGAAGGTGTAAAATAAATTAAACACATAGTATTCTGTATTATCTTTGTATGGGATTGTGCTCTGAAATGGGTATGGATATGATTATAGTATTAGCTTTTCCTCTTTTGCATTTAGACCATTTTTCCCCTGCTCATGTCGACAGAAGAAAAAAAAAAGTATCCTCAATCCACTAAAATAAATACTTCTGTTATATTCTTTTGCTTCAACAATGAATAAAGCAACCATGCAGGTTTATAATATCAATTCACAGGGTTCTTTCTGCTTCAGTGAACTGTTACTGAAAGGTTCAGAACAAAGCTACAGGCAGATCGGACAAAGCTGCTGTAACAGGATTTACATTATACTCCAGCTGATAAGACCACATCAGAGAACTGCTCAATCTCCAGTACCTTTGCTTAGAGTGGCATGAGGGCTCCGAGTATTTTGGCTCTCAGCACCCCATCACAGCACCTGTATTACACCTTCCAGCCTAAATGATGAACCAATCTTACAGCAGTAGGATAATTTATATTTCCTCTTCTTTCTTCCCTCCCTCTTTGTCACGTGCATTGGGATGGGATGGGATAAAATGCACATAACATGGGAACCCAGGGAAGCCAAAGTAATACTGAGTTATCTGCTATACTCATACAGTCATGAAAAAGGAACAAATTACTTTATACACCAACATCTACTGAGATCTAAAGTAATTAAAATATCCTACATTCAAATAATTAGTTGACACCTCTTGTGTCTCCCTCCTTCCACCAAGGAGGAGGAAGATCACATCCCAAGGGAAGGTAAACATAATGCTCAATAAATAATTAATTAAATACCGCCAGGTGAAGTCACTGCCCTGGATTTCTTACAAGCAATGAGTTTCTTTGTGCAGACTTAGCTACAGCCACAGTTCTGAATATCTTTCTGCTTCAAGTAACTGCTACATTTCAGCTTTTTCCTTCCTTTTCCCTTAAACATGTTCACCTTTGCAGCTCACACTGATTATGCCAGACTACCCCAAAAGAATCTTGGTTTCACTGTTGCTATTGAACATCCAGTAAACATTCAAACAGAAAACATTTGTGCACGACAATAAACTGAAAGCTTTAATTAAATCAAGTGCAGAAGAAAACAACACAGAACATAACTCTGCCATCCCAGAGATCTGTGATTACCTGCTACAAGGCAATTCCCTCAAAGCCCCTGGCTCAGGGCAGTACCTAACACAAGATTTTTTGCATCACCAACACAGCGGTCCCTGATTACACCTTTCCTGGCAGCTGATCACTGCCCATGATCCAGCCTTTTTGACTCAAACCATAGTAGTCCTTGAGCAACAGCTCAAAAAACAAGAATAGCAATTAAAATGCACATTGCTTTTTATGTCACGAGCACAATGGCTGCACTCACCGGGGAGGCAGGAGAGGAACTGCTCTGCGCCAAGTCTCTGAATTGATTCCTGCTGCTACGAGTGCTGTTTGCCTGAGCATTTTGCACTGCACTATTGTGATCACTCACAAGTTTGGGGCTCTTAATACTTCAAGCAAACCTTGAGACAAAAACCCGAAACAGAACCGACTGGTGATGTACAAAATTCCTGACTCGGCAGGACAAAAAGCAGACAAAGGAAAGAAACATCTTTGCCCAAGTTAATGGGAATAAAGTGTCTAGAGCAAGTTTGCTTATTGGAATGAAAAACACAAAACCATCAAATACACTAAATGTTAGTAATTTGAACATCTCACTGAAAAGATACCCCATCACTCAAACTTGAGACAGCAACACAGCAGAATATCCACAGTAGTCTGTAACTGCTGATTAAAACAGCCTCTTATTTACCCATGGCCTGTGAGTGAATATCATTCTGTCACGAAGAAAAAAATGCATTTTTAAGAATGTGATACCCATGAATGATGTCACTGAGTACCAAATTGTTTGATTCCTAGTGTTTAGTTACAAGGAAAAGAGGTTTGTACTGAAATGTGTAGGGAAGATGCTCCTGCTTCAGGAGGAGGTTTCAATGGCTGCGTTCACGAAACGTGCACATTTGCTCTGAGCAACTTCCACTTGAGCTGTAAACTTCGCTGTGGCTGTATGTTCTTTGGCAACACCTGGTGGAATTTGGATAAAACTACAACAATAATGTAAAAGAAAAGTTACGGCAACTCCCGGACTTTTTGTCTAAATGCTGATGAAGTTTATTAAAGTGTTCACAAAACACAAACTTCAAGTTAAGAGGAAATAGTTTCTCGGGTTTCACAAAACATCAGTGGGTATTTGTGTAATATCAAATTCAATATTAGGATAACTACAATATCTAGTTTTATTCTTGAGATTAGTAGTCAGCTGGCTTTGCACTATTATGGGAAAAAAGAACAGAAAAGAAAATTTAAAAATGCCAACTGTTTAACGCAACCAAGAGAAAAGATTTCATATTCACAATGAACTGTCACTCACAGCAACAAATCAAGTAAACTAACATCTCTACACAAAAAAATGAAATAAGGCACATGCTTTTAGACACATTGTAGAGAAAGGATCTCACCACATTTTGTACTTCCTCTGTCAATGCCTGGTAAAACCTCGTCCATTTAGTCATTTAACATTCCAACTAAACAGAGAACTAGTAGGTGATTAGGTATTATCAGCTTGTAGTGCAGACCTTAAATTATAATTTCCTATCAAAAAGTATTCACTTGGAGGGAGCAAACTTCTCCTCAAAGTAACACTATAGGAAATATTGAGCATAATACGAGACAGTGGCTGTCCAATTAGTCTCGTTTGAAATACTGTAATTAAGAGAAGGGAGCCCAACGTACTTATCACAGTCAGCCACTTGTATTCAAATCATGCTGCAGAGTTCTGAGACCCAGAAACATATTTCTTGGTTTTCTTTATTTTTGTTCCCCTACCAAAACACTAAAACCCAGCAGCATTTCACACCAAGAATAACCTTTAAAAAGCATTTGTGATTTATTTTCTCTTTATATGGCCTAGAAATAAATTAATGAAGTAAACTACTCACACAGGTGAGACCATCTTTTATGGAAGACTTTCAACTTATTAAAATTCAGGTTAAAACAAAATACAATGCTAAGAAGTAGCTGTGCCAATGACCAACTTTTATTTTTGAACCAATCTTTTGTACTGAAAACAATTTTGGATTCTTACGTTTAGAAATGCACTGTCTCCTTTGTAATTTGACTTTGAGATGTCAAACATTTCTGTCAAGAAGTATTCCCAAATACAGCATGAGATTATTTTGCAGATCTGAAATACAACCCACTGCTCACCATTCCAGCCCATCTTTGATATATTCATTTCACAAACAGACATAGCACTGCAGCTTGGAAGCTGAGCCGAGATGAGATGCAACCAAAATATTACCATGACATGGAGTTTAGATGTAAAGCAATTAAGCCTCAACATAACACTATCCATTTAAAAATTAGGATCTCAACTTTAAACAACAGGACTGCTCATATTTTCTCCAGTGCCTTTCACGTGAGCACTATAAAGCACTTGGTATCAATTAAGAAACAACTTCCAAGAGGTCTGAAGAAGAGTATAGGGATCACTTAACCCAGCACAGAAATGCAGCCACCTTTTAGGTGAAGCACAGATGCACCAGGACATCTACAACTACTTTTGAAAGAAAATAAAGGGAAAACTCTGCATCATGTTAAAAAAGAAATTAATATAAGTTACACCTTGAGTGTCATGGTGTTTGTCTCTGATGCCTCATAACCAAAAGCAGAGGTGACAGCAGAATCCTGTGGTTACCAAGAGCCTGACATAAAAACTTTTTGTGTGTTTTCTATTCAGATGGAAAGTCTGCAAAGCTACCATTAACAATAAATGCTTTAATGGTCCAAGACAAGACTAATTTCAGATTTGTGAGTTGGTGTTCTGTGTCTTCCACTACAGACTCACAACACTCACTGAGGATAGAGTCCAACCTGCATGACTGCACGTTTCCACGTTTCCAATATTAAAAAGACACCTCTTTATATTCTGCAACTCAGAATTGTACAAATCTGAGGTAAATATATTTTTCAAATAATAGATTTAGGCTTTTTTTCCTCCTCAGTTGAACCACATTAAGAAAAGGGGTATTTTTCTAATTTTTCAGTGGCATTACAACCTCTTTTAATAAACAAGATAGGTGCAATTTAGATCATGCATATCTTTCATTTACTTTATATGTGCTGTCAGGAAAAGGCAGAAGAGTAGACAAAAGGTCCAGCACCTGAAGTACAAGATTCAATTCCCTTAAATGCATTTACTTGAAGGCTCTAAGAGCCATGTTATAGTATCTTCCCCAAACCATTCACTTTCTGCTAGATTTAGCACTTTTGTCCCTTTGTATTCACAGACTTCACATAGCTTCTCCCAGGCTGGCAGGCCAACATATTAGAAATAAAATGCAATTCTGGTATCTGACACTTCAATTTAGCTTCTTCAGTAGCAAAGATCATCAACTGCACTGCTTTCTCCCATGACAGAAGATCACCTAAATATCACTTAACTGATGTGAGCTCTGTTGGTAATGCATACACTGTCTCCTCACTACATTACCACCATGCTGCCTAGAACAAAAATCAATTTTTAATTGACTGGATTATTTGAGGAATGTGGCCCATCCACTGTGCACTGCTGACAGATTCTCCGAGTTTTCCTGTCAGCAAAGACTGTAAAATTTCAAGCATCTTCAATACAGTAATTCAGGGATTTATCCAGAAGCCATATGAACAGAACAACATCACCACTTTTTCAGTACTACCCCTCCATTAATTCTTTCCTGGCTGGCCAAGCGAGGTCTCTAAACCACAGCACAGATGAAATAAACACTGACATAGGACAGATGATGAGGTGTTCACTGAAATGAAAATCATGCAAAGGATGCAAATAAATAAAGAACACAGAAGACTAGAGCGGACTTGCAAAATTCATCTTAAGGCATGGAAAGTAAGGCAGTGGATTTCCTGGTAGAGTATCAAATCTGCAGGATTCCAGAACAACCTGCAATACCTGGCCCCAGCAGCAACCAAAGTAGGATTTCTCAGCTAAGTACCACCCTTGTTTTCTGTAATTGCTGCTGGGAGATACAAACCCAAGCCGTTAAGGCAGATGGTTGACATGAAAAAGAAACATTATACAGATGAAAATATGGAGGTGAGTGGGTATAAAACATATGACAATTTATCAGTAAATATTGCAGTAAACAATTTTATAAAATGCAGTGTAAGCTGTTCACTGACTATACTGCAGAGACTGTGAAAGTCTCTGCCACTTCCAAGAGTTTTCTGACAGGTCAGGTGTATAATCTTACCAACTTTTATCTCTCCCTTTCTTACTGCTGAAACAAAAGACGACTGCACTGATGTATTAAACAGAAAATTCTAGCCTTATACCAGCATACCCAAATTCTGCCAAATTCTGCACTGTACTCACAATACTTTTAATTGACTAATTCTCTAGAAATTGCAAATTTAAGATATGTTGCCAGTATAGATATATATGTAAAGATATATTTAGCTTCTTATGTTTTTGAATCTTGTTTCACAAAGGTTCAAAATACAAATTGTTCTTTAACTACATGTATTAGAGCTTGGCTATGGGGCTGGATTACCTGCAGCACAAATCTTAACAAATTAGCCACAGTCATTTTTCTACCCAATAAACCAGAACACGTGGATCAGAGGGAGATTTGTGCTGCCTTCATGAAAGCTGGGAGAAGACAGAAATACCTGATCCTGCCTAAAATCAGAGTGACACAGTAAGAGAATGCCTGATTTGGGTTAGACCTGTCAGTACAAAGTGAGCCTGGTGAAGTTTCTCTCAGATCACCACCTTGTACCCTGTTAGCCTGGCATTTCTGATGCCTTACAGAAAACTTTTCCACTTTATCAACAACCAAAAATTTTTTTGTTTGTTTTTTCAGAGCTCTATCCACTTTCAAGCTGCTCCATGAGCTCCTAAAGTAGAAAAGAACAAATAAATATATCAACTGGGGTTTTTTGTTGTTGTTTTGTTTTATTTCCTGGTGATTCATGGCAAGAAGATAATCAAAGATTAACTGGATGTCAGACAAAACAAGCCACTCGTAAATATGCAAATTATTCCAGGTCTCTGAGTGTTTCAGTAATTATCAATCGTTATTCCAAAAGAAGTGTGTATTTAAAGCTAAATTTATGCTTTGAAACAAGACAAAAGCATGATTAAAAGTACTTTAGAATACCAGTTAAAAATTAGAGTGGACCTTTGCACCTTCCTCATCTTTCAGAATCAACCATGGTTTTGGTCCACATTGAAATGTAGCTTTCATAAATTACTAATGTCCACTTCCACTTCCACTTCTGTCCTCATGCAGATACTCTTGAACTGCTGGATAAAATGACTCTGATGTCAGGAACACAGGATGAATCTAGACCACGGCAAATATCTACTACTGTCTTTTAAATGCATTCAAAAGAGTGACTCTAGAAATACTGTTAAATATTAGGAATCTTCTTAATCTATGGATTTCATACAGATTTGGCCTTTCTGTTCTCCAGCTCACATGAAAGCAAAGGACAAGGCTTGTAGCCCAGTGTGGATGTGCTACACTGGCTTTCCTAATGCCCTGTCAAGAATTAGTTGAGTTCAGTAACTGCAAGAGCAGGAGTCATTAAAATCTGTGGCTTCCACAGCCTGTGCTCACAGAAAAGGTCTCCATCTCACTGATAGGCAGGGAGGGAATTCTTAAATAATTTCTGGGTGTCTGCACCTCTGCCTTGCCCTCCTGCCTACGTCCAGCCAGCTCCAGAGGCTCCAGCCTGCTGTTCATTTTCCCCTAAGAGTAAAGGAACTGCACAGCTATTCAGACATCTACTTGTTTATTATCTTTTTGTTAATATAAAACAACAAAAGGTGACAATAACTGAAGCCCCAAATACCCAAATTGCTTAAAGTACTTCAGGCAATCAGTTCCTGATTGGCCTCTTAACAGGAGCTCTATTAACTCATCTTCACAACAGGCCTTTTCAATGGTGGTGTAGAACTCTGAAAAGCAGCTGCTTAGGAAAATGAGTTATAAAATAAAGACACAAACTTGCCCAACTAATACGAATGACTGGATTTGATCCCTACTGAATTCTGCTGTTCCATTAACACTTTGGATGTATACCACAGCTCAGCTTGGACAAATTCAGTGTGGTGTTAATAGTCTGTAGCACCTAAAAGCCAATCCATGTATTTCAGAAGATGATAGTTAAGTTCTTGTTCATTTGCTTATCATAATAATTGAAAATTTGGAGGTTTATTTCCTTTAATCAGGAGAAATTTAGCTTATGCATAACTGTGACAGATTACCCTGGGGATGAGGCCACAATGCAAAAGGTTCCAGATCTTACTTTAATAAAAATAGCAATAATAAGCTACTCTTACACAGAACATTCCCTCTATTGATCCTGTTTTACAAATAAAGAAAAAAGTATACATTGAAATCAACATTTGCAAAGATTACTGAAATTGCTGCAGATTGACTATATTCCTCAAGCATTCATCATCTCCTAAAATAAAGCCTCTGTGTCTAAAATCTGGCATCCATCTGCTGAGACATCTAAGAAAATAGAATTCCTCAAAGATAAAGAAAGCAGAGTAAAGCTCCTACTAAAAGCCAGAAGTCCTGATACTCTGGTTTACATCTGGACTTCCCAACTTCGGCAGCTGTACAAGAATTCTGACTTGGCACTATTTTCAGATTAGAAAGCAGCCCTTTTAGTTAGTGCTAAAATACAGCCAGGCTGCATTTGATTTGATGCAGTACTTGGAGTAAAACAACAGCCTGAAGGTTCCTGCTGTTTCAGGTCGTGATGGTGAAACCAGGACTGAACAAGGAACATGCCAGAATACAGTAGATTCCCCTTCTAAAATCTAAACTCTTCAGATTTAATCTGAACGTTTAAAATCAAGGTTATATCCTTTTACAATTGTGGGGTGCATATAAAGCGCTTGTATAAAATATTAATATTCTTTATAGCTAATCATATAGGATAGTAAATTAAAGCATCACTGAATCCTCCCTCACCAAACCTTAATACTGTGTCAGATGAGCACAATTACCCCAAGTGAAGAAATGACAACTTCATTAATTTCAGTCTAAGCCAATAATAAAGCTGACTTTTATTGTACTTATTCCCACAAAATCAAGCAGATTATACTGCTAGGCCAATATAATAAGCTCTGTTTCACAAAGATGGAAACCTGATTCAGATCAGAAAAGATTTGTCCATCACTGGACTATGATCCAGTGACTGACAGCTGTACTTAAACAACACTATCTATACACAACAGATAATATTAATATACAAATACATAAATATAACACGTATTTATACAAAATATAAAAACAACTAGCAGATTTTGGAACTTTCGTTGTTATCTGTGTAGGATTTCCTATCTACTAAGAGTCATTAATAAATAACCCACGCCTTGGTCAGCTGTCTTCTACTGTATTCATTTTTACTTGATTCTTTGTAAAGCATCTTTTGTTGGCTCTTTTGTAGAGGATGGACTGCAAAGCCAGCTCTCTCTCAGTGTTTCAAAATCCTGCACGTTGTACTGAGGAGATTTTGAAGATATTTGTGTCAGCTATTAACAGGCTCTTCCATACAATTTTTCAGCTCCATATTTTTGTTCTTTGTATTGTCTATTAAACTTCTGTTTTAAAGTTTTCTAAAATGCTACTTCAAACAAGTAATGATGGAAAACAGTATCTGCCTCTGGCTACTTGCAGGCTGTACTCTGGCTTCTCAGCTCACACACACAGAGATTCCTTCGACCTATTTTACTTACACTCTATTTAACTGTTTCTGATAGCAAGTTTATGTCCATCCTCGGTTTACAGAGCTGTAATTCCTTCATAACATTCCAAATGTTTTTCTTTAGCTGCAGTCCCTACCAGCAACACAGTTCCTCTCCATCTTACTGCTTTACACCATAAAACCTTACAAATTTAATTTAGGCATATATAGTGATAAAAATATTTAGTATAACTCAGACATTTAGTCTTCTCTATTTCAAACATTCATTTACTAAGAGCAGTCTATTAATCTGATAAATGCTAAGTACAGGACAACGTGCAGATACCTAATTTTACCCAGAGGGAAACAAAACAATTTCCAAAAAGCCATCACTTACTACAGCTCTCTGTTGATACTTCAGGAATGCATTTGTCCCTTGGATATATTCAGAAAACATTCTACAAGCCTACAAATGCATCTTTTTAATAATAGTACCACATAATTCTTCAGCACTACACAGAGATGAGAAAGTGCAAATGTTTTATCTATCCCCAAAACAAAGGTAATAAGCTTTTGTCTTCGCTTTTTTTGCGTGTGCTTTAAGCATTTACCTTAATGAGCTTTGTTTCTTTCCACCTCTGGAGAATAGTATTCTGCCCAACAAAACAATTTATTGCCCAAAATGTTACTGCTGCTGATAAAATCTTAGCTCCTCCAATACTTCTGCCTTGACAGCTAATACCCTAATGTTTCATTTACAGCTGAACAAAGCAGCTTATCTCTACTAAAAGGGGAATTAGTCAGTAGTAAGAAATAATTTCAATCATCTGTTCTGCTTCCCAAGTAAAGTGATGACTTGGGCTTTCTTGCTTCTATCTGATGACAGGTGTGTTGCAGTTCTTGGAATACAGAACAGGTCTGTCACATAAGCTTTGTAATTCCTACAACGCAGCTACATGGATTAGGGAAGAGTCAGGGCTTGGCTGTCAAAAAAAATCTGCCATCAGCACTGTGCAGCAGTCAGCACTTTTACTTTACAGTTAGGGCACGGACTGAAGGGAAAAAATCAGCTCTGATCAATAAATAGCCTCATTTTCTATCTGTTACTTTTTGTCATATTCCACCAAGTATATGTGAAATTCCCTATTAATAACAGCATGGATTTTGTTGACAAATCACGCCTCACGGGCTGTGCTTTGCAAAAATGGCTTTGATTATCACCTTGCTGTGTAACTGCCTAATTATTTATATCTCCAGCAATGAATCTAGTAGGATTTTTATCTACATATCATACACAGCAATTCAGTTGTGGAATTCCTCTCTAGAACAGCTGATATACACTTGGAAATCTCTACGGCAAAGGACGAGGACTGATTTTTGCTTGATGTCTGAATGACCTTCTTATTCCAACATCATTTTTTCGTGTTGGTACCGAATAAGGTCACCTGAATACTTCAGGGAAAGCAGCATAACATTTGCCCACACTGTATTTTCTCTGTACTAATATTTTCTGTAAGTAATAATTTTATTTGCACCTAGTTTAAAAGAGAACACTCGAGTTCTCTAACATTTGGTTCTTCAATTAGATACCACAATTTGTAATTTTTTGCTAGTAATTTTAAATTCAGTATCAGTTTTAACTGGAAAAAAAAGTTGAATTATGGATTGCAGGTGGCAATAATAATGCTAAATTAAGTTGGTGTGAGAAAGATGCACTGTCATTTTGCAATCCTACCATAGGATCCTTCACTCAGAATTGTATGTCTTCATGGAGTTCCAGTGGATTTTAAATTAATTGTGCATTTCTGAGATCTTTTTTAATCCTTTCTCACATTGTTACTTTTCAATCATAACTAAATGTTATAAATCCATTTAAAAATTAAGTTATAATATACATGACAGTTACATTAGTACTATAAAAGTGTCCATCATTTGTCAACTGTTGTACGATATCAAACCTGATCTTTCTGCAACAGGCATTTCACTGACCACTTCAGATGCTCTTTCCCAGCTCTCAAGAGATGCCAGACAAACTTAGCATTACTTTCACTCATCTCCTAGTCCAGGCATCTGATCCAACTTCATATGGCTGAAAGGTCAGTCTGTTCCTCTGCAATGAGAGGTCACTTCATTCTACTTTCATGTTTCTTATATCGTTATAAAAAAAGCTGAATGGTCCAAGCAGCCCTTTTTACTGAGGGATGTGTTTCTCAAAAAAAAAAAAAGTGATATCACAGAGGATAATATTACATGCTTATTTATTCCAAAAGCCACTTATTAAAATCTGAAATTATACTTTAACTGAGCTTACCAATGAAAATCTTAACTGCTTACTTGGCTGCTGCACCACCTGGCAAATTCTGCATGACTGCCCAAGGGAAAGCTGATTAATCAAAAGGTTGTGATCATTTCACACGTATTTACGTGGAAACCCAATAGTATCCAGTTAAATGCTGGTAAAATCCAGAAATGGGGATTATTTCACTTATCACTAGACTATAACTGCCTCTGAGATTCAAATATATTCTGCAAAAGGAACACCAAGGCACAACAGTTCAAGGGGTGACGCTGAAGGAATGTGGTTGGCAGAGCTTCCTCTACAAAGAACAGGGTTGGACTAATCAGCTGCAGGAAGTTGTTAAATGTGCAAAACATTCAAGACTGTTTCATGTCCAATGTGTTGTGTTTATCAGCATTTAATATCCAGATAAGACAACCAACAGCACATGCCAAACTGCTTGTCACTAATTCTATTTTTCTTCTTAAAAATCTTTCATTACTACTCATCCTTTCCTGGTTCCACAATTTTAAATTAAGTCATTAAAGTGGTTGAAATTGGCTGATACCACAGAATCACCCAAAACACCAGCACATTTTCTTAATTTGAAAAGGCCAGGGAAAGGGCAAATTCCTGCATATTCTCCTACCTGTATGCCAACCTTTTGTTTGCCTGCCTACATATATATCAATATATGCCTACATATATATCAATACATGCACACATGCAAATGGCTCATCTCACTTCTATAATAAGTGTTATAGATATAATAATCAAAACATGGATAGAATACTTTATGTTCCTATGAATCATCAAGGTACACATTGGCAGTACTTTAAGTAACCTGGGTGACAGTTTAAAATACTCATTTAGCTGATGGCTTAACATGAATGAATGCTCAAAAAGGCAAGGCAGGAAAATATAATGATTATTTAAGAGTGCCAGGAAAGGTTTCAGTCTGATAAAACAGGTGGAATAAAAGTACTTCTACCTAACCTGGAAAGGACAATTTTCTTTTTGGTTTAGTGACGATTCTCAAGAAAAATGTAAAGAGAATATATAAGAAGGTGTAAACTAATGCAGCTGGAACAGCAATTATACAGACAGCTATATGTAAAATGACACTGGGAGAGGATCTGGCATGTAACATAAACTTCAGGCACCCTGCATATAAAACCCACAAAGCTATGAATTCATATTTACACAATGCTAAGTCCTGGAGTTCTTACTCACTAGAAAGGCTCTACTGAAGGAATATTATCAGAATCTTGAAGATCATAGAGAATGAAGCTGGATTTTATCCTAATTTATTTCTCATGGCAGTAATGACAACGTCTACATACACAGAACCCAAAGAGCTCTGGCCTGAAGTTGTTTAATTTTTAGTGCAGGTACTGTGCTACCATTAATCTTTTAAAACAGCATTAATTTAATGATGTATGCATTAAAAAGGTAAGCACACAGCTGTACAAGGTTTAACTCCTCTGAAAAAAGCAGCACTGAGGCATCCCTTCACTGAGATTGTAACTCTGAAATTAAATTTTGCAGTATGGCTGCAAAGTAGACTCCAAGCAAGATTTTATAAGTGAAAAAGGTAATTAAGTAGTTGATTCTGCAACCATCAGAACTGTCTTCAGCCACACTGCAGTTCCTAATTCTGACATTTAGCATAGTTTCAAGACACATGATTTTTTCTTTCTCTGCACTTACTATTAATAATTTTAAAAATACACGAATCTGACAGCATGCACAGAAAGATATGGAAACTATCCATTTGCTGCACACTGTGTCAGTTCAATTGTCCATAAATGCTTAAGAAAATGGAAAAATGGCAAGCACATGGGTTGCATGCATTGACTGTGGTCACTTCTGTTATTTTTTTCCACCTCATCACACATTGTGTGAGCTGCATTCCCAATTAACCTTGCCCTGAAATGAGCTAACTTGTTACAGTCTGCACTTCATTTTCTCTTATACTCACACCAACTATAATTCCTTTATCACATAAGAAGATGGGCTATTTAAATTTATACAAACCCCCAGAACTTACAATCAGCATCACAGAACAGACTGGTGTGTCCCTGAGGACTCTGTGAAGCCAAAAACACTCTCTGTGGGAGCAACTGATTGTCCAAACACCATAAATTTCAAAGTAATAATTTTCTGTGGTTCCCATGCATGAAAGAAAAGGTTTAGGAAAAGTAGCACTATCACCAAATATAGTAGTAACATATGAATTACTGAATGTGGATGAGAAAACAGAGATTTCTTATTTTTCAGGGACAAATTTAGCTGGTTAATCCTATCAACTGCAGGGAGTTTGGCAGTTGAAAATGCAGGAGCATCTGTGGCTTTGACTTTTCTTGGAAAGAAAGCAGAGCTGGAAGACAACTCCTGAGTCAGGGAGTTGAGTCACCTGCTAGGAAGCCACATGATGTAATTTCTGTTCAGAAAGTGTAGAAATTCCATCTTACAATTTGGTAACTGTTTGACCTCCCCTGGCCCACGTCCAAACTGGAATCCTGTTTCAGGAACTCCCTGATGTGACTATTTAAAGGTTCCTTTATATCTCTCTGCAAATCATTATGGACAGCACACACCTATTTAGCTTTGTGCCTTTTAGCTTTAGAATTTTGTCCATATCCTTGCTGTTTACTCCCAAGCAGCCACAGAGAGTAACAATATCCACTCCTCAGCCCTTTTCTTTGCTTGACTAAACATGCTGAGCTCTTTCCTAACATGATCAGCTCTGCATTCCCCTCGCCCTACTGGCCCTTGTCTGCACCTATTCCACTTTGTGTCCATCTGTCATGATCCAACTGCACCATCTGGTTAATAGAAGACATTACATGGACCTGTAAGTCTTGGATATAACGTCAGACTGTGAATTAGTTGTGTGCTAAGAATTAGGAGTTTGGGATATATAATAATATTATTATATATTGGGATATAAATAATATTATACATAACATTATATTTTTGTTTTTATCTTTTATCACTATTATAAAATAATATTATCTTTCTGGTTTAGAGATACTATACTATTTAACAATGACACCTTAGCTACTCCTTCAATACAAGTAATGTGGGGTGTCAAGGACAAAAACACCAGTCCAGTAGTTTAGATTTGAAATTAGGCTGCATGGCCTGTTCGTGCAAAACCAGCAGCTTTTAAATGTCAAAATTTGTCACAGATTTTTTTTCAGTAGGATCAGCCTGTTTTCAAAATTTTGAGCATTATACTTTAAGGATTTTGCTAGAAACAAGAAATAAACACCATAATAAATATCTGTCATTTTACTACCAGGTTCTGTGATTATGGTATGTAAAGACTGCTTAGGTATCTTGAGAATATTCTTTTAAGCATTTTTCATACCCATATGTTATGTCTGGAGAGCTATTTGCTCACTTTGGCTAATTTTCTTTCTAAATACTTATCTATTATCATGACCAGCAGTAATTATAGACAAATTATTTTTTTTTTAATGAATACACTGCAGTTTCTTTAGATTTTTTTGCCATTTTACAACAAGCTACAATGCCCATTAGAGCAGTGGTGTCTCTGTTAGGTGGCCATTGAGGATGAAATTCTCAGAACATATGGTAGGACAGGAGAAGAACATGACAAAAAGAGAAAGCATTTTATTGGATTAAATCAATCAGGAAGATTTCCTAATACTATACCCCCACCCCAACACCAACAGCCAGTCATCACAGTTCTAGAAAGTAATGGATAGAGAGCTTAATATAATGTAGGTCTCTTTACTCACTATGGACTAGGTTATGTCTGGTCCACCTGGCTGAATACTACAGGATATGGTGATGTCTCGTGAATGTGAGCTCATCAAATGTATGAAACTGCTGCTGTGAGTGCATAGGATTATACTGTCATCATCTTCTTTGCCTAGCAAAAGATAGAATTGGGATATTTAGCACTCGAGGTCAGGTCCTCAAGAGGAATAACTTCAACTGAGCTGTAATCACTTACAAAAGTGAAAGGTCTGGTCTTTGGACTGCAGAAAATGTTGTCCCGTGTCAAAATACTACCAGTTCTACCAGAACTGAAGACCAAACTGACCAAGCTGGTTGTGGTTTAACAACTCTTTCAAAAAATTGAAAGGGATTTTCATCA
Source organism: Neopelma chrysocephalum (assembly GCF_003984885.1). NCBI lineage: Eukaryota > Metazoa > Chordata > Aves > Passeriformes > Pipridae > Neopelma > Neopelma chrysocephalum. The sequence goes on from NW_020897723.1 coordinate 1,778,542, forward strand.
CAGTAATAGTTTTGAGTTTTTGGCACTTCCATTAAACATTTGCATTACCTGTAAATCTTTTGACCAAGGAGGTATTTACCATAAATTTATCATTAAACATAGCTAATATATGAGCAACACGATCCACAAATACATCTCATTTGCCAATATGAAACCATGTAAAATTTCAAGCACATTTAGCTTATTGCATTATTCAGGAAAGATATGTATGAATCTGTTTAACTGGTGTTCCTTACATGCCAATTAATGTAAGTACTATAAGCATGCCAGCTACTGTAAACTGAAAAGTCATTGTTAAATAAATAAGATTTGCCTTAAAATATAAGTAAAAAAATCTTATTTTATTTTCAAAATTACTTTTTTATTTATAGGTATGTCTTATAGGTTGACACTCAATAATTAACACAAACAGAAATAAAAAGAGAGCATTATTGAGCAAGCTTAGTGTAAAAAATTCTATAACTATAAAATATGCATATTTTACACCACATAAACACACAGGTATTTCTTAATGCAAAAATTATACAGACAAGTGCTGTACAAATAGACATAAATATATATATGTACAAGGTACTTCAAGAAATTTTAACATTAAAATTTGAAATTTAAAATTACCAGATAAGTTTGCCATCTAAGGTTACTATACAGTCTTATAGATGACTTATCAAACACACATAACTATGAAAAATATAAGTAATTACAGGTATCTGTCAAGCAAAATACAGAGCTGACTGCCAAGGTAGGCAAGTGTACTGAAGCTTCATACACAGTTCATATTTTACTGAGGCACAGCATACTTTGAAAAGTACAACCAATTTTATTAGGTGTCATCATATCTAGCAACTGAACTTTGGAATCTGTTTTACTGATAACTAATGCTAAGTAATGTTGTTACATAATGCAAAAAATACTGAGAAAAATACATAAAGAGTAAATAAAGATACTCAGGACACAAATACCAAATATTTCATGGTAGAAAATTCCTTTTTCTTTTTTGTCTCTAGTGTTGACAACACAGGTTACCTTCCCAATCTTACTTACTGGACACTTCAGCAAAACAAAGGACTCTCAATCCACCGAAACTGAGACTCTTGACCTTCATGAAAATGTAATTTTTACTAATCTTCTGAGTATTTACCATCTCCAATCCTATTTATGCATTTTTCACCCCAACCTCTACAGCCCCACTTTTAGCCAGTTCTGCACCTTCCATTCTGCTCCAATTTCAACAGAAACAGCTTCAATTCTACTTCTCACAGCTTTGCTCTGCAGTTTGCATGAGCAAAACAGAGAACCACAGTAACATCCAGAACGCCTGCTAAGCACCCAAAACCAGGGGACAACGTCACTGGCATTGTCTAAACATGTACAGCTCCATAGAACCACCTGAGAATGGTTTTGCTTGGAAGGGACCTTAAAGCCCATCTCATTCCACCCCCTGCCATGGGCAGGGACACCTTCCACCAGCCCAGGTTGCTCCAAGCCCTGTCCAACCTGGTCTTGGAAAGATTCCAGGGATGGGGCAGCCACAGCTTCTCTGGGCAGCCTGTGCCAGTGTCTCAGCACCTCCACAGTAAAGACTTTCTTCCTAAAATGTATTTTAACTCTGCCCTCTGACAGTTTAAAGCCATTCCCTTGTCCTGTCACTACGTGGCCTTGGGAAAACTTGAGCGGGACCCCAGGTTTGTTCACAGACATCAGTAAACTCCCACATCTGAGCAGCCCAGAATGCTCACACAAAGATCCACGGTTTGGTTTCCAGTTTTTCAGTCTTTGGAGTCTCCTGCCACACTAGAAGATTGCTGCTCTTTCTGACAGCTCTCAGACACCAGTCACCAGGATCTTTGCACAAAGAGCAGCGTTCCTGCACAGAGGTCACCGACTGCCTCAGCGATGTAGCAATGGATTTATGGAAAAAGTCCTGCACCAATATTCAATCACTATTGATGGAGCTCAAATTAAACAGGCCTGCTCAAGGTGAAAAGTTCTATAACCTACAACTTTTCCCTTATTGAACACCTTTGTCGCTGCAATGAATTATTATTTTAAGAAACGGCATAAAAATGTCACACACAGTATTTGCTTACTGTCTTTGGACTATTTATAATGTTCTATTAACTACTGAAATCTAGATATTCTTCACAAGAATAGTCCTTTACCCTAGTTTCTATGAGTTAATGTTTCATACAGCACTTGGAATCAAGTCATTAAGAAATGTTATTTAAAGCAGTTATCTTTCTTCAAAATTTTGCTTGACATTCTCTGAAATGTTAAGGAGACAGATGTATTAGAGGAGGAAAAAACAGACAATATCATGGGCTCAATTTCCATTTTTCTTCCTAATAATTTCAAATCTATTTGCAATATATTTAACTTTTTAAACATAAATATGACCAGATTACATCACTATGCTAAGCTGTGTTAATCACATCTGAAGCTTGTTTGTAGGTAACATCTTTGCAAATTGGGTGAATAAAAGAAAACTCAAATTTAAAGACCCACACACTGATTTACTATTTTTGTATGTGTCAGAAAAGGAACAGCACATGTCAGAAACAAAATTATCATTGTCTCTGGTAACGAATTGGGGACAAATATTTGAAAACTGACCAAAGCACCCATGTATCTATGTACACTCAGTACCCGAATGAAAGGTTTCTATTATTGATAAGCAAAATATAAAAGCAACTCTCTCTGTTGTATTCAAGAAGCAACTGAGGTGCAAAGAAGGGTAAAGTGTCATTGAAAGTGTGTATTGATGCTTGCCTGGTACCTGGAAGATGAATTGCAGTTCTGTTAATTCCTGTTGGCAGACTGGGCTTGGCAAGCACAACAGTGAGATCGCTCTCCTGACGTGTTGAGCTGAGGGACCCACAGCACCCAGGATAAAACAATTTACACGTTGTCTGCCAGTTGTCTGTCTGCCTCTCATTCTTTAAGATATCATGCAGAATCCCCAGCTAGAACCAACCAAAATTAATTCCCTTTCTGTGTGAATTTCCTAAAACCCTCACGATTCATCTGGTGTCAGCGCTGTGATAAGCTACTCACAGTGACAGAAATTACAGTACAGATCATACTAGAAAAACTGGCATTAAAATCAGAACACCATTACCTCTATAAGTGTTTGATTAAAAAAAAAATCAATAAAATTATGAATCCTCTATACAATGAATCACATACTGTAAATTCATTCTGATTATTTATTATTTGTATTGTCTTTATCATTTTGGAAAGCTCCTCAGCAGGTACCTTAAGTATGAGACCTAAACTAAACTTAAGAGATTTGGGAGGCTTAGAGCTTCTTGATTTAATTGCATTACATGTCTATAAGTAGAAAGCAATTTAGTCTGAAGTGGTACTTATGCATTATTCCTTTACAGCTTCTCAGCAACACTGCTGTTAAATTCTTAGCATTCCACGTATTCTGGTTTCATAATTTAAGTAGAAAAAAAATGAGGTAGATGTTTTTATTATACAGCTTAAGAAATGTCCAGTAAGCACACGATATTTTATTTTTTACAATCACTAGCAACCAAAAAGTAACTTTTTCCCCCCAGAGGACTGGCTCATTGAATGGATCAGCCATTGTGTCATGAAATTCCAGGTTTTAAACTGTAAGGTAGCAGCACAACTTTCTAATGTTATATTATCTATATGCAGGAGAGCTGTCAGTGTTTAATCTAAGTTAACAAGAATGCCAAGCAGTTACATTTAATTAAAGCTATACATCATTCTAGATAATTAGTAATAATTAAGAAGAATTACCATCGTAAATAAGGCAAATAATATTATTTCGACTGAAATTTGAAGTCTGAATTCAAAAACCCCAAATAAACTCCTGAGAGTGCAAATATGCCATTATGTAAACTGTTTTCTTTAAGTATGATATAATTTATGTAACAAAATAAATCTACGCTGTTAAAATATTTAGCAGAAGTGAGAATAATGAGTAGAGATAGGATTAGTTTAATTAGTTTACTGAAATGGAGTTCTTATAGTGGCTAAGTGTGATGTATTAGCTTTTGTCACTTGGAATAAAAAAAGAGGTAATTAGTTCTCATTCAAATATATTGTTTTCTTTGAAGAAGGAATTGTAATATTTTAGCCTGCATAATAGAAAATAATACATGGAGCATAAAAGTTATCATCTTCATCCAAGAGTACATCTATGATAAATCAGAAGAAAATAGGAGATATTTAAGCATGCAGGAATGGAATGTTGAATAGATTTAACTGACACTGGTGCAACTGCACGAATTTAAATGAAATGACAACTCCTCAGACTGCAGAAGTCCAGTCATCATTTATCCCTGCCTAATTTGAGAGTTTGTAACAAATTTTGTCTCTCTATTCAGCAACTATTTCATTACTCAGAAAATCCTGCACTGTTGTCCTAAATCAAGGTTTTTATCAGACTGACTCAAAAGGAACAAGAGGAGTGCCTCCCTCAATAATATTTACTATTGAACCATAAACATATCCATTGAAAGGTCAGAATTGAATTTTATCTCTGTAAAATAAGAAAAATAACACTAAGTATCCTTTTATAGAGTATCATTTTACAGCCAGAAAACTACTTAATGGTAATTGTACATTTCTGAAGACAGCTGCATGGAACAAATTTAACAAGGAATAGAAAGAAAATGGTTTATCCATCTCTCCCAAGAACATTTGAATTTCCTCTACCAAGAATGGGGTATTATTGCAATCAAGAAACATGAATGTATTTAAATTGCAATCTAAAGGCACAAGAAATTAACCCTTTAACAATTGAACATGCACAACCCCATAAAAACCCCAGAAGGAAACTGTGGTAATACCATGATGGGAGCAGCAGGAACACAGAGAAGTGAAAGGCTTGCAAAGTAATTTACTTATTTTTCAGTTAATAAAATAAAGAAATTATGAATGGGCCAAATTAAATTTTATTTTAAATAAACACTCAGGAAGGGGAAACCCTCTGCTGTAGCACACTGAAAAGCCTCAGGCATTAGCATAACACAGGTCATCTATCATTTAATTTTGCTTTTTTTGGAACAGTATTGTTGCACATGAAGGAATTATTTGCTATCCTGGATTATAGAGTTTGGATGATTCCACACACAATCTTAAAAGAGTTCCAAAATTGAAATATGGTAAATCAATCACAAAAAAAAAAAGAAAAAAAAAAAGAAAAAAGATGGTTTGTCCCCATTTTTGTATCTTGCAGACTTAGACACAGCACGTCTGCCAAAAGTTCATAATATTTATGAGAATATAAGAAATGCAGCTTGTACTTGGGTTCAGCTGCAGCATTTCTGTTGATTGTTTGGACTGAACAATAATACAGACAACTGAGCTCTGCGGGGCATAAGAAACATCAAAGTCATACAAAGCCTTCACTCTCCATGTATTTGTCGATATTTCCTACTTGTGTCTCACTAACCTCAGACATCCACCTCCCAGATGAGTTTGAAGATAAACCCCAGACTTCAGAAGTGCCCAACTTGAGCTTTTTTAAAAGATCATGATATTCTTACATTGAGGGAGTTGTCATGTTCCTGTTAAGGAAGGGGGCAGAGTTGTGACTTATGCATGTTAGAAAGCCATCACTGTATTACTAATTGGCAAGTTGAAATATATAAAACCTCCTCAATCACTGCTGCTGCTGATGTTACTGAATCTGGAAATATGCTGCTGCTCAACAGATCACACAGGCTCCAGAAACTGATAATCCAAGTATTACACTGATCTTCCATTGTTAGATTGTAACAAAGTTACATTTCAATACTATCTGGAATCCTAAAACTCATTGATATCACAATGAAGACAGTTGGGGGACTACACAATTTGATTTGCATCTTTTAATTGTGAAGTCCGAACAATAAATTCAGAAGAAATTAACTTGGTGCATGATCTAATAAAGATAATCAAAGCAGAGATGATTTAATAAAACTAAAGCACACACTTGGGTACCCAAGAGACTGATACATAATTCATAAAGTTGCCACATTCGGTCATTAGGTCAAATATATTAACTAAGTAGTAAGCTGTTCTGAGAACTGGCTATGAAGCTGGGAGATTCAACATGAGCAGGGACCACAGAAAAAGGGTTTTGCCTCATTTCTAGGTACTACAACTGACTGTAGACTAGACTCAGGACTAAAGTGGTTTGTTTTTTTGCATACATACTTTCCTACAGACACTCATTCACCTTGTGTAAGGGAAGTACAGTGGGCTTTGGATATTCACAGTAAAAATGCTGAAATCACTACAAGTCCCCAGGAGGATGGAATTCCCTTTACAGTTCCATGTTGGAGAGGCTGTGATACAATATTGGCCCCCAAATTACAATTCCAGAGATAACATCAATCCCTGGGTGCTGCCAGGAGCACTAACCCAACAAAGCTTTCCATGCTATCCACAGGAGAGAGGGGAAAATGAAAAGAAAGAAAACAGGAAAAAAATTGCCTCCTTTTCCTCATGCACAGGGAAAAGGATATAGTTTCCAAGTATCCAATGCTCTGAAGATGATGACATAGAGGTGGTTAGGAGTGACCTGTTGAGAAGCTCACTTTCTGTCTATTAAAAGTGTGAAAAATAAGCCTGGCTAGAACCATTAATGCTGCTTCACTCCCCTCTCCCAGTACCACCCAAGGGGCAGAATTTCACCATTCCTTTAAGACTCCAATAGTCCAGAGAGATTCTCACACCTCTGTCCCCAAGACCCCACTAGATTTGTAGAGTTGATGATGCCAGAATCAGCTGAACTTCTGTGCTGTGCCAGAATGGAAAGTAAGGTTAAAATTCCTCCCATAGCAAGAGTTAGGAAAGAAACAAGAAAGTTGAAAAGACACAATACAATGAATCTTTGCAGAAAAAATACAGAGATTCAACTGTTTAAAATATTCATCTGACAGTTATAAATTCCCTTTCAACATTTTTTAACACAAAGAAAAAAAACCTAAATTTTGGGGGGAAAAATTCTTACCAACCTAGAATGCTCTATCTGCACTCCCAGCACCTGCACCCACGTGTTGGAGAACACGTTTCTCTCTCCCAGGAATAATACATCCTGCTTCTTAAAACAGATCACCTACATAATCTGTGTTAGGCAGCTTGTCAGCACAAACATTTTGCCTGTGTAAAAAGAACAACTTGTAACCCTCAGCAAATCAGCCCAAAAGTTTGGGACTTGGAGGTACAAAGAGAATGGGATCACCTTGAGGGAATTTGGAATACACAAGTGAATTATGGAACCCCAACAAGTTTCTGCACTACCAATAGCCTTTTGACTTAGCAACAAATCCAGCTTTATCCCATATAATGCAATTTTATGCAAGAAGGTAGGTGATGATGGCAAAACTCAACTGGGGGAACCTGTTCATGCAGTCAAAAGACCAGTTCTCAGTTGTACCTAAGTAAGCTACACTTTTTTCCCAGTTTTTCTTTTGTTTTTTAGTTTGGTGGAAGAAGGAAGGGTGGGTCTCCAGCCACATATCTCGGCAGGAAATCACAGGCAAAACACTGCCTAGGTTGCTATAATCATATGATGTTCCTGCACAGGCTTTGTTCAATACAGTCTAACAGAATTTTCAGTGTTAGACACCTTTATGCCACCTCCATTAGCACCAGTGTCATACTTTATGCCTTGAAAAACCCAAATTGGTACACTCAGACCACAAGATGTCTTTATATCAACACATGTCAAAGTGGATGCTGACACAGCACTAACAAAACATTGTTCTTTAATTTAGTCAAGTTCTAACAGAAATCCCATATAGTGAAAGTATGTTTTTCCAGTTACATTTATTTACATTTTTTTATTGTAAAAAACATAATAATAATATGATCACACCTAACTTAAATTGTGTATTCTTTGCCTACAAATCTGCACACAACACAGACACCAAGAAACATGTATTAAGCATATGTTCATTACATCATTTCCAGCACTACACTGATTTAAAAAGGGGTTAATATATACTATAGTGTGGCTGCTGGAACAAACCACATCAACTCTAAAGCCTTACTACAGGCTGAAAGTCAGCCTTGATGATTACAGTAGCCCCTTCTGGAATTCTAGCCTATGTGTTGAATGGAAAAGAAAAAGTTGAGCTATACTGAAATCACATCTCTTATCTGAAATTTATTCTGCATTCATACCCTTTTTTTAAAGATTTTGAAAGGGACTGATTCAGTACTTCTAGTAACTGTTAGAACAGAATTGCTCAAAGAATCCAATTTTCTGTGAACGAATTGTACAGTGAAATTCAGTGTAATGTCAGATGTGGCACAGTATCACCAAAGCTCTTAAATAAATAACTAGAATACTTAAATATTACTTTTTTTCTTCTCAACTGCATTAACATATACAAAAAGCTGAGAAGAGATACCAAGTGATAGAGGAATGGACTCAAGAAAACAAGCAATTCTCTCCGTAATGCAACTTGCATATAGAAGAGGAAGTAATACAATTACTTTAAAAGCTTTTCTTCAGGCACAGTTCATGCTTTCCACTGTACACTCATCAATCACACAACTACTCTCTTGTTTACCCACAGTTTTCAAGTCAATACATCCAAGAATGGATCAGACTCCCATCCACGAGCATGAGACCAAGGGAAAAAAAACAACTGTTATGTGTGTGCCTCTTCAGAAAAAAACCTGACACCTAATACAGTAAGATTTTAAACAAATTTTTGTTATTTTATTTATTTATTTTTTGCTAAGACTTTACAGTCAGCATAGAGATATTTAAAAGCTCTATCAGTACTTGCTGGAGTACTTACACAATTTTAGCCATGGACAAACCTCACAATGTAGCTCAAATTTCAGATATTACTTTAAACTACTTCTGCTTACAAAAGGAACATGATACAAATGACTGCTTTTCAAATACAGCAATAATCCTCAGAATGACTAGATTATTAAAGCAGTTGTTACCAAACCTTTAGTGTCCATGATGACTAGTGACATATTTAAAATACAACCATGCCTGGCTGCTCTACTAAACTTGGCTGACTAGCATTTGTTCAAACCTCAAACACACATCCCTTAGAAGCTATTAAATTATTCCGTGTTACACAGTATTAAAATGTTTTCCTTAAAGAAACTTGCTCTAATCTTTAAACAAGAGTAAGGAAAATTAACTGAGGCTCAGTTAAGAAACTTTAATGCCCATTCAGGTCAATAAGTCAGTGGTCAATATACTGAATTTCAGTCCTCTAAGAAATAATGAAAATGACATCCTTATAATTCCCATGTTAAAACAAACAAACAAACAAACAAACACACACAGTTTCATGTATTATATTTAGCTCTTAACAACCTTGAGAAAAACTAATTCTTTAAAATTAATGTTATTTATCCCGATTTAAATAACCTCCTTTTATAAATTGATTTAACTCAACTGAAGAAAATAAAACAGAAAAAAAGAGAACTAGTTCACTGTTTTGCTGAGCTACAGGAGCTTCTTTGGGACTTTAGAGAAAAACTAAGGGATCTTAGCAGAGGTTTATCTGAGGGCCATCCTAGACTCTCCTAAAATAAAACATTGCCTTTAGAGTGCTGCACAAGTCAAGAAAAACTGGATCAGGTACGTGCAGTCACACCACATGTGGGCCAAGATGCTCACACCTTCAAACAAGGCTGCTGGAAAAGTCTCCTGCCCTCAACATGCATTCCTGGCTCCCTGCCCGTGCCATCTGCCTGCACTGGCACAGTGCCACACTTACATTGCTGTGACCCTCTCTGAATGATATCATGAGGAGATCAGATGAAAAGTCCACTGACAACTACATAGATAACAATATGTCCAAAATCACTCTTTAGGGAATAAACTCACCACGCTTGCAAGATACTTTTCTCACGGGGGACAAATGTTTCAAGTTCCAAGAAAAACAAACAAAGAAAAAAACCCACAAAAAACCCAACATGAATGCAGCAAATATACAAAAACTAGTTTGCAAAAGCCATCTAGAAGTTTTCTAAAAAAACTCTTGTTTGGAAAGATTTTTTTAGCATCTGCCTTTTCTTTCAAAACGTGGAGCTATTATTTGTGATTTCAGACTACACAGAAGAAGAAAAGCTAAAGATGATTCAGAAGGGGAAAAGTAGTATGTTCCTCCCTTTCCTTGTAGTGCAGTATTTCCCTAGAAACCACAGCTGAGGATCAGTGTTACTTTTGAGTCAGTGGTGGGTTTCTGCCTAGGATACACCAACACCTCTTCTTAACAGCACCTATTACGTCATTTTAGTGGAATTATTGCAAATTTGGTTGCATTTCACACAGCCTTGCCAGTCATTCCTGCAGAACGAGGAGGATTGTGAATGTGAGAGCCCCACGTGTCCCACATTTGGATGATTTTGCAGCAGCAGAGCCAGAGCAGAGCCGTGCACGCCCTGCAGAGCTGTCACTGGGAGATGCTGTCCCTTCCCGGATGGGCTTTCCTGGAAAGTTGTGTAGGCTGACAGTCTGCAAATCTGAGCATGAATGCAAAGGCTGAAAACCAGCAACCACTTTCCTACTAGAAACTCCTTAAAAAAAAAAAAAAAAATCCCAGATAGCTCCACGTTCTGAATGCGACTCCTTTAAAAGAAATGTTCTCAAGGACCAGGGTGTTCTGTAGGAGTAAAACTGTTTGCAGTTTGGGCAAGTTTTGTTTTGGGCACTGTTTTGCTCAGCATACTTATGACTATGCATATCTGAAAGCATAGAGAGAATTTTAGAAAAATAAAATACAAAACCCCATAAACTTGGCTGAAAAAAAATCAACATATAAATAATTGGGCTACACAAAGACAGTGATTTTCCGTGGGTTCACCTCTATAATGAACAAACCTCACATTTTACCAGGTCTTTACAGAGGTTTCAAAGCGCTCTTAAAACCTCAAATGAAAGGTCACACCACATAGATGCCACAAATCACCACATCTGGCAGTTATTTTATCTACATTATATTTTTAAGAAAGACAAAATGACAATGCTATTTTAAAGGTAAAGAGCTTTTAACTTCTACACAATTATCTTGCATACAAACTAAGAACTCAAAACGAATAAAGAAACATTTTTGGTTTTCAAAATTGTAGAAAGTCTGCAATTGTAATTTAGCAGTGTATTATCTGCCAGCACACCTGTTGCATGTTTGCGATATGCTCAAAGAATGTACATTGTCACGTCTTTAGACCAATATTTTGTTTAAACTTACTAATATGCAAGTCCATATTGAACCTGTAAATTCAAAATTTCTGAGCCTTCAGGCAAAAAAATTCTGAGTAATCCTAATTTCATCCCTCTAAAAACAGACCTAAATCTCTCAAGAAATATACACCTTATGAAGTCTCTGATATTCCTCAAATTAAATGTCACATATTACAAACAGCACCCGTTTTGCACCAGGTATGGCTTTATTTCCAAGCGTAAGACTAAGAAGCTTCAATGCAAGTTCAGCATAAAAATCCATATTGTATTTTGTTTTCACATTAATAACTGGACTTCCTTTTGCCCCAACTACTCACAAATGTCAAATAACTAAATAACACAGTCACAACAGTAGCCCCAAACCCAATAAAGAATAAAGTAGCCTTTCTTGCCTGTCAGAGGCCCCCATTTTCTATTCTGAGCAGGCAAGCTGAAAGCACTGCTCTTCTGTCATTCCTTGACAGTTATAGACTAGCTCTGCACCTTATTAAAGATTAAGGTTTGCCCAGGCATTCTCTTTTGGCCATCTCCTGTCTGCAGCCCAGCATTTATTACAGGGGAGCTGCACGTTAGCACCACACGTTCTGCTTTGAAAGAACACCCCACCTGCAAACGAGGCTGAAGAACCAAATGCCACCAAGAAATTCAGAAGGCACTCCATGAAAAAACCCCACAATATTTCACTTTATTTAGTCATTCTAGATGACCATATCCTTCGGGTTATATACACAAGTGGTTTCTCTCATTTAGGTTGTTTTTTGTGGGTTCTAAAAAATAAACTAAAACTAGTTACAGGTTGCCTTTTTGTGATGAAAAGGAGGGGGTTTTTTGTTTGTTTGTTAAAAAAATTATGAACACAATTATGCAAGAGTTATATAAGGCTCCGTTGGGTGTAAACATTTGTTACCTGGTTCTGGTCTGATGCAACAGCACAAATTCAGCGAGCTGAGCTACTGCATAAGAAATATCACCCACTGGGGGATTTTCATAGAACACCATGTCCCAGAGTATTTAGCAAAGAACATTATGAACCATCAGCATTTCTTAGAGGCCATCACAAGCAATCATCACCCAATTTTTACCCAAAAGCATTAGAAAGGCTACATGACTCCATGGAACATTTGACAATGTTGTCAGGGCCACAGTTTGAAAAGATGCTTGATAAGATCAGCATTTTTAGGAGCACTACTAGTTAGTTCTCAACTGACACCCTAAAAATATTCATTGAATATCATCATACATTTCCAGTATGATATTCCATCATAATTTCCATTTTACACTACCTCTAACTTTTGAAGACGTGCTAAAAAGCAATTGCAAATGGTCAGCTGAGACAAACAAATAAGTAAATAAACAAAAATTTCTTCCATTAGAGAGCTAAAAATAGAAAAATAAACTTTTTTTAATAGATTATAGTGGCTTCACATTAAAAAAACCAACAAAAACCAAAAACCGAACAAAAACCATTTTGTTTGAGGACAAATAGAAAATGTAATTTCCTTGCACTTTAAATGGGAATTATTAAGTAGCAGAATATCCCATATCTTGCAGCAAAATTTTACATAAACAAATAAAAACTTACAAAGGATATAGGAAAGGTTTAGCCTGTCTTCAATGGATGCTACTTAAGTAAATGCATGACGATCAGAAACTTATTAAAATGTTCAAAATAAAGGCAGGGAGTTCTGTTTGCTTAATAGTTTAGTTTTTGGTTTTTGTTTTTTTTTAATATTGGTAATTTATGGCAAAGCCTTATCCCTTCAGCCTTTATACTGAGGGTTCTGCTCACTCAGGATCTAAACCTGCAGAATTTCCCTGGACTAATGAGCCCATCAATAGTTTCTAAAGAATTAGACAGATTAATGTCAGTCTTAACAAAAGCAACTTATCAGTCACCTCCCAAACACTGAGGAGCTCGAAGAAACCTCCTGTGCCCCAGTAAACACACATTTATTGACTGTTGTACTCCCTGTGTGCACAACCAGCCCCGGGGGGATGTGAAGATACAGTCACTGAACCAGCTTTCCAAGAAGGAAGATCCATCAAGGGCTCTTGATTTTCAACAGGTTCCAGGGTTTAGGATCAGCAATGCCTGAGGAACCCTGTGGTCCTCCAGTTCCACCCACTGGGAGCACTGCAGGGCTGTCTGAGTGTCACACAGTGTTTGTGGTGGTGGAAAAGGACCCAAACAGTTATGGGTCACACTCCTAAACTGGTCATGACACAGTGAACATGGGCTGTCGGGCTATTAAGATATAAATTACAACATTGAGATTCTATCTGGTAATTATTTACTGCTCACCATGATAAACATGCTGAAATGTTAGTAATGTCCCAGGAACATGGGAAGTTCATTTTTTATAGGATATATACCAACAGAGATTCAAGAGACTTCCTTCAAAGCGCATAACTCTCATCAGAACATTTTTCCATTACACTTTTCCTCAGAAAAGGAAATCAATAGAGGCCTTTCCCAGCTAACACTGTGGTGCAGGTTTCCAGTAAAGCATCTCACAACACAGTATTCAAGCCAATTAAAGGCTGCACTGTAAAAATAACTGGTGACTGTGGCATCCTGGGGTGGGATGGAAGGAAGTTAAACAGAGGAAGAAAAGCAAAGGGAAGGAGAAGAATATTCCACAGTTCTAAAACAATTATTTGCTATTGATGTAGAAATATCATTATTCTCAGTACGAGTCAAAATGCATTAGCATTCCATCTGCCAATGCTGCAGCAACCATTTTTCTCCATTTCTGTTTGACCTCAAGCCTTTTATGCATAAATGTCAGGGCTCTTTACAATTAATCATGTCTACCACAGACTAATTGTGGACAACAGTAGTGCAATTAACACAAATTTGCTTCAAATATTCAAACATTCAAAAAGCATTCATTGACACAAGTGTTAGTTACCTAACCACAAAAACTGACAATTCTTTTCTCTTTTCCAGCAGCCTCTGCATTAGGAAGCTGAACACACCACCAAGGGTGATAGCAAGATTGGAAAATATTCTACCAACTCTTAAAATTCAGTGTGACTACAAATACATACTGGGAGAAAACAAGCAAAATAACAAAGATGAAAGCTAGTCCTCTTTTAACCCTAAGAGGAGGGTAATGCAGTGAACAGAAAAACACTGAAACTCATTTTGTGTAATAAAAAAATGATAATTCACAATTCTACCGCAATGTAATTTTAAAATAAATAAATAAATAAACAATAAGTATTAGTATTTCTAAACCTGATTTAAAGAAAAAAAATAAAAAAAGGCCTTGAAAAATTAAGAAACAATTAGAACTGCACTTGTCTTGATTAATTCTCAATACTATGCCTGGTACTGTGTTAGTATCTCACCAAGGAACTAATGGCAAAAGTCTTCTTAAGCACAGAAAGCTATTTCTAAGGCCTGACCTAAACACAGCAGATGTAGATGACATTTTTTTTATTTTTTAATACATGCTTTACATTAAAGAATTTCTTGGACAGTTGTGCTATTTCTAATCAGGCCCCATGGCAAATATTCACCAACCCTCACAGGAATAAACTATTCTCACTTCAAACAATTGTTACAGTTTGAATCCAATTGACTCTAGACAAAAGTACTGAGATAATCAGCATATTAAAGCCAACACTATAACCATATGTTAATTATGTAAATGATTCATTTTAATCAGCTAGAACCATGTAAAGAGTTACAAGGAATGCAAATGTAGGGAGTTATTAAAAATCTCATTATTATTCATCTTGGTTCCATGCGTGAATGTATCCATCCAAACAGATGAATTAATAGTTAGATGAAAGATGAAAGAGCTGGAGGGGAAGTCTGTGGGAAACCATCTGTCTTGCTTTGTATCCCTCCCAGGCTTCAACTGTACTGCAATAGCTACATGGAGAACAACCCCAGAGAAGAGACAGGGACTGTCTCCACAGCCCCTCAACCAGTAGGTAATGCTTCTTCTACAAAAAAAAAAAAATTAGAATAAAAATCACAACTCACACCCGTTCCCAAATTAGTCCAGGACATGGAAATGGAAACCTGAATAATAAGTTCAGATGAACCGCTGCAGGAATGAAGTTCTGTGCTGACCACAAATACACAACAAACAGTGATTTATACACAAGTTGCGCAGTGTTTTAAAGACTGATCTAAAGAAAGCCCTTTTACAATTTTCATTTAGATGCTAAAAGACAATCAGGAGCTGCTGTGATGGGGACCTGTATTAGTAACTAAACTGGTTCTCTTAACTTCAGCAGAAACCCTGTATGTGGGAAATACAGATATCCTCTTAGCAATACTATAGGACTCCACACTTTATCTAGTTCTTCCAAGGAATGTGGGGGAATTGCAATGAATTAACTCTTATTCCTGTACGGGCTATTTTTCATTTATCCCATTCTCCCAGTTCCCTGCGCAAAGAAAATGAATTCTACACAACAATCATTTGTATGAGGAAAAATAAGGCCCAAATGCCACGTTCATTCCTGGTTGTGCCATGATTTTGTCACCCCTCTAGAAACAGCGCAGCACCACGTGGCTGTGGGAGGAAATAAGGATTAGCTACAAAGGTGGTGTTTAAAGCCACAGAAGGATTAGGAGGGTTGGCATGCTGTAAGGATATATTAGGGGAAATCCACCCTGCAATTCTTCATAAATCTTCAATAGCGTTTTATTTAAAATTAAAGACACAACTTGATTTTAAAATCCTCAGTTAAAACCAGCCCCGACTGCTCTGCAGAAGAACCCCAAACTCCCTAAACAAAACACATGAAAAATACAATTCCAGTGTTTAGTTCATTACAACATGGAAAAATATGTGGTTTCCCAAGAAATTATTTTCAGTCCATTAGAAAGAGTTAACAGAAATAATTTTAGAAATACGTTTGTCAGTTTTCAGAAGCTTTATAAAGCTTTGTTCTTCATACTCTAATTCTTTCATGTTTTCCTGCCTGATGTCTCCTAATGCAGTTTCACTGCAATCATTCTATTTTTGATCTTTAATCCTTTTATATGTTTTTTCTTTGCTTACTCTTGCATGCCTTTGTAGTTTATGTAATTGGGTCTTTGCACCATTTTAGCAGGGTTTAGCACTGCGCAGCTTGTCAAATTTAAGTAGAAGTGAGAATAATCTATCACTGCTATAATAAATAAGCGAGTAAATTCACATATCACTGACCTGAAGTCAATGTTTGCCACAAAAAATTGTGAGTTGCAATTCCCTTCATTCTGCTGGTGAGGCTTTTATAAATTTTGTAATCCAGAAACAAATGCAACTACATAGTACTTCAGATCCCTAAAAGTTTATTAAACATGGCTACCCACGTGCAGTGGAACAAGACTTCATTAATTTCTTCTTGAAGTGCTCGTGTAAATTCAACTTATGGAAAAGTGTTTGACAGCTTTGCAACTATTGACTGACATTCTTCAGCAAAGCTTCACTGAGTACAGAGTGTGATTTAAGCACACCCTGGTGATAATAAACAGAGCGAGTGAAAAAAGGAGCATGTCTACACCAACTGAAATGAAGAGAATTTTGGTAATGGTAATTTTTAAGCACCTACCAAAACTCTTCTAGTGTTAAAAACATTATAAACTCTACCTTACTGAGAAATTTCAGTATAATCTTCAGGTATTTTATTAACTTTACAAGCAGATATTGACATTTCACAGAAACGTTCATACAAAATAGCTCATAATCTAGACACCACAAGCTTAAAAAAATCCAGTGTTGCATTCCCACTATCCAGAGAATTTAAAACTACACATGTCCTTTTCACAAGTCTCCCAAAGAACACCACTATTGCATTTTAATTTTATAATATATGTGACTACCTCAAAATCTGTCCCTGAAACAATGAAATGAGCTGTGAGAAGTTTCACGAAATAAAAATACACGATCCACATCAGGTTACAAGAGAAACAGATTTCTCCTCACATAGTCCAGACAGAAATCTTCCCCATATCATTAAATACACATGTATCCTTACATATATGCGTGAGATAAAATATAAAACATATTAAGCAAAACTAAAAGGAGTTTCCAGCCTTACACTCGTGATTTTGTCCACATTACAAGGATCACTTCCTAGTTATGCAGGCATTGATGCATAAACCAGAGCAGAGAGGGAATGGTAAAACACAGTGAAAAAAAGAAACAGCAGGAAAATTATACTGATGGAATCACAGAACGGTTTGAGTTGGAAGGGACCTTAAAACCCATCTCATTCCAACTCCCCTGCCATGGGCAGGGACACCACTCACTTACTCAGAGCCCCCTCAAGTCTGGCCTTGAACACTTCCAGGGATGAGGAGTCCACAGTGTCTCTGGGCAACCTGTGCCAGGGCCTCACATCCTCATTGTAAATAATTTCTTCCTAATATCTAATTCAAACCTGCCCTCCTTTAGCTTAGGCCATTAATATGATAGGAGTTTTAATTCACTATCATCTTATTTATCATTATGAACCTGAAGCAGAAGAAACCATAGCCTTATTGTTACAGTCCCCTCTATTCTTCCATGAAATAGATGGAAAATTATATATAAACTCTTTGAATGTTTCTTTAACACACACTCTTGTTACCTGTATTTTGTGTCTGGGAGTGAGTCAAAAGGCACTCTTTCATCTTTATACATTTCTTGCCACATGTGACCCTTCACAAGCTCTCCCCAGGGATGGTAAGAGGTGACAAAGCTCTCATTCTTCTCTGAAATGACACAGTAAATTCTACAAGAACAAGACATGGCAATGGTCATCTGGAGGCCTCCAAGAAGGGCTGTGAGGTTCCACCACACTTCCATCCCTCACTAACCCTGATTTTCTAACAGGTTTATTTCTGCTGCACACACCTCAGCACATCAACACTCCTGTGAAGAACTAAGGGAAAAAAGCAAGGGGGTTCTTTCCAGGGCAAGAAGATTCCTTAAAGCAGAAATGTGGTGTATATGGGGGCTTTTTTGAGACACTTTATACACAGTGATACAAATAAAAAGTGGTAAATAAATCCCACTTTGCTAAGGCTCATTTGTTTCACTTTACTTCCCTGTGTTCCTTCATCTCTCTGCTTTTCCATGACCACTCATCTGCCTTTTCCTGATCACAGACTATTCTTGATCCAAGCCTCAGAGTTTCAGATCCCATCATCAGTATTAAAACTAGGAGAAAACTTGAGAAAATGTGATTGTATTTACTGAGTGCTAGGATCCCAATCCAGGAAGGCACTTCAGCATGTGCTTTACTGTAATTTCAGTGCCTTCTTGAACAGGAGTGTTGCTAAACACATGTCAAAATGCCTTCTCTACTGGAGGCTGCCAAATTGAAATATGGATTAATCACAAATTTGTAACGTGTGACTTTGGAAGACTGTGGCTTTAAAAGAACTGAAGAATATACGTATTTATATAGTATATTTTGTCAGTTATCCTCTGATAACAAATTTAGAAAAGGAGAAAGGACACATATAAGACAATAATTCCCTACAGTACAGTGATGATTACTGAGGGAAAATTAAGGTCAGGCAACACAAGGGTGGCCCAAGTGCATTTTGTTCACTGTTTTGCCTTTAGTGTAATCAGTTATCCCTACGAATAACATATCAAGATCACTACCCACTGTGTTGAGGTTATAGAAAACACCATGTTTTTCTTGTATATAAATACTCTGTGGCTTTCTGCTGTGATTTCTGTAATGGTGTCTCCTCAAAACGTGGGTGTGACACAACATATTAGTGCAAAAAGCCACCCTTGTGCACTGCAAGAGTTAAACATGTCCCACATCAATGTAAAGGTCATACAGTACAATGAGGTTTCTTCACCCCATTTCTGTATTAATGGGGATTGGGGCATTGTGACACAAGTGGAAGCAAACACATCCCGGTGGAAGGATGGGATGCTCCTGCTTTTGGACATCCATAGGCACAGGATGCTCTGTCAGTGCTTTGCCAAAGCCATGCCCAGAAACGGATACTGCCACACACACAGCAGCACCTCAAAATTAAGCCTCGGCTGAGCTGCTGATGAAGGAGGGATATGCAAAACTCAGTGAAGAGCTAGCCTGTGCTTTAAATGGTTTTCCTCCTACTTCACAAAATTTGACAGCCAAAAACGGCAGACAAGGCCTCAGAGTGCTGATTATTTAAATAGATTACTTTACAAATGTCACTCTTTGCAAACACACAGGCAACATGATTGCTGTTTCTTTCAGCACCGTATCAGAAATAGACTCAATAAATGGGATGTTTAAAAAAATCCAAACATTTATGAATCGCTTGAACCTACTGTACTGTGTCTTGTTTACTGCTGCTCTAGGAAGCTTTTCTTAAAATAACGTGTTAAATCTCAGAGGGATTATCCTGAAATGAAATTTTTAATAACAGCAAAATAAACTCATCCTTCACAGTGCTCTGTGTCTCATGACTTACTGTTAACTCTAAGTTCTCCTTCCCATTGTACATCTGTGTCTACTAGCAAAATTTTATTATCACCTGCTCCAATTTCAGGTATCTGAAGGAAAGTTTTGCTTCATACATTATACCATGTTCTTCTCAAGAAAAGAAACTACACACCTAAATTCTACACGTCTAGAAATCTTATCCATACTGTCTCAGAACTCCAGAAGGGAAGACTGAAGGAATGAGGATTGCACTACCACAACAAGAGAAGGCTCAGGTTGACAGCACTATCTTTAAGCAGAAAATGGCCCACTATGAAAAGGGTGGAAATAGTGCATTTCCTATGCCCACTCTGCATGAAACAACAGTGGGAGGCTAAATGACAAAATAAAATAATTTTAACTCGGACACTGGGGAAAAGAAACCCCCCCAGTGCAAGTGTAAAATGCCTGAAGAGGTTAGAGAGTCCCCGTGGTTCAAGACCTTAAGAACAGACCCAAAAAACGTCTGTCAGGACTGATAGAGGCAAAATTGATCTTGCTTTCAGGCAGAGAAGTAGATTATGGGATTCCACAAGGTTTCTTGCTTCCCTGTTTTCCTCCATGCCTATGACACTCATCTCTTTTAGGAGGTGGCACACTCCAAGAGCTTCCTCATTTGTTTGAGGGTATTTTGCATTTTCAGTCTTAGGAACACAAAACACAGCAGGAACCAGTGGCCAGAAGCAGAAATAAGGAGAAATAGAGCCCTGCAGTGTCCAAACTGCAAGGGGAATTAAACACACACACAGTTCATAGGGTAGAAGGGAAACTGAAGCAACCCAAATTACATTCATTTAAACATCCAAGATTAAATATCTTCCAAAAGGTCTGCTTTGAGTCAGTCTCCAAGAGAAATTCTGTAGCATGTACTTTCAAGAGGACAGGCTGAATTATCATAACGATCCTTCCTGGCTCGAACATCTTAGAACTTGTGAATTGGAAATTGCTCTTCACAGCAAGAAAATTTTCTTGTATAAATGTATACATTCACTTATTAATATGGAAATAAAAATAAAATAAAAACCAAAACTACAAAAAACCCCTTAGGTTTTGTTACATTAGATAAATGGCTTTTGTTAAAGAGTGTGCAATCAATTTTTAACAAAAATGTTCTGTCCTGAGACAGAGAGAGCAAAAGAAACATATCATGTTCAATTTGGCTTTTCTATTTCTGCAGTGGGTAATATATAATCAAAGTCTCCTGTTCTGTTAGAGTACAAAAACTAACTATTAACCACAGTCACAAAGTATGTACATTGTTTTTTTCCCAACAAGGCATGGAGTGTAATTAACACTAAGTGCTTGATCTTATTCTTGAATCACAACTTATTTAACAAACAAACCCAATAAATTTGACATAATTTATAACTTTTATCCTCCCCTCCAAGGAAACACATAGCTTAAGCAGAGTTATGCACACACAGAGAAAAACAAAGTAACAAATATCGTCAATGGTATCAGGGTACAATATATCCACAAGTTAATTCTTTAGCTTTAGTCATTTAGAGAGTACATTTGAGAACCATCTCAGGAGTAAGAGGCATCATTCTCAAGAAATAATTTCACAAAGACTTTAAGTGCTTGCTAGTTTGCAGTGTTCCCTAAAAACACGTCTTGGATCTGTTTGTGAAGGTGTCTGATTCCCAGCTCACCACCTATTTCTGTGATCTGGGGGCCATATATTTTTCTTTTTTTTGCAAAGGAATGGATGAATGGTGACAAGAAGGTCATTTTAATTAATAAAATTCCAAAAGGTTACGCTGTTTAGGAACAGAGAAGTGTTCCAAATTACATAACAAAAGAAAACATTTCTAAAGCAACATGGTGAGAGAAGCAGTAGAGGTACATAAAATACCCAAAGTAAAAACTGTGTATTAAAAACAGTCTTCAGAATGGTATCAAGAAATGAGACACTGCAAAGATTACTTGCTATGCCAGAAAAGAAGGACTCAGAAAGAAGCAAATATAACTATGAAATATGGGCTTATATAATTACATAGTCTGGCTCTGACCCAAAACTACTTTTAAGTATTTCAGGTACCTCATCCTGACTTCTTGAACTCGGTGGATGAAAATCTCTACAGAATATTCAACTAACAAACTGAAAATGTAAAACAGAAATTCTCATCCTGCCTATCCAGAAGCAAATGCTACACATTTATTAATATTTTGAAACAATCTCTCCCATGCTAAATAAGATTCCAAGAATCACAAGACTACCTCTTCCCTTCTTGATTGTCCATTTCTTATTGGAACCCAGAGAATACAACTGCATTTCTCAGCCTTTAGCTATTATTATGTTGGACAAAGGCTTTTATTAAAAACAAAATTAGTTTGGTTCTGCATAAACCAACCAATAATAAAGCAAATGATAATTTTGCAGCCAGATACCTTAAACCAGGAACATACCAACCTCAAGATGACCACAGAACAGCATATAAAAATTATATTTCACAGACATTTAAACAAGAAAATGCTTCTTGGGGACAAGCACCAGAAATAGACACATTGGCATCACATGAGTTAATAATGTGAGAATAATTTTGAGGCACATATAAAGGCCATATGTTGTCCAGCAAGGTTTGAGGCACTCCTCAGAAGTCCATCAGTTCCAGAGGACTAACAAAGGTATTTAAGACATCCTCTGTCACAGGAATAAAGCATGTTTTGCAGAAAAAAAAAAAAAAAAAAAGAAGAGTCCTACTTTTTTGTCTTATGAAATACAGGGAACTGTGTCCCATTGTCTGCACGTGAGACAAGAGTAAAAATAACGTGAGATACTAAAGAGCTGAAGAGGAAGTTAAAGACACTACATGGAGAACTAAGGCCAGAGAAAAAACAGGAAAGCAATATTTGCAGGTTTGTGTCTTATTAAAGGAAAATAAGATGAATAACAAGCAGGTTTGGTTTAGAATTCTCTTGCACATTTCAGTGAGAAGATTTACTGACTGCCCAGAACTTACAGACTCTGTTTACAGACCTGGCACAGAGTTTTTTGCATTATTAAAAGGCAGGCATTACACAACAGAAAAGCAAGGTCTGTCTTGCATTTCTGTGTCCCCCCCCCCCCCCCCCCAGAAAAAAAAAAAAAAACAAGGCAAAAGAAGACTGATATGAAATACCCACTGACATTTTTAGGTCAACAGAGCCTGTGTAATATTCTGATACAACAAAAAAAGTCAATCACTGCAATTTTCTGCCAGGAAAGCACGCTTTCCCAGAATGGCCAACTATAATGTGTTCAATTACAATACAAATCACAAAATATAAGAGCATTTGGTTCTCAGCATCTTTTTCAACAGTAGATGCTATCACATCACTGGAAATGACAAATTCCACTCTCTGCATAAACATTTTATCCATGATTTCGAAAGCCTGCAGTGCCTTCCTCCCTTCACTACCAGTATGCCTCTGAAATCAAAAAGTACCTCACATTTCAGACATAATATGCAAAAAAATATATCCCTGTAGTCATCACGGAGAGTTGCCATCATAAAGCTGATTACAGTGACAATTACACAGAATGTGGAACATTACAAGGCATAATATCACAAGCTTTTTAAGTCAGTTGGCAACATTACACCAAATGCCTCTCAAAAATCAGATTTCAAGCATTAGCATCCCTGAAATGCATAGGAAATTTGCTCATGGATTGAAATTGTTTCTTAAAGATATAGTTGTATATAGTATAGCTGTGCCTTAAAGACACAGAGCAGTGCATGGGGTACAGGCTGAGCTGCCAGTCAGGTCTCCTGTGTCTTTTACACAGTGACTCTCAAAAATCTACTGCAGATGAAAGTTCATATAAACTTCCTTCTTTCCAAACCTGTGCTTCCCTGTTGGGAACATACTCAGGAAACTTGGCTTACGGTACAGGATGTATATACTGGGTTTAATTGTGCCTAACAATCATCTTGGCCAGCGGAAGGCGTTTTCAGATGGGAAACGTGTATGAACATCTGTTACACTTCCCTGTGCCTGATTTTAACTGTTCCTTCATGGAGGAAGGCATAAAAACGAAACCATTCACTTCTGCAGTAAAAAGACCATCTACTCCCTTCAATCCACCACAGTGTGTCACCTAAAAATGGGACTTGGAGAGTCCCGCAATGGATGGATTTCATTTCCTGTGCCAGCAGCGTTCAAAAGGCTCCAGTGGGCTTTAACAACTTCTGTCCCCAAAATAAGTCACCCCAGGAGCCAGGGAAGGCAGTTTCCCAGCACACACTGACCAGTGCTATAATGAAACCAATCCATCTGTTTCTTTTCCTACAGAACAATCAGTTCTGAAAAATGTCTTTGAGCCATCAACAGTTTCAGGTAACCTTAAGAAGTGTTCAGAACTAAGTCCTTTCACATACTTGCCTTCATTTTATACTTATATTTTATATTTAAGATTCTGAATGAATAAAAAAACAGCCAGTGATTTCTGCAACTGCACAATTTTCTAAAATGAAAAGGGAAACATCAGAATGGAGTTGATGGGGGAATCGAGTAGGAAGAGCAACTTGCCAAAGACTGGCTGGTCTTTTAAGAACTGGGCCTAACCCCAGCTGCTGCATTCCAGTTAGCCTTAAATCCTCTTCTATCTGGGTGGTAAAAGGTGAGAGGGAGATTTATGTTTTAAATGGAAAGAGGAGACAAAGAGAACATGGAAGGTGAATTTTAAGAGTTGGTCACACACAGGTTAAGAGAGTTTCAAGATTTCAAGTTCTCTTTCTCCTGGTTTTAAACACCATAAGGCCAAAAAAGAGAGAAGAGGGGAAAAAAAAAAGGTACTGCCTCCTGTCTGGATACAAGATTTTAAAAAAAGTAATAATTAAAAGTGTAATTTCTTCCTCTGTTCCAGAAGGAGGAGTGCTCCAATTGCATTTAATTTCCCTCAGTGAAAGGAAAGCTTGTGCTGTTTTCCATGTTCAACTCAGAACAGACTCTTGCGTGACTTGTCACAACAGAACACGTTAGATTGTTCATTCTCCTTGTTCCATCTCAGGACAAGGTAGAAAAGATCGCTGCACTTCTGAAAGGAACATTCCCTGGAAGGAAGTTCAAGCAGTGAACCCCCTCTCTGCAGCAAGGACCTGCAGAGGCAGTTTTCCAACACAGGACAGTCCCCAGGTACCACCGACTTCTAAACCCCTTCGTAGTAATTAGTTGCTACAAAAGCATAAGAAAATACAAATTACTTAAGATTCTGAGGATTAGACCTTCTCAAGTATGGCCCAACCTGTATAGAATCAAATTTTTGAGATTCTGTTAATGATCCTCATGACTTAAGATTCTGAATTTTCTATTTTGTATACAAACAGTCAGTATCCTCTTCCATTCTGTTTTTCTCATACCTCTAAACAGTATTCATGCTTTGAAGTGAAAGTATTTTCATTCTAACAGGGCGTTGAAATACAATTGTAGAGGTTTACTTTTTCTCAGTACCTCAGATGTTAGCAAGATCAAATTTCTTTTAAAAATTTTATTCAAATAATGTTTTTCAGAACAATTCCAAGTCAAAGAGAAAGAAAATCTAGCAAAAGTGAGCTTATTTCATTAAAAATAGGCTGTTTTGTATTTCTGAAAATATTAAAAATATATCTCTAATATCTTTTTTTGCATAAATAAGATCTAATACTTTAGAGAACAAATAAAGAGATACTGAAAAGCTGATCAAACACCAAACCCACTCTCACAAAAATAAAATAAACCCAAACCCTGTGCACATAAAAATATCCAACACTTAGAGAATAAGGAACCATTTTGCATAGAGGATAAACACCTTCAAACTCTCTTTCAGAAATCTCAAGCAGGTCCCGTTTTATGTGCCCGGTTCAGCATCCAGCTGAGCTGAGCCTGATTCCCTGAGCTGCACTGACAGGGAAAATCATCCCTGGGGAGTGAGGAAGGACTTCTCAGGTTTGCTAATTCACTGAAGTCAGCAGCACTCTGAGGCTAGTGGGGAAATGAAGAATGACTCACTCTGTATTATTACCTACAGGATCATTCACAAATGCAGCAAGACCTGCTTTCCCTCACCTCCAGTCACCTTTTATCTCTCAGCTAAATGTCATCTTTCTTGCTTTTAACCAGCTACATGGTTATAGCTTTTAAAAAGCCTGATGGTGGGTTTTTTTTGATCCTGCTATTACTCTCTCTGGAATACTCACCCATGCTTAGGTTGTGATTTAATACAGTTCTAAGATTTTCTCGAGAATGGAAGTAAAATGTTTGGAAATTCCCTTTTCTTCCTCTGTTTTGGTTTCAAATGTCAACATGATTTGTTCTCAGAGTGTTTGAAACATGCTTATATTCAGTCCCACTGTCAGGGAAAATAAAGACAGCTGATGTGTACCTGCACAGTTGCTGGTAACTCTCAGAGAAACCCCTGTATTTGCATTTTGGCAGCCACACTCTTGCCTGGGGTGGATGTTTTGAAGCTTAAGTGTCTAAGATGGCTGGAAATGAATTTGACTGAATTTACTATATATTAAAATGGCATAAAGAAAACAAGGTGCCATAAACATCTATCATAGTAAACCAATATAGTAACAACCTACCATTTTCTCTTCCACGATTTTTAAATGCTACTAATTAGCATTGTTACAGGAGGGCAGTACATGCTTTTGAAATAATATGGCAAAGGACAGAGACATAACAAAAGTGCATTTCCAGCTCTATAAGATGAAAAAACCCTGGGATAATAAGCACCCCATCATACTTCTAATCTATCAGAATTAAAAAAAAAAAATCAATTAAAAAATCAGCATAGTTCAGATCAGTTCACTGCTTTGAGTACTTTTAGCTTTACCTTAATAAGGGATAAGTTGCTTTTACAGAAGGATATTTTCCTATAAAGTCTGAATAACATTTCATTGAAATGCACGATGTTTTATTTAATTCAGGGCCTCAAATAAAATCTTAAAAGGCAGACTAGGAACCTTTCTGACTCTTGAATATACAGGCAAGAGACTTTTTCTTTCTTCTCAGCTTGATCAGCAATAAAACAGTACGTAGATTAAAAAAAAAAATTACATTCTTTACTGATTTAATAAACTCATCAGAATTAGAAGATTAAGTCATCCTCCAACCCAACTAACTCATGGAACTCTGGAAAGAAAAGGAACCAGGATATCAGAATTTACCCTAATCTGCAATAACCTGAATCTTGTGGAACACAATTAGAAACTCTGACACCTAAAATTTACCTGGACCAATTTCCTATTATCTATTTACAGGGTTCATGATCTGTTACTACACTTAAAAATACCCCCAAATTTTTCAAATTATCTATGAACCTTTTGGATGCTCATAAATTTAAGCCAGTTTTGATATCTGGCTGGCAAATATCTGCCAGGTGTGGTTCCATCACTCTTTGGTAGCAACAGTGCAGTTCAAATGCAGTTCAAACCCAACTACTTCAGCTGAAAGTATTTATACCTGAAATTATGAGGTCCTCACTATATTTTTTCCACACCCTGATCTACTGAAACAGACATTTTGTATGTTTTTACAACACCCTGTTTGAAACCAGGTCTGAGCAAACAGTTACCTGCACACCTCAGTTAAAAAAAGCAAGCAAGCAGACAGGCCAAAAGATGTATTTTAACTGGGTTTCTAATGTTAGCTCATGCAACACAGGATAATTTTTCAGAGGGTAAATAGGTGAAATATTCAAGCCAACTCCATTAAAATGATTGTTCTATATTTAGATGTACAAGCATATTTTTATATCAGTTGTGAATCATTCTACTGAAAGCAAAAGAACTTCAAAGTTGTATCTCCTGTCATAATCTGGCCATCAGAACTTTTATTACTGATAATTATGCATGAGTCAGAAAAGAAAAAAAATCAGCTGAAATTCCAGATCCTTGGAAACAGTCCTATCAGTTCACTGGCTTCTAGTTGGGTAAGCCAAATTAAACAATCTGCTTTTACAGAGAATCTAAATCTTAAAGGCTTTCTCTTATCTACAGGATGAACAAATAAATAGAATTTACCCTAATGAAGGCTATTTCATCTATGGAATCTATTGTGTTCATACAAATTCAAAAACCTTGTATTTATTCCACTTAAAAACCCCTGCAAAAGCTGCAGTCAAAAAGTTACTCATTTTTTTGCCATACTAAAACACTCCACTGAAGTGTATTCTCCAACACACAACGTACTGACCATAATTATAGATCATCATTTCTGGAATTCACTAATACTGGTATTACATGCAAAAGTGGAAAAGGAAAAAATTCTGTCTGTTGGGTGTCAGATGAAATCTTTTACTTTTTTTTTTGCTGAACTCAGAAAGAAAAAAAAAAAGCCCTGACTATAAGACAACATTGACCCAGCTCACAGAACAAGAGGCAATGCAGTGTTGCCTGACTCATTCAAATTATGTCACCTGCTAATTTCTGAAACAAAGGCTAGTGAGACAAAATTAGATGGGAGGCCACAATAGCCACTTGTTTCTTAGGTGAACTAAAACAATTTAGATAGGCTATCCTTCTTACTAAAATTGACTTTTTGCTCAGTGGGAAAGACATTCCATGCCATTGCCCCTCCCTCTCGCTCCTGCAGGTTCACTCACCGGGTATTTTATGATATCTCTGCACTTATTAGCAAGAAACAAAGGCAGCTTAAAACAAAACAAACTCTTGCAGTATCAATAACCAAACAGTTTCAAGCTGTCTGCAGCCTCTTGATCAGGTGACAGGTTTCACCAGTGTGGCATCTTGGCTCCACCGCTTGATCCATGTATCAGAAGGAAAACCAATTAGATCTGCAGTGGTATGGAACATATCATCTTGAGTGCCATCCTGAGGCACACACAGGACAGTGAAGCAGTCAGGCCCAGCCAACATTGGGTTAAGAAAGGCATGTCCTTTGTGACTGACCTTGGGTGACCTCCTTAATGGATGAGGGCAAGGTTGTGGATCTCTGCCTAGACTTTAGAAAAGCCTTTGAGAGAGTTTCCCACAGCCTTCCCCTGAAGGAACTGGGTGCTCGTGGCTTGGATGGGTGTTCTCTTCACTGGGTAACAATCTGCCTGGACGGGTGGGCCCAGAGGGAGGTGGTGCCTGGAGCTCCATCCAGCTGGGGATGCTCCCAGGTGGAATTCCCCAGGGCTCAGTACTGGGGTCAGCTCTGTTATCGTTGTCCATGATCCGGACAAGGGGATCGAGTGCACCCTCAGTAAGTCCGTGGATGACACTGAGTAGGGTGGGAATCCCCACCTGCTGGAGGGCAGGAAGGCTCTGCAGAGGGATCTGGACAGGCTGGATCAGTGGGCCAAGGCCACTGTATGAGGTCAAGTGCTGGGTTGGGTCACAACCACCCCCTGCAGCTCCAGGTTGGGCCAGAGTGGCTGCAGTGGCTACACTTAGGGATGCTGGTGACAGTGGCTGAACATGAGCCCAAGGTGTGCCCAGGGGGGCAAGAGGCCAATGGCACCTGGCTTGGATGAGAAATAGTGTGGCAGCAGGACCAGGGCAGTGACTGTCCCCTGTGCTGGGCACTGGTGAGGCACCTTCAATCCTGGGAGCAGTTTTGGGCCCCTCATGAGAAGAAAGACGTTGAGGGACTGGATCGTGTCCAGAGAAAGGTAATGAAGCTGGGGAAGGGTCTGGAGCACAAGTGTGATGAGGAGCAGCTGGGGGGGCTCCACCTGGAGGAAAGGAGGCTCAGGGCAGACCTCCTCTCTCTACAAATCCCTGAGAGGAGGTTGGATCGAGGTGGGGGTCAGATTCTGCTCTAGAGCAACAAGACAAGAGGAAATGGCCTCAGGTTGCACCAAGGGAGATTCAAATTGGATATTAGGAAAGTGTTGTCAGGCATTGGAACAGGCTGCCCAGGAAAATGGTTGAGTCATCATCCCTGGAGGTATTTAAAAAGGGTAAATTAAAAATTAAGCATAGATGTGGCACTTAAGGACATGAATTAATGGTGGACTTGGCAGTGCTGGGTTAAGAGTCAGACTTGATGATCTTAAAACTCTTTTCCAAGAAACAATTCTATGATTCCATGATTTCCAGAGATTTAAACATTGCTTACAAAAATCTTCATTTATCAAAGTAACACAGACTACATTCATCACTAATACCACCACTTTACATCTGTTAAAGGCTCTTCTGATACAGAAGGGAGAAAGCACTTAGCAAGTCTCAGGCAGAGAAGAAATGTTAGATATACTCTCTCAAAACCAAAACAAGATACAAATTCAGATGAAAAGTGATTGCAGTAGTAAAACATATTCAACCTCCACTCACAAAGCACTGGGAGCACAGTACTAGTAATAAGAGACCCTTATCACTTGCAAAGACAGAACAACACAATCAAGCCAGAATAAATCTGCATCTAAGGTAAATCATCTACTTACTGCACTTCAAAGAGGCAATTCAGCCAATGTAAACAGAAATTACACACTGCATTCCACTAGATCATAATCTAAACCCAACAGAAACAACTATACACCACTTCAGGCAACACGAGGAAGGAAAAATTAAAACCTCTCATCACTGCTATTTCAAATGCATTATTCAAATAAAACCTACTAAATTACAAAAGCTTTTTCATGCAAGGTGTCACAACAAATCCATGACATTTTTCAAGACTGGATTGCCAGAAAGCAAGTGTGATTTTGCAGGTAGCCTCACACAGCAGCATCTGCAAATATTCTGCATGCATTCCCTGCTAGCACTTCCCAACACAGCAGCAAACCAAGGATTTTCCAGATGGGTACAGTGATGGCACTGTGATAAGTTTGCACCACTACTTTTCACAGCATATTCTAGGCAATTCTCTCAGCCCTAAAATAAAGTGGAGCTGTCTCCAGATTACCACATTTTCAGTTGTCAGTTCAACACACTAGTTAACCAGTTACGGAAAATCAGATGCATGGGAAAAAATATAAATATCTTAAGAGTAATTTAAACTTAAGAATGATTTAAAAGTACAGAAATTCCCTGTTTATTGAAATAGTTACCTCGACAGCTTTTCATTTCTTACTTATTTCTCCACCCTCCCCTTCACCACCACATAGATAAATAAGCAAATGAAAAGGTTTTAGCTTAGCTGGTTGAAATCTTTAACAATAAACACATTAAACCTCCAGAAGTCTTAAAGCTTTTCTGGTCACTATGTTAAAATAAAAGTATACTTTAAAAATTACTGACCATATTCAAATATAATCCCATCTTTATCATCTTTACATTTAAATAGCACATTCTGTGTTAAATGGAAGTATCTGTCTATTTAGAACTTTCCAGTTTACCAAAAGGTCTAAGAAATTTCTACTTTAATATTTTTTATAATAATGCCTATGAACTCCTTTTTCTCTGCTAAATGGGAATTGAACCACCCAAACCAGCCATGTAATAAATAATTTAGCATCCATTATTAGAGTGTTATATATTGCTCGTGTGTTTTTGAAATATTTTATCATAAACCCAACATTCCAAGTAACCAGAGCAATTGCAAAGATTTTATATGCCTGAACCACTCAGAGCCATGAAAGACGTGGAGACCTTTAAGTTATTATTTAACAAAACACAATATTCGGTGAATTGTGAGACAGTTTTCGATGCTGCACTTTGTAATTTTAATGATAAATAAACGGACCTTGGTTTCAGGTTTACCCTGAGAACACATGAGATGGTGCAGGAGCACACAGCCACACACTCCTCCTGGCAGCAGGGCCGTGCTCCCACACCCTGGCCAGTGCACATGGACCTTTTCCACGGACACCCCAGTGACTTCCCCGCTCATCCGGACATACGGGCTCCCCCTTGGGAATCAAATGACAGAACTGGGATGGGAACCAAGGGCAGGATAAGAAGTCTTTCACTGGATTGACACTTAATCCTGGATGACATTTTTTTTACCTCCCTTGCCAGGACAAACAGCAGGATAGTTTTGCCCCAGCAGAGGCCTTGCTGCCCACGGCACACGCAGGGGCTGCACTGCAGTGCCCGTTCGGGTCCTGTGACAGCCCATGAAGCCACCAGGACATCCTCTGTGCCAAGGCACAAAACATCTCCTCACCCACATGAGGCATCATGCTATTTATGCATCATTTGTACTTTCATGTGATTTTTCTTTTTTTTTTACTCCTACAGTTTCACCCAGGAGAAGCAAGGAAGAGGAAAAGAACATTTTCTCATTTAAAAATATGTTAATAAATCATAGGCAATATTAGCACCATCATTCTAATAAGGTTTTTTTAGGGTATATTTACTTATTGGAAAATAAAACTTAAGTTTGCAAGTTAGTTTTTGCAAGTTATAGTTGAACATCTCAGTAGCCCTGGACCTTCTCTCTCTCTCCAAGAACACGTGCATTTCCTTTTCTACCATCTCACTCAAACATATGATCTCAGTAAGAGGAATACAAAGCTCCTTAATAGAATACATGCAACTGGGAAAATGCATATGGCTGCTCATATAAGGTGTTTTCAGGGATGTACCCATGGTATCTGCCCTTTTTTGTTCATCCCAGGGCTCACACATCCCTGTAGTCTGTAAGAAGCCGGTGTGACAAAAGCAAGCAGAGGATGTATGACAGAGTTTACTGATCAGTTTAGGAGGAGAGGCTGGAACAGGCTGCACATACACAGCACTAAGGAAAATAATATGCAGCTCTTCAAGGTGCAGAACCTCTGAAGATTAACATTCCTCCATGGAGATCTGAGCTCTCTCTTGCTCAATCATGCAACACAAAACATAACAAAACCCCCAAACAGTCCCCCAATCTCTAAGCAATACTCTACACTGTTTTCAGATGCAATCTAGGAATAAAACCAATTGGAAATCATGGGGAATCCTTAATTAGAAATACATCTATTTTCCGTAGAAACCCATGCAAGTAAATACACTACAATCTTATAAGCCCATAAAATGTTAAAACTGCCTCATATTCAAAAATACTTCAAGGTTGTGGTCTCAACCTGCAATCCCCCGGAAAACCCCATTTGCATAATCAGTTTATCAAGGCATATTTTTTGAACAAAAATTTCCATTAAAGTACCGAATGTTATGTAATTACTGCTCAGAAGAGGATGATATAAATATGCTTATCAGGTGTCCTTTGCATTATTTATTTTGGATACTTAGGTTTACTCTAAGAGACAAACAATAAGCATTCTAGTGTCATGAGCTGACCAGAGATACCACCAATTGAATTAAAAACTTGGGGGGAGAAACTGGTCAAGCCATTTAATGCTGTAGTTCACTCACTAAGACAATAATACAAACGTGTGCTTTCTTTCCAAAATGCAATTTTCAGGTTTGACATGAGGGAGATAGAGAGAGAAGACAAGAGACTTGAGAAGTATCCACATGATGAACACTTTCCAACTGTACCTGTAAACATACCTATTTTTTTTGTTGTTCAACAGTTCTTATTGCTTGACTATTTTAGATCTGTGCTAAAGGAGTAGAATAGACCTGGATATATCTTTCTAAGGAAAGAAAGAAAAGGAAAAAGATTGAAATAAGGCATCCCCAATTTTCAAAGGGTCCTTTCTTCTAATCTATCTGCTTGGATAATGCGTCCAGAGTGGCATTTTGTAATGACAGCAACTTTCCAACAAATCAATAGTTATTTAATTCCCAACAAGCTCTCGAGTCCATTAAACCTGATTACATTCACCCATTTCAGTTGGGTGCAGTTATTTTTCCTACACCGGCACTTAATCTATAACAGGAACTTATGAGAACTTTCAAAAGCAATTTCAACATCAATCAGCATAGAGTGAAAGGCACGATTTGCTTGTAATTATTTATTGGACAGGATGGCACAGGGGCTGACTGAGCTCCAGCGTCCGACCTTCACCCCCAAATTCTAATGGATATCAAGGCCTGCTTGATGTGTTCAGATGTGCTCCCATGTCTCACTGCACGAAAAATAGCCCCAGTTTGCACTCTCAGAAGGCACAGTTTTTCAGTAGCTGATAATGGCCACTGTGCAATGCTATATTTCTATTTTAGACATATGTGTCTGATATCAAGCCTGAAGTGAAGAACACAACTCACAGTCTTGGATTACTGAAGGGACCTGTATGGAAAACCACCTGTTTCATGCTGTGATTGCCCCTCTCTGCCAGCAAAACACTAGAGTAGAAGAGCATAATGAAAATTTCCCTCTTCCTGACAGTTCATTTGACTCATCACTGGCACAGCACAGAAATGCCTCAATATGTGTGTGTCTTGACCCTGTTAATGCATAATATCTACCTACGGTCACAGGGTACCTTTCCTTCCATTTTGTCAATGCTTGGAAATGTTATTTGAATTCTTTCTTGATGTCTT
Organism: Neopelma chrysocephalum; assembly: GCF_003984885.1. Lineage (NCBI taxonomy): Eukaryota > Metazoa > Chordata > Aves > Passeriformes > Pipridae > Neopelma > Neopelma chrysocephalum. Next base: position 1,812,439 of record NW_020897723.1, read on the forward strand.
CCAATACCGTAAACAACAGGATACTTTTTGCTTAATTAGCGTCTACACAATCTATTAAAAATCCTAAGTCGAACAGCAGAAACTTCAGTAGCACCACTTTTTGATAAAAATAAAATCAAATCAAAAGCAGACAACACAACAACAACAATCTAGTAATTGCCAGTTAACTTCTAAAATACAGAACTCTTGCCCTGCAGCAAGATCTTACACTTCGAGGGTTCAAAAGAATTAATGGGATGTGTATAAATATTCTGTGCAGGTGATATTTTTCTATACACACAAAAACACAAACCCTGTGTGATGCACAACATATGAATTAATGCACATTTAACACTATTCCTATTTGCTGTGCTAAAACACTTAACCTAAACACATCATGGTAAGTTACTTTGTCTTATGACCTGCCGTGGGAATGCTGACTCCCTCAGAAACCTGGAATGGATAGCAAATCCTCTGCCCTGTGGTCAACCTCGTGAAGCAAAGGCATGAATGTTAAACAGCAGACAAATCAATACAAGCAAATATAGCTCAACTACACCATTTATTCAGCCATGAGAGATGTCAATACACAGATTAGGGTGATCCATCTTTTTGATTTCCTACTGTCTTCCCACTGACTACATGAGAGCTTTTGCCTGTATTAAAAGTGTTTGCTTTCTCAACCATAAAAATTCCAATTATTGCTCTAAGTGCACTAGAGTTAAGTTGCTTGTTGGAAGCGGCCTTGCATTACCTGAACAAGTCCAGCGAAGTATGGTGCTGCCGGCAGAATCATGGGCACTCCATAGGGATGTAGCAAAACTCCTTGAGACGACAACATGGTTTAAGTGATAGTATTACTCCCACTAAAGCTAAACACATCAATTGAAAGTTAGGGGAAAATCTATATACCAACTTCTTCCAAACTCAGAGCTAGAACCAAATAACTTCTGTCAGGGGCAAAGCCCACATCAGCTGTAAAAAAAAGAAAAAAATTGACGTCAGCAACTCTTAAATGTTAAAATTTTCTTCAGAGACAACAGATAGAGACAACAGCTGCAAACCTAACTCTACCAAAAAAGGAAGGTGCTATTTTGGGACCAGCTTAAGTAACATGACTAAGCCTACTACTCTTTATCAGTTCAGATTTTCAAGTACTACACACATAGAGATCAAATTCTGTACACAGGTCTACTAATTAGAATTAATTTTCCTATCAGTTCTGACATATACATGACAACAGTTACTATCAGAAGCCATTTTAAAAATAACCAGGTTTATCATGATTGCATAAGTAAACATTTCCCTGTATTAATAAACTGTTAAACAATATTCATGTGAGTGTTTAAACTTAAGTCTGTCACACTGGGTACATACCCTGTTTTGATTAATTATATTTTCCTTGTTTGTTTTGAATATTTGAGCTAATACAAGCTAACTACTTCTACAAGTGTAAATTATATTTTAATGGCTTTTCTAACCTTTCACAACATCTATGCTGTTACATTGATATAACTATTTTAAAAAGACCAAATTTGCCCATTAGAGTATTTCAAATCCGTCCTCCAATTCAACTTACACTAAGAATGTAAGAGACAGAAAGAGCAAAATTTAGGCTGTTTTCCTCCCTAAACAAAACAGGTTTGATTTTAAATGTACTACTTGCAAGACATTCTCTTCCACAGCTAATTTTTACTTTAGACAAAACAAAGTCATTAACACCTGTTTCATGTGTAATGCATCTTCGATTGCAGATATGGCTAATGACAAGAATTACAATTGAGCAAGACTAGTTTTTTATTTCAACAAGGAATTACTTAGGTACTTACAACTTCATGTTACAAGAAAAAAAAATACATTAAAAAAAAAAATCTTCTCCTACAGTCTTCGAATAACCAGGGTGCTTCACACCACTAATTTCAGCTCCTTGATTTTGTTGCATAATTACTTTTCCAGATAACTAATTGCAGACAAGATTTGATGTGATACTCAATTATTTAATGTCACATTTTGACCATCGTGAAAGGTTCCCAGTAATTGATTCTCATGTATCACGGCAGCCGTGGTGCAGGAGTCACAAATCTACCTCAGCAGCTGCAGGCTGGCCCTTGCTCCTCTCAGCCTTCGACCATTTCTAACTTTAGCTGTTGAATTGTGACCCTCTGGGATGCTCTCTGGAGACCCTGCCAGTGAGGACAGCGATTGTCACATGATGGAGTGATGTTTACCCAACTCCATCTCCTGTTACAGAATCGCTTCACTTTTCTGCTGGGGATGATGCTGTTCACACTGGTTACCTCACTGTGCTCAGGTGTAAATCTGATTTCTTGCTCTTTTCTTATTGAGAACCTTGCAGTTTAATTATTAAGAATGCAGTAGGGCTGACACATCGTGGATTTTTCAAAAGGTTTTCATCAATTCCGATACAAAACCAGTCGTGAACTTTCACACAGAAACATATAAACAAAAGGTATAGATGAGAAAACGAGTTGCAGTGACAACTCACCTAGAAGTATTTAATTTCTTTAAAAAAATCCACAACTTCATTTTAACTACTGCCTAAATTGTTTCATCTAGCAGAGTGAGCTGCACTGGAAGAGAAAGATTTCTTTCACCCAGGAATGGAGATTATAAAATGGATACTGCAAGCTTTACTCAAATGACTCCAGTGGGACAACTGACATAAATAAGCCTGTTAAATTGCTCTGTAAAATCCCTAGCAGGTTTTTTGTTTCAGCAGGTATGTATCTGATAAGATGTTAGAAAACCTAAAGGAGAAGACTTCTACAGGGAAGCACAAGCTTAAGGGAAGCTTTTCTGTGATCTGTTTTGGGACAGATTTTTTTTTTTCACATTTTCTTTAATTATTCTGGCACAAGGCAACATGCTGATGAAATTTCCTGATGACACAAACTTGGAAGGTACTGTCAAGACTGAAAAGGATAAGAATATTACATAGAAAGAACTGCTAAACCTTATGGGCTGCATTAATAGAAATGGGATGAAATTCAATAATACAGAACATAAGATCATGATTCTGCTAATAACAGAAACTGCAGATCTAAACTCAGGAGGAAGAAAAGCAGGATCTCATTGCATCTGTTTAAAGAATTTGAGCTGCTAGTGTGATGCAAATTAGAAGTATTTCTTAATTAATTTTATGTCTCAATTAATTTCCTGATTTCTTAGAGGTTCTCCCACTAGCATACAGTTCCCTTCATTCACATTAAAAAAAAAAAAAAAAGTCAAATTCAAATACAATAGCTATAGAGAAATTCCTTTTTGTATTCAGGAGAATGGAACAACTATGCTGCAACAGGAACCTGAGGTGGATTTGTTTATCCCAGCAAAACAATCTGTGAACAGGGAAGAAAACAGTAGGAGGAAGAGTCTGTTTAAGCTAAGGACAATCCTGACACTCTAAAAATCAAGAAAAACCTTGTTATGAATAAATTTAGGCTGAAAAAATTTTTTCGAGGGTTTGTTTTTGGTTTTGGGTTTTTTAAGTATTTTGGTCTTGACTAATGAGGGTCTAGAACAAAACACAGTAACAAAAAAGGGTGGCTTATAACAGGCAATTATATGATGCCAGTAGTAGTCTGAACTCAGCAAGCCCCAGGAGGAGCCTTCCAGTCCTTTGCAAGCAGCATAAACATTCAAGAACAATGAAAATATCCAATGTCTAAAAAGCATTCATAATTTCTACATTGCAGACTGTAACACAGAAAAATAAACTTTGAAAATAAACGGTAGTTACCTGTTTTAAGGTAAGGCCGCTTTGCTTGCCTCACTATAACAACTTCTAAAAGTCTGGCAGTATGGCACTCCAAAGACAAGCTGTGACTCTCTGGGGGGCTCTCTGAGGATGTCCCATGTGTGCACCAGCTATCTAAGTTCTCACAGACCTCTGTGAACCAGAACCACAGAGGTACAAACAGAGCTTTACTCGCGTCCCCGCCCCGTGCCAAGCTCTGAACTCACGCCAGTGCAACTGCAGCAGCTTCACCACTTTATACCAACACATTTGTGTTCCCCCTCCCAGCCACACAAAAAAGGAAATTTGGTTTATTTTACAGTTCACCATTAATGGTCACTCCTGTTTGGCAAGAATATGTTGAACACGTGAAATTTGAGCGTAAAGAGCGCTGAGAACTCAGAGAGTGAACATATGAAATTTGAACACAGAGAGTGCTGAGAACCCAGAGAATGAGCCAGAATAGTGTTAGAATAAATAAATAAGCTGATAGGTCTGTTTTATTTTAGCATGGTAAAGGTTAAGCACAGACCTAAACATTTTTGGTAGGACAAAGCCAGAATGGTCAGGACCGTGCACATCAATCACCTGCCTGAAGCCACGGGGGGTGACAGCACTTACTTCCTGCCCACTCCAGGATTCCTAATCCCTGCAAAAAAATTAAGTGTATGTATGGGTGGAAAAGGGGAGATCATCTATTTTAAACAACTATACAGCTTTCACTTCCATTACATTCTAGAAAATTATAATGCTGGTAGAAAAAAAAAAAAAAGACATGCTAAGCCATTTTCAGTGTGCTAATGCAGGACATGTTGCTTTCAGCTCTTGGTTTCCAACTTTGGGTTTTCCAGCCCAAATCCTGGTTTGTTTCTTTTTAATTAAAAATTTTCATGTATTTTCTGAAACTGAAAATTGATTTCAAAAACGAGAGAGGAGGAAAGAACAAGAAAAATAGATGGACACTAGTTTGCACAAATAAAATGTGCAATCTTATTTGTTTCATTTCTGCAGAATTTTGCTAAAAGGTAGGTATTATTTATGAAAAGCCGGTTTTAAAGGTGAAGAGAGTAGGTTAATCAAGCTAAGGCAGCAGTAGAAGGTCACAAAATACCTAAGTATTTCAGGCCCAGAAGCCTAATACCACAAACTTGTGTTTTAGCACAGAACTCAGGCTACTTACAGGGGTGCCCTAAAAGTAATTTTATTGAAGACTTGCTAAAAAGTCATTTAAAATGGAAAGGAAATGGAGACTGCTGTACAGTAGGGATGCACGGAGACAGAAACAAAGCCAGAAGTATGCCTGAAAATTGGGCTACACATTCAGGCAGAACAAGAAAAATGGAAATTATGCAAGAAAGGCCAAGGTTTTGATCCCACCTGCATAGAACGTGTAAATAGCACATTAGACAATGACCAAAATACTTCCCCAAGCAAAAGGAGATGCATAGGTTTTGCTGTGGTTCAAGGGAAGGAAAAAAAAAAGACTTCAGCAACTTCCCTGGGGCCACAATGCCTGGAAAAGGCAGATCCCTGCAATGCAGTCATCAGCCAATCAATGATGTATGCTCTAATCAGATTCTGACAGAAGTAATCTATTTAGACCATCTTTCTGCCAAATAATTAATTCTTCTTAATGCCTGTATCTAGTTCAAAATACCACAACAGTTCTTGCAAATGCTCAACGACACCAATGAACTTCAAATAATTTCTACTTCCTTCCAACACTGGCGTAACTTTCCCATCTCTCAGATCATAAATAATTCAGGTACCACTTTGGCACCCTCTTCATACTATGTCATATTTGTTTCTCTTAAGTTCTTCTTCAAGCCTCTTATTTCTGGCCACCTTTCCTATTCTCCATTTTCTCTTTAAGGTTTCTCAGTGGTTTTCTGGTAAAGGAAAACCCAAAACTGAAAGGATAGATTAGTTTCCAAGTCTCCTGATAATTTCCCTCATCCACAGCAACTTTAGATTGCTGTCTCTAAAAAAGTATTAGCAGACACCAGCAGCACACATGCTTTGAAAGAGAAGGTGAGCTGCCATTGATCAGCAGTGCCTGAGCTAAGCAGACCCAGGCATTAAATGAAATACTGATAGGCAGAAAAACTTGGTCTGCACATTTTCCCCCACCCTCCCCAGCACAACTGGTGACACTTATAACTGCTACTACTTGTCTTCCAAAGATTATTTCCACCTTTCTGCAAAAGCCATTTAGGACCAAAGGCTCTTCAAGTGCTCCAGAAGAACTATCCAGACTTGACCCCTGTCCTCAGCTGCTCACCCTGTTCCACTCTCCTGAGCAAAGTTTCAAGTACGTGTTGGAGCTTTTCCAGCCAGGTATGAATTCCCCAGCCAGCTCCTATCACACATCACAGCAGAACCAAAATACAGCATGTTTTAGTGACTTTGAAAGCAGAAAATATCACCTATACAAATCAGAGATATCTACTGATCCAAGTGAGGTGGATGGAGTCAGAGGTGCTGGAGTTTACCAAGCATCTCTGTTTATACTCGTGATAGAATATTGATATAAGGATATAGATAAAAGATAGATATCTAAGGATATAGAAGCTGTTTACAACTTAGAGAAACCATCATTTTCAAGTATGTGGAACACTTGTGGGATACAGCACATTAGGAATTAATACATTTTTCTTCAGAACTTAAAGTTTCTATTTAAAAATTACATTAGCATTTAACAATTACATTAGCTCTTAGGAGCACACTGAAAGAATCAGCCAGGTTCATCTTGACCTGCTGCTAGTTTTTAATCAGAAGCCAATAATGCTTCAGTTCCACTGAAGTTCAACTATTACCCTTTCTTCTAAATACAAAATGATGGCAATTTTTGAGATTTCAAAGGTACATAAAGGCAAATAGTTACAATCTTACTGACTATGAGAACTTCAGAGAGAATCACCTCACACAAAAACTTCAGAAACATATTTGGAAAACTATTCATAGCTCCAGAAAAATCAAGGCTTTCACCTTGTAGGCCAATTGGTCTTATAACACTTCAAGTGTAACATTGCAGCAAATGTTGGTGTCTGAGTACACAGCCAATCCTTTTTCTCTTCTTTGAGTAGCTTGAAACTTTCTTTTTTGTTGTCAGTACTGTGCACTGCTCTAGTATCTCACTGGTTAAAGAATGGCATGTTAACTTTGCATTTCTTTTGGAATGCTTAGACAAAGATCACTTCTCGTTTTGCTCCTTGTGTTGCCCCAAAACACATCTTTTTGCTACCTCAGCAACTGTACAGCACTTGTCATCACCTCCCATGGGCTCACTTCAGCCTGTTCCTACCCCAGCTCCTATTGCCAACAACTGAACAATTGATATTCTTCATTTTACCTTAAATATTACACTCCTACCCCTCCTAACCAAACTGAAAATGGCATTGATGATTTCCTCTGAAATTGCCTGATATCAGATCAAACTTCTTATAAACACCTATGAATGTTCTCTTTCAGCCCATTAAACCTCCTCTTGGCCAGAATCCCCCCCAGACACGTTGACTGGGGGATGGACTGACTGTCAGGTAGTAAATTCCTTTAGAAGAGAATGTGGCTGGTACAGGAGATCACCAGCTCCGACAGCAACACAAAAGAACACACACACGTTTCAAAGGTACACACCTACTTAGCTTCACTTTTCCAGGAACTCCTGAAGGCAAGCCTTGCCCGCCTCTACATCCTTGAAAACCTTCAGTTCTTTCAGACTAGATTGCTGGAGATATGTATTTGTCTCCTGACAGCAGAGAGTGATTTACCCTTCAGTGAGTCACAAAACACATTCACTTACACAGGAGATAAATGTGTGCTAGAGAGAGGAAGCAGGTTAAAGCTGGAGTCAAGGGATGCTCTGTGGCTGGACTTCCCTTTGGCTACAACAGAAATGTAGGGGCCTGTCACCATCCCTACATATCATGGCACAAAAGCAGACAACAATCTGTGAACAACTACCCTCTAAAAAACCAAAGAAGTAGCTATAGGTGCCTTTCGACTCAGCTGCATAATCACACCAATTAGCAAGATTCTAAATCACAACCAGATTTTTATGCCAGAATTTGTGTCAAAATTCAAGCAGGATGAATCTGGAAACTTCAGTTATTTAATGTGCTGGGCACTGCACTAGGGAGGAAGATGACATCAGACTGCAAGGTGTCACACAGAAAATAGCCTCCTAAAGCTACAAAAACTGGGGCAACACACATGGTGATGCAAGTCACTTTTATGGCAGCTCCATGGGCCAGTGCAATTCCATTTGCGAAGGGAGTTTCTCTGTGTGCTTCCTATTGCCCTGGATCACTCAGAAAAGTTAGCTGTAAAACCAGAGGAAAAATCTATTGCTTTAAGCACCAAGGGTTGATTTGGACATGCAGACATTACTACTTATTCACAACAAACACTGCAGATGTGTTACCAAGTTCTTCACTTTGTTTCCTATGCCTTTGTGCAATGCCTTGTTTTCCCTCTCTTACAGAGCTCCATCCTGGCTTTTATTCCATAATTCCTATCAGCTGGACAGGGTACCAAATCAGTTGTATTTTCCCTGTTGCCCTCTTTGAGAACAAACTCTCTCCCATCTCCAGGCTACTTCAGATGTCTTTCACTGCTCTGCTCTTGAGATTATCTGCATTTTCTAAAACAGTTGAGATTAGCCTCCGATCTATAAGCAGTTAAGCAGCTTAGAAAATTTTGTATGAAACATAGAACACTTTTGAATCTCATGCTTGTTTGATATCACACAAGTTACACAGACAAAGTACTGAAAACAGATTCCAGTTTCACAAATGATGAGTATCACATACATCTTTATTTAATAAAGTGCCAGGTTATATATATTTTTTTTTTCACAAAATACATATTAGAATCATACTTTCATATATCCTTCTTAATCTCTTTCATTTTTTCTTCTCTTTTGTGTGCAAAAGATGACCAAGGAATATGGTTTTTTTAGGCATGTATTTTGCCAAGAGGTAAGAGCAGGCTGTAATCTTCCCCTTAGGGTACTTTCAATTGCAAATAAAGACCAGCAGCAACAAACATACTCTTCCTTGCAAATCAGGAACAGGCTGACTGTAATCAATACCCAGTCCTAATGAATCCTAGTGATATATCCAAGCAATGCCATCAGAGATCATTGTCTGCTCCACACAGGATTTTTGCCAATACTTGAGCACTCAAGCAGTCTCAGTGTGAGTTCATGGCCATGTTCTTATGGAACCAACACGCAGAGAAGAGGATCTCAGGAATACAACACTGTTTCATAGAAGAGATAAACCACCTGCCCATCAGTGCCGTGTATCAGGCTTTAGTTGTGTGGAGATGACAGAGATGACAGATAATCACATATTTTTATTGCCAAATCTGGTCAAACTGACCTCTCTTTATTGCCGTGGTCAGGCTACTCTAACTCTGGTATCACAGGAAGCTATGACTTCTTCTTGACCCCAATTAGCACATTCATTATTCATCAAAGTACAGTTTTCATTTGCTTCCCTTGGGAACAGCAGAGTATCACTATGAGGATCTTTCAATACAGCTTCACCCCCTTAATACACTCAGGATTTGCTGACAAGTAACAGCTACTTATTCCCCCGAGTGAAGTTCATATTAATAGGACTGCACAGTGAATCATGAGATGGTATTAAACCCTGCCTCCTGCCTGTATAAATACATCATTCAAGCACCCTACCATGCCAAGTGCAAGGGTTTGATTGCAGCAACCAGCACAGGGTAGACACCCTGAGCGAGCAGGGTGCCTTGGAGAAACAGCCCATTCAAACCCCAAAATAATAAAGACCCTACAGGTCTTTAAAGGGATCAGAGGGAATTTCTGTTCACAACTGACAAGTTTCATATTTTCCAGAGATAAAATAGCAAGACTTGAAGGTCTTAGATGTAATGCAAGCCATAATTCAGATCTATTCAAGACACTGGCAATAGTCTAAGCACTGAAGTTTAGCCAAGAGCTACAAGCAAGGAGCATCTAAGGCAGGCAGGATTTGGCTGAAAGCACTAGAAAGCTCAGTTAATATGAAATGTGCCTCCAAATCTGAATGCCACGAAGTTAATAAAGCTTTTGTCAACTTCATTGCTACTTTATGTCTGAAGTCAATTCAGTCTCATGGATATTTCCTAATGCAACTGTTTGGAGATGCACTTAATCCCATGGTCAGCAATTCAACCCCCACACCTAAACTCGGTTTTACAGGCAAAGCTCACACAGCACAGGAGCCTTTTCCTGGCCTGGGCCACATCTCTTCTGCCCATACTCTGAGGGTCTGTGACTGAAGCTGAGTCAATCACAGTGGAATTGCTCTGGTTCTCTCTGTGGGCACCTTTGTGTAAAGAGGCAGTACACAGAAGAACCAAGCTGAAAGAACAAAATTCCCTGGGTCAAGCTTTAAGAAAATGTCCTCATAATATAGTAAATAGATCTCACCTTAAAGAATCACATCGTGTGTTTTCTTTTCTCCCCTCTCCCAAGACATGTTAAAAATATTCTATTTATTCGTTATACTTTCCAGTCCTAAATATTCTTCAGCAACACAGTGGATACTGAATTCATGTGAACACTTGATTTCTAATGTTATCTCTCACAACTTCCTCAGGACAACGTAAACCTACAGGGATCGTGCTACTGGTCAGAATAACAGAAGAGGGTAGAATAAGCACATAAGATCAGGAAACCATAACACTGTTATATCAGTGCCAGATGGTCAGAGCCTTTCCTGTCACCCACTTACCAACTTTTTTGCTTTTGGTTAATTCCATTTGATATTCGAAGGGAATAATGAAAGGATTTTTAATCTCACCTTCATTTAGGTTTTAATCAACTTTTGTCAGTGCCCTTGGAGCACCAGCCAAGAACTGGTGCAAATTTGTGCAGAGAAGGACAAGAGAAGAGGATTATTTCTATTTTTACTGAAATCAGTACTTTAGCGTATATTAAAGGTATTAGTTGGATATTACTAAGATTTTTATTGCTGCAAGAAATAAGACAAAGTGAAAGTTGTCTCCATCTAAGACCTCAGATGTTGTCAATCCTCCTGCAATGCAACATAAGGGGATCAGACACCAGAAACTGAACTCAAACTCTTTGACTGAGAGCATTGTACCTTGTCTCAATTTTTTTTTAGTAGTGATTTGTCCCTAACCAGAAGAAATGAAACATCTGATACTGCTTAGTGCAGAAGTAAAACACTAAAACACATGTTACTGAACACTAGCAATAAATAAAAACAAGAAATGTAATATCCTCCTACCAGTTTTGAGTTACTCAACAAACATGAACTGCACTGGAAGTTCATAAGACAGACATAAGTTTTGCACATCTGGATTATAAATGCTATTATTGGAACATCTCTCTGGTATTGACAGAAAAGCACTACACAGCTGCTTCCACAGAACTGTCAGACTTCAGGATAACTAATGAGGCAACTGGGACTAGTGAATTCTTGTAGAAATTATTTTCAAAGGTTTTATAATTACCTCAATTTTTTTTTTCCTATTGATAGGTCTCCTTCACAGTCTCCTTTCTTGAATGCTTATGTGATCTTGTACTACAGGCTAACAACTTCTGTTGTTATCTGCTGATCTATTTGCCCATTCATGGTAAAAGAGCTAAATTCCCTGATATCTTATCCTCAACTCTCCAGCCCTAATTGGCCCTTTAAGGTCATATGAAGAAAATACTGCAATATTTTGTGCTCCATAGCCCTGATTCTTTGTGGAGCTGTGAGAATAACCAGTGCCCATCACTATCACAGATCAGATGCTGACTCCTCTAACTCAGCATCCTTCATCAATCTGAAACTTGCTTTCCCTTAGAGTTTTCATAAAGCAGTTTCAAAGTTCATTTTCTTCAGGAAACAGGCACACACTACCTGTACAATTTTAGTGCAAATAAACACTTAAAACTATTCTCAAGCAAAGTATACAAGAAAACAATGATAGAAAATGCACATACACTGTACAAAACATTAATTGCATAACAAAGCCAAGGATAACAACTTTAGTCAATAAACTGATCTACCCCAGTAGAAATTCTAATCCTGCCTTTCTCACCCATTAAAATCCATCCCTGAATCTGATGCCAGAAAAAATCCTGGGAATGCTCCATTCCCAGGCATGCATTTGAAGACACCTGCCTGGTTCATTTGGTCGTACACAAACACATATGTTTGTTTATAACCAGTTCCTAAGAGACACAACCTACCCAACAACTTAGTAATAGATATTACAGAAAGAAAAAAAATAAAATCATTGGTCCTTGCCCCTTCCACAGTGGGTTTCTGGAAACACCTTGAAAACAAAGTTCTCTCTGAACAGCATCACCCTGTCAATCCTTTGTTTCTTAGGAAACTGCAGTAGGAAATTCCTGTTTTAGTTTCCATTTGTCATGTTTGTAGAAAGTCAAAACTTCAAGTGTAATTCTCCAAATCAATTGAGGTGCATTTACTGACACTGGAAGGAACAGATCTGAAATCTCTGTTCTGTGCTCTCATCTTTTGCTGCTGATGCACATGAGTAGGGGAGAGGGAGATTACAAAGTTTTTCTAGCAAACCCTTGCACAAAAAAAAGCGAAGAAATCTCATTCTATGCTAAAAAATTACTACTATTTTGCAAAATTACATTTCAACAAGCTCCTAAAACACCAGTCCTACCTGTTAACAATACATACTTTTCCAAGTAACTATGCTTATTATACAGTTTTTTTCCTTTGAATAAAGTTCCTTATGTACAAAGCGTAGTTTAGTTCACAGAATCAGAGAATGATTTGACTTGGAAGGGACCTTAAAGATCATCTTATTCCAACCCCCTGCTGTGGGCAGGGGCACCTTCCACCAAAACAGATTGCTCGGAGCTCCATCCAACCTGGCCTTGGACACTTTCAGGGATGGGGCAGCCACAGCTTCTCTGGGCAGCTTGTGCCAGTGTCTCAAAACCCTCATAGTAAAATATTTCTAAAATCTAATCTAACCCTACTCTCTGTCAGTTTAAAACCATTCCCCCTTGTCCTGTCACTCCACGCCCTCGTAAATAGTTTCTCTCCATCTTTCCTGTTGACCCCTTCAGGTACTGTAAGGCCACAATTAGGTCACCTCAGAGCCTTCTCTTCTCCAGGCTGAGCAATCCCAATTCTCTCAGCCTTTCCTCACAGGAGAGATGCTTCATCCCTCTGATCATCCTGGTGCCTCCTCTGGGCTCGCTCCAACAGCTCCATGTCCTGCCTTTGCCGGGCCCCCAGAGCTGGAGGCAGCGCTGCAGGCAGGGTCTCACCACAGCAGAGTTCACGTTAAAAGGATTTTGAACAACTTAATTCCAAAGGAAAACCTTAGTGCATAAGGCAACCTCATTACATTACCAACATTTCAAAGGCCTCAAAAGTCCAGCGGTAAGAAACAGACCCAGCTGCAGCTCTAGAGCAGGAGGCAGCAGCAGCTTGGGAGCTGTGAAAATATTATGTTCTCAAACATTTTTAATAGGTGACTTTCTGCAATGATAAAAGCCACAGAAAGCCTAATTTTAGGACCCGTTCATCATTTGTGTCTGGAACATTTTCTTCTACACTTTATTTTGAGGCAAAAAACAATCACATGCTGTGTAGTTGAAATCTTTCAGTGATTTACCTTAATGCATCCAGATAGGGTATAGTGGAGATCAGTGTTACATAAAAGGAAGTTAAAACAGTTGACAGGTACATCAAAACAAAGCAAAATTAAACAAGATAATAAACAAGCACTTTTCCATCAAGAAATCCATTTGTACAAGAGTCAAGTTCTACTGAGTCATCTCCCTGCTTGTACAGTACAACTTTCCTTGTCCAGGGAGTACTAAGGTCTGGTCTGCCCTGAGTGAGATCTGGGAGACTAAAACCTTGAGCCTTGTCTTCCCCAGCTGATGCTCTGGTAACAGCATTGACTTTTACTCAAAAATAATCCAAGTTAACTAGTGATGCTCCTGTAGTAATAGTTTGTCAGTAGCTATTTTCAGTTACAAATGAAAATTAATACACATTTCTAATTTTTATATCAGCATTCAAAAATCAGGTGTATTATTTCAATATGAAATGCATGGTAAAACCAATTTAGTAGTGACAAAAATCAACTCAACCCACACAGAAAATAGAAACTCACTATTAAATTAAAACTGCCAAAGACCATCACATATTTTTTTAATGGAATAGCATGTATTCAACCAAAATAAAAGATTAGTGTGCAAACACAAGACAACTAATTACATAATGTACCTCTACAAAATTACATAATATGGGTGCAGCTTATTTCCCTGTTTGTGTTTGAAAAATAGATTGTTTAATAACCCATCAAAGCTATCTGTAAACCAAGGAAACAATAGAGCAGATGTTGACTGTTGTCTTGTGCCTCACAGACATAATTAAATACAATGAAACACTCACGCACCCAAATAATAGAGGACAAACAAACACAGCGATGGTACTCTATAAACAGAAACCTCATTTACTGGGCACCTGCCTTATATTAATCTGTGATATTTAAACCAGTGAGGAAAAGGAATGGAAGGTATTTATCTGCCTCCAGACCACAAAACAAACTACAAACAAAGAATTCCTCTCAGGATTAAGGAGCTGTAACTTCTGCAGTGCTGATCCCCACGTTGTTGACTCCCATAAAGCTCAGAGGGAACCCCATTTTCTATTGTGACAAAGCCAGGACAGGACAGTCCCATTTTCTGGAAGCAAAAGCTGCTTGAATCTATGATTCTGAAGGACCCAAAGAGACTAAAAACACTGTGTCTGCTGTGCAATACAAAGTCTTAAGATTCCCCTGGAAAACCGGATTCCCTTTAACTGCAAAACATTCCCTGCAATTATTTCCTGCTCCCCCTCCCAACTCTCTTGTAAAGCAGTAATGGAAAGTAAAGATTACATTCCATAACTATCAAACCAAATGTGTTTTTTCTAGGACAATGTCCCATAACACTATTTATTACTGTAACTCATATCAAAATTTGAGAGCTTTTTTTAAAACCATCCTTCCTTATCTTCACTTCTATAATCAAATGTAGAAACATATTTTCTTTTGTAATATCAATATTGACCCACTACTTGAAAAGAAAATTTATATCTATTAATACAAAGTTAAGTAACCAATACTGCAGTTGCTGTTAGGAAACAAAGTTTCCAGACAAAAAAGCAACTTCAAAAATTATCACTCACATGTATTGCAAAAGAATATGGAAGCATATTCTTGCTAATAAAAATTACCTTGATTTTAAAATTATGATGCTCCAATAAGTTATTATTTTTTATTTTAGATAAAGAATACAAAATTGCTTTGTTTACTGCAAACATATTTTGCCTTTATATTTCATTTATTTATTTGTAAGAAACAAGAGGGAATATAATGTGATCTGCATCTCTTTATGCTAATAAAACCATGCTAGTCCCTTTCTATAGACAACACCATAAAGCATAAATCCAAATGGAAAACAAATGGAAGTATAATGCCACTGTGAAGCAAACCAATCAACCCTAAAACAGCTGAGATAGATCTCATCCAGCAGTTCATTCATTCTTTATAGAAAAGAAATGAAAATATTCCTAGGTGAATCAGATTAAAAAAAGAAAAAACCAACCACCCTCAGCAGCTCTGAAAGGTTGTAAAGCACTAAATTCCTTTGATTTATGAAGGCAGCATCCACTGCATTGAGCAAAACAACTCAGCATGCTGGGACCCTTTTCCCTGAAATTCCTTTATTAACACAACCTGGCTGTGCCAGTGAACAAAAGCAGTGGTGTGGGGTGTATAAATCATTAATACTATGCCGTGCAATGGCTGAATTTCCTGTGTGAGCTGGAAAGCCTTTCCTGCACAACAGGGATTTTGGGCTTGGAATTGGCTGCTATGAAATGTACTTCATCATTCGCCGTGCTTGACGCTTCCCAATAGCTTTGTACTTTTCCTCTCCTTTTTCTCCCCCAAGCCCAGCAACTGCAATAGAAATTTATTGGATTTTATGTCTGCAAATAAAAGGAAGGAAAAAGCAGGAAAGAAGCAAGCAAGCCCATTTAGAAGCAGAATCCTTTTCCCTTCATTTAAAGACGGGTCATGTTCAAATAAAATCCACAGATAAATTCAGCATTTTAATAATTTTTCGTTTACCAGTCTAAACTGAAAAAGAAATTGAAAAAAAAAATCTACTGAAAGAGGGGTTCCCCTTAAAAAAAAAAATAAATCAACTACCACTAAGAAGGTGACTCCGCTCCAAATGAAGTAATTTTCCATTGGAGCATTTATTTATTTATTTTTAAGAGCAGGCAGCAAGAAGGGCAATGTCTGGGCATGAGGAACTCCTGAACTTCGCTGTTTCAATGATTTTTATTTTAGGTGTTCCAAAAAGTTTTCCACAGAGCAACAGGCAATTTCACACGCACTTGCCAAGCCTGGCATTGTGAGTGGAGCTGGAAGAGATGGTAGCAATAGGAAAAGAAAAAAAAAATCAAGTCAAAACTCTTGGAAATGCAGTTTCTGAACACTCCTCTGTTTTTGCAGCAACACACACTGAACTTGGGTAGGGAACATCAAAGCTATTTATCTTGCCTCTGAAGTACGTGCAATACAATGACAACCAAGTTGAATGTTTCTCCAAACTTTGAAATGAAATAGCAAGTAATCTTTATAAAACATTCTGCACTAAAATATTCCTTTTGGGGCTAGACTTGGGAAAACTAATACAATCAGTCTTTCAGCTGGGCCAGAGCAAGATTCCAAATGTATGAAGGATCAGCACCACCGACAAACGAATTTATCGCCATCTAAGCAGTAAATATTTAAGACACTTGGAATTCAGTTTTGCAAAGGAGAACAAGCTGAAGTCAGAAGAGGGAAACATTCCAGTGGGCCATTTTACACTCCTGCAGCCATCCAGCAGACTCAAGATTACAAGACTAAGCCTGCAATGCATGCAGAAGTCCCTCTGCATTACACAATAATGACATTCTGAACGGAAATAAATGAAGCCCCTGCAGTGCTATTCTGTCAGCTTTTGAAAGTAAATAACTTTGCTTCTGACAAGACAGAGACATTTTTTTCCTCCTCCTGCCACAGAGCATTAATTGAGCCATGCAGCCATGTAACATCCCAGAGAGAGGACTAATACATGACAAGGGAAAAAGCTTATGAAAGGAGGAGACACTCATTGAATATATGGACTGCCTAACTATTTTTCTCCCCCAAATTTTCACACTGGCTCTGTTTCATCAAGATCTTGCTGTCAGGGAGAGCTTTTAACAGTTTTTTGCCTCCCTTTATAATGCTTACTGAAACATTTCAAAGAATTGCTTTAATTTCACACTGCCTTATGAAAGATGGTGCCATTATGAAACCATAAGCTTACATTTTAAAACTTATCTTTCTTTGTTCATGAATTAAGCTTCAGGCCTACCATCAACATCTGTAATTAACTATTTAATGTATAGAAGACCTACTGTCCAAAGTAGAGGTAATGAAGATAGCTATAAAAGAAGAAGCTATGAGAAGCAGAACCAAAGCATCAGTCTTCAAAACTACCTAATGATAATAAATGTTAGTGCAAGTCAATAAGGGATTGAGGGAACGCATATTAAAAATATATACACAAACCACATATATATATATATGATAGTATGAAATTTGTGCACTGTTACAAAAAAAAAAGCATATTCAGAGTGTTATAGTTAGAAAGAGCAACAATTTCTGGTGCATTTTCATATAAAGGGTTAAAAGGTATCTTTAAAGATGATCTAAGATGAAAACACTTGCATTCTTATTCATGAGCATTTGAACATCTTAAGTATTTCAGTTCTGAAGTACCACACTCTTTCTTTCCATATCTGCAGGAAAAAGTAAAAATCGGTGACTCACTGTGAACAGAAAAAATAATTCACTCAGTTCTTACTACAGTGTCTAATTTTGATTCTGCCTGTGTTCAACACAACGAGAAAGAGCAGGATCAAAACACTGTGAGATCTCTCCACAGCTGGAGCCTGCTACAGTGCAAAAGACCAAAGGCCCAACTACAACTGCTCAGGATACTATAGACATTAGATATGCTATTTTCTCTAATTAAATTCACTGGGCTGCTGCACTGACAGAGTAGGAGGGGAAGCAAAATGTAAAAGAAGTCAATGGCGCTGCACCAGGCGACTCAGAGGTAAATGAGCAATGCTAGCAAAGAAATGACAGCAGGTTCTCAGGAGAGCTCTTGCACTACACATCACACTTTAAAACTGATAAATCAATCGCACATACACCTTTAAAAGGCAGGAAAGCTTGAAGGATTCTTAGAGGGTGTTGACTTCTCCTTTCCACTAACATTATTCTAACTCTATAAAGCAAGGCGATAAATTCCAGTGTCACAATTTTTATCGCTTCCATTTAAGCTACCTGTTAAATGCCTCAAAAATATTTTAAGCGGAATTAATATTAACATGATTATAGCATTTATTTACCAGCTCAGAAAAAAACACATTGAAAAACCAAACAGCTTCAAACTCCAGATTTGCGTGACTACGGTCAAAAAAAATCTACACAAGCTGAAATATCTACTGGCTGCCCTGAGAAAAACCCCTGCTTACATAACAACCACCACACACTTTCCTTGGCATGAAATACCACATCACATATTTTTTTCAGAAAATAACCACCCGTATGCATATTTAGCAAATATCAGTGAATAGGGACAACTTACGAATAGTTCCCAAGAGCAAATCCAGCCATCGCTTTTCACCTGAAGTGTTTGCAAACGTTCAAAGAGCCCAGTTATAAAAACAATGATTCTAAGCCAAAAATATTCACCTGCTTCTGCCACATGGAAGCTTCTTTGCACTGCTCTTGCTCTTATACTCCAAAGCAGCAAGTAACCTTCTTAACTGATTCTTCTGGTTCGTTGAGGGGTTTTTGTGTTTGGGGTTGTTCTTTTTTTTTCGGTTGTTCCCCCCCACTCCCCACTATTTAAAGAAGGGAGTACTTAACTAAAGCACCTCCTCTCCAAAGAGGCTGACCTTGTTTGACAACGCTGTGGTTAAATGCCCCAAACTAGCTCTTATTCAGAATGAGAACTGCTACAGCACTTGATCTCTAAGCCACTTCTCATTAGCCTCTGGAAAACAACAAAGCCGCTCTTGTGAGACAAAAGATACGTAAACATGCAAAGTGGTCTTGAATCACAGGTGAAGTCTCAAATACCAGCGTTGAAGTTTATTGGCGAATACCCAAGGAACTTATTTACCCTAATCAAGACAAGCAGCACATCAAGACATCATTCCTTAAGTCCGCATTAACAGCACTTCTGGATGCAACAGCTGCACTCCCACCTTTTGAGGTCTGTTTCATTCATACACTAAAATTCCCTAAGAGTGCCACACTGCCCCCTTAGGTACAAACGCATCCACAGGATACTGTTTGTAGCGTGGTAGTTCCTTTTTTGTTTTAACAGGGCACTGTAATTTCTCTGACAGAGTACAGGCTTTTACCCTACACATATGAATAAACAAGCACTACGTTTCTCTTGGGGCGGCAGAGCTGGTTAAATGAATCAGAAACCCCTGAAAAGATTGCCTACCCTCAGTCCATCAGCTACTGGACAATTATTCAAGGCCCAGCTGCAAGAGAAACAGATGGTGAGTGAGCATTAGTACCGTGGACTTCTTTTCACTCATCCAGTCATAAGCAGAGGTTGTATGTTCTCACACGAAAATTGCCATGAAATAACAGACAGAGGAACAAAATTGTGCAAAGACTCCAACAGATGCTTAAAATTTGCACGAGCTAAAAGTCAGATTAACTGGTTTTACAGGAGAGCTCCAGAGTGAATGAGCACTATAAATGGACAAAGGTAAAGAAAGGCAGTGTTCTCATGATTAAACAGTGTCATCATAAACATCAGTTATTGAATCCAGCTAACATACCTGAACCTTTGAAGACTCGCTCAAGTATTAAATGCACAAACCAAATGCTTAGAACTGTAATTGCAATGGTGGCATTCAGCAATTGATGTGCTTGTGCTCTATAAAAAAAGTTAAACTGTATCCAGGAATTGTTTGAATTGTTCATCCATTTCAATTCTTTACACAATTTTAGCACAAAGATAATCTGTTCTAATCCTTATTCCATTATTGACACTATTGACTGCATCAATTGAAAATGCTACCAAATAAATCAACGTTGAATTAAGCCATGGAGAAAGAATGTGATAAAAAGTCTTTCAGACTCCTATAAATCATCAGATCCAGGAGCATGACATAAGTAACTGAGCGGGGAATTCAGCTTTTCTCCATAGTCGTAATGCTTAAGGCCCAAATAAAATTACACTAATTTACCATGTAAACAGTAATGGAATAGCTGGGGTAGAGATAGAGGGTTTGTTGGTTTTTGCTTTGTTTTCATGGTGGATTCCTTTCATCATTGATATGAGAGCTGTACCATGAACTACTTTGTTAAAGACAGAAAAGGTTGATATTGAAGTTTCAGTTCAATTGTTTTCGATCTGTGAATGTCCACTATGAGCAATTGCTCCATTTAAGAGGAATTACCCTTTGTACAAACCACTTCACTATTTAAAACAAAGCACATCTATCATCATTAAACAGAAAAAAAAATTACCAATTTGAAAATAATGACAGCAGCACTGTACCACTGTGCCATGGAATATTATGGGATGTTTCAAAACAACAGTTCATTTTGTTACTTTACTCAGAAAATACCAACTAAATAACCCTATGCCCAGGAAATCATATATCATAGGATAACACCAATTAACAGAACCAAGCTCCATTGATATAAGCTAAATCCCAATTTAAAATGGTCAACATTTTGCTGCAAAAATTACTTCATGCCAGCATTTGATGGAAGCTTGCAGTCAGAAATTGTTTTTTGCATTCATGTGTCATATTAAGGAAAAGAAAAGAAATAGATGCATTCAGCTGTTTCTAACACCATAAAATATTACCAAGTGACAGGGTGCACCACAAATCCAAGTTCCCTTTTCCTGTCTCTTTAAATATTGACACTGGGGAAAATTCAAACCCAAAGGCTTCTCCACTTTTCCCAGTTCACCCTGTCCTTATAATGACGCAGTGAAAACTTCCAACTCAAACCCAGACATTCTCCTTCTGTTCTTTGCTGCCACCAATACAGTCATTTTGGTTTTAATGTTGTTTGAAAACTCACTCTGGATTTCTATAGTTGGAAGCATCTTGAAAAGAGAATGTCCAAATAATTTCAGACCATTTCAAAAAGCTTAACTAACTCAGAAACATTCTTCAGTTAATCTACAACATGACCTAGGCCTCCGTTCTTTATTCATTTTCAACTTTGTTTTCAACAGTTAAACTCAAAATCTTTTTAGGTAAAGCCTACTGTATGCACAAATTGTTTTTTAAAAAAATTCAGTTCCACACTGAACTCTTAAAATGTTATATACATGTGTAAACTGGAAGATATCAGAGCAAATATTAAAGTTTCTAACCCTGGAAAAAGTAGTTGAGCACTCCTGTGGTACACTGTGGAAAACAATTTATCCATTCATACCAAACAAACTGACCAAGCAATGTGAGTTTTGTAGCTAAACAATGGTCAATTTTAAATGACTACTAAAACACAGATTTTCCCCAAAGACTAATACAGCTCCACAGAAAACCACCCTCCTCATGGCTATGAGGATAAATAAATATTTACTGACAGAGAGACCAGTTTGCCCATCTTGAGAAGAACGTAATGCCTTTCACAGTCTTTCAGGAAAGACATATATCCAATTATAAAACCTATACATGAGAGAATGCTGGTGTATTTAGCAGGTACACACAAAAATAAGAATAATTCTTTTCATAAATTCTAAATAGGTGGTAAAGTTTAACAACTGGGAGAGAGCTCCGTTGTAATACAGATGTCTGAGTTCATTTTAATTGAGGTGCAAGTGAGCAGACATATCTGAAGTGCAATTTTTAGAGAAAAAAAATACTTCATAGCTTCACATAATGTCTATATACTGCTGGTAACAGGTTCCACAGGCAGGGGGGATTCACTAGTTATTGAGTTGCCACATAAAGCTTTTAGGTTACCTGTATTCAAGATCGATAGACAACTTGATGGAGTGGGAAAAACATTTACAGTTTCACTGAAATTGTGATATTTGCACTCAACATACAAAACTGGTATTTCTCTGGGTTTGCTATAAATTATCAGATACGGAAAAAAGAGAAAAATAACCCAAGTAGACTGTCATGGTAAAAGTTTAATAATGTTTTTCAAAAATATGAAGCACTTCTTATCCTCTACTGTGTAAAAGCAGAACCACGTTACATTATAGCTTTGCAGGTAATGTCAACTCAGTCCTATCTGCCTGAATAATTCTGAGATAAAGTAACATTGTTTCTAAAGAAATACTTAACCAACTACACAAAATAATAGATTATATCTGAATTAGGAAGATGATTATCTGGCTCTCTAGGAATTCAGAATAACCAAAACGCCAAGCCAGCAACCAAAAGAAGCAACAAGCACAGAATTTTGAACCTGCCACAATTTTCATCACAAATTTAGAAGACTTTTTAACCTATTCTATAATTGTGATTAGTAGAGGCAGAATGATTCTAAACTGACAACAGGATTAAGGAGATGAGAAAGCAAACACTTTAAAAAAAAAAATACTTTGAGTGTGGCAGTTAATCCACTTAAAGAGTTAAAAATTATCCGCGAGATCCAGCGCTTTGTAAAGTGCATTAGCAATCACTTCTCATCTTTCTCCCGAATGGAAGGGATGCAATTGAATTCACTGTTTTAAAGTATTCATTAGAGTTGCCCAGTTTCTCACACCTCAAAGCAGTGCCATGCCATAGGTGGGTTTGCATAATGATACTGCAATAGCTCACTGAGGAAGGGGATTATAGCACCCAACCCCATCCTTGTGTTATCCTTTATCTGCTCCTTGCATGGCCATGTTGACCTCTCACCTTCATTCCCATTTTTCCTTGCAAAAGCTCCGTCTTTAACGTACAAATTGTTGTTTGACAAACTCAAAAGAACAAATCCAGCAGAACACAGGAGTACATTTTATACATAACCACTAAGCCACACTGGCTCATTACAGCTGATCCATAAATGTCATTCCCAAAACATATCCAGAATACAGGACTACCAAGAACGTGCATTTTAGTTACGACATGCAAATTATTTCAATTTCAATTCAAATACATCATATTTATCCGATGCAAACTTTAATTGCAGACATATGAATGCCTCCCACATACATGTATAATCTAGGGCGTATGCAAGAATCTTTTATTATGCACTCCCATGCTGGAAGTCAGAAAGGGTTTATACTACACTATACGAGAAAAAAATAGCTACAGAAGGGTTTATAACCTGAAAATATGGGAGTTTTGTTCTTTCAGCAGTAATAGAAAACAAATGTTCTGAAATCAAAACAAGCTTTAAATCAATTTTATCTGATCTTCAGGAACAAAAAGAAATACCGTAAAACATCTTTCAGGCATTTGTAAATACAGAAATAAAGTTAGAGACTGTCTCAAGGAAGTCAATATGAACATAAACTATTGTAGTGGAACTTGGAAGAAATGTCCCTATTTGTTACAGTAGGCACAAGAATTTTTTCCCCCTCAAGTTTCAACAGAAGTAACAGAATAAACAGGATTAGTCATTTTTGCATGATAACATATTTCTGTCTTGGCTCTACACACTTACTAGATGACTCTGTAATGGTGGACTCAGTTATAAAATAGAGGAGTAGAATACAAAGATGATTTCAAAATACTAGTTTCAAAATAATGTGTTATTATCCAGTTATTTCATGTTATAGAAAAGAGGGGGATACCAAATATTAAATAATTTAAGGGGGGGAATACTTAAAAAAAGACCCTACAAGCAAAAATTAAATTAAATTTAAAAAAATAATTAATTAAAAAGGGACTAGAAATTGGTATTGTTTTGCTGCTACCCAAACATTCTTTTAAACCCAGTCCAATATACTTCAGTGACAGAAGTATTAATTCTGCACAGATACAGCTTTATAAATAATTTTTTCTTTTTTTTTCTCTGAACTAAAAATCAGCTTGATTTTAATCAGCAGCATGTTTCAACACAGACTTAAAATTCCTGGCTTCAAAGAAGGCTTAAACAAAATTGCCATTGGGCACATTTACATTAGAAGTATAATTTATGCCTGCAAGTGAATAAAGAGCAGTCCTTTATGGCTGAAACTCTGCTACAGTATCCACGAGAAACACAGTCAAAGTACCGTGTTAAATATCTATAAACAGCATCAATAGAGACGTTGCAAAAAAACCAAAAATAAATAAAAGAAAAACCCCAACACACCAACCCACCCCCCCCCCAAAAAAAAAAAATATATGCAAAGGTTCGATGTCCTATTAAAACAATTTTCTACTCACTCTCACATTCTTAAGTGCAGGCACAACATTCGCTCCACACAGTGGGAGACATTTATACAGTCTATTCACACGGAAAATACCTCCCCGGCTGCAAATCCCCCAAACGACGCTGACAAAGCAGGCACTACAGGAAAGGCAAAAGTTAAGCAAACTTACCTGCTGTAAGTACATAAAAGTCAAGGCACAGGAGAGCTGGGGACACATGCCCACATTCGGCAGTGCCACGCAGGTTGCACCCGTAAGGGGATGCTGCATGGTGTTGCTCTGAAGTCTACGTAGAACAAGTGAGGGGGCTTGCATGCAAGCACGTTTGCCCTATCTTGTCACTACCCTCTTTTTTTTTTTTTTTCTCTTCTTCTTCTGATTATTTAAATAAGAAACAGGGTTTCTCGACTGCCTTTTCCTCCCCAGCGCTAAACCCCTACATTCGTTTGTCAGCTAAGGCAACTTGGTAGGTTTAAACTACGGATTTTTCACCGAGAGGAAAAAAAAGAAGACACAGCCTGCAGCCTATTGATGAGCAAATGGAACTTCCTCAATGACAGAGAGAGCTGAAGCTTGTCTCACAACAGTAGCTGCTGACTAGGAGAGAGAGAGAGAGAGAGAGACTCAGTGAGGCTCAGTCGGCTGGTGCTGATGCTGCACAGCTTCTCATTTGTCAAATGGGTCCTAGGGCAGGGTCTTTACCACTCACCAAAATTCAAATACTGCATTTTAAAAATCCCTGGAGAGGATAGGGAAGGAGAGCAAGTGAGAGCGCTGCATCACAGGCATCCATGAGATCTGGGCAATTAGTGTCATTGCCCAGCTGGGACTGAACGCCTGTTATGATTCTGCACGCACACAGACACACTCACACACTTCTTTTTTTTCCCCTCCCAGGACTCACACCTGACATAAAAAGGGCTTTCCCCTTCTAAGAACAAAAGTATGAAGCACAAAGTAGGAAAGGGAAAGAACCTTGGCTAGCCAAGAGGATTCCAGCAAACATACAGTGCTATAGCAAACGAGCATTTTTAAAATACAAATTAATTTTATACCTACATTTCATTCACTATCTAGTTGCCCAGAGGAGCCTACAAAAGCATTACAGTGAAGCTGTGCAAGAGCTGTGTAACCACTGCAGCAGAAACACTGGGAATGAAACAAAATTCTATGGCACACTGTGTCTACTTTACTGGGGGGGAGGGGAGCAGGCTTGGATAAAGACTGTATCTTAAAATTGGTCTAAAGCCCATCTCATCTAAAATTACAAATTTATTTGACAGCTAGTCAATCTATTATCAAGGACTGCCCTATCAGGTTACATGGAAAAATTACATTTGCAATTTTCAGAATTTAGTGTTTACTTTTTACTTTGAGAACGATACCTCAAATTAGTATTCCACTCTTGCCAGCTTTTTCTTCCCCCCTCCCTTTATTTTATGGAGTAATAATTATTCATTAGTAGATCTAGTTAGTCTTTATGTAATAAAGTAGGATGTGACCTGCAAATCAAATAATTTATATTACAGCTTGTCCTTGAGGTCCTATATTACAGGTCTTTTTTTTTTCTTAGATACAACTCAAGTATAACAGAAGATACAACTATTTTTAATTAGAATTTGACAAATGAATTAAATATTAATTCTCCAGGAAAGAAGGTCAAACCTCAAAGCACCACCTGAGGTTTTGAAGGGGTTCATTTTAAAAGGACTCTGCAGAAGATTTTAACATCACCTATTTTATAGGTTATCTAATTCCCACAAAAACACTTTTTAGACCAAGAGTTTAACATTAACAACAGCAACCAAATAACTCACATTCAAGAGAAGTCTATTTCATCAACAGCATAACTGATTTGATATAAGATCTACCCTTAAAAACAAATAATAGTCCCCGCTTAACTGGAAACAGAATCAAAACATGTCACTGCAACTCAGGTGCTGTATTAAAAAAAAAAAATCTTTTTCATTGTACATGTGCACACATACCTGCACCCACACAAGCCTCAGAGACTGATTTAGAGCCACTAAGTCTTCTTCATGCAAAACTGAAAATTTACCAGCAGAATCAGTTATTACGTAATTTTTCTTTCTCAAAAGGAGTCAATGCAAGAAAACCAACGTATTTAGAACTCAATAATCAACACCAAAACAATCATGCACAAACTTACAATACAGGAATTGGGTTTGGCTTAGGAAACATCCATGTTTTTGCAGTTTATCATGGACTCAACTACTAGAACAGCCCAAATTACTCAATCACAAAAAAACCCACCAAAAAAAACCCCACCCTGAAACGACCAACCAAAAGAGCCCACATGCCACAGAGCAGGAGCAAGCAAGAAGGAGGAGAAATGAACCCTCTCTGTGCCCTTTCTCCTTTTTTCATTCTTTCTCTGTGCCCTAAGCAGTCTCCTGTTCTGACAGGAGTAAATCATGCTTTTCTTCATTCTTTTTTTTTTCCCCTAGCACAGAAAGGTTGTTATTCTGCAAATGCCCTAAGCTGAGAGAAGTTTCCCTTCAGTTCATTTTCATATGAAACACCATAAATAATACATGGTCCTTTAATAAGACCTTATCAGAATGTTTAATGAAAAACAAATAGGTTATGTAAGGAGGCAAATAACCAACTCCTTCCACATTATGTCAAAATCAAAGGCATCATGCTTCCTGGCCAAACAGCTTGGAACTATATAAGTCTATCCAATTTCCCAAAGTGAAGCTCTGGAACATGATGTTGGTCAAGCAAAGCTTCTTCTGTCTATTGCACTATTTTACAGATAAAAGGACATCCATAAAACAGATTAAACTCTTAAAAGCAGTGTGTTGAACAATTACTTGAAGAAAATTTAGCAGTGTAAATGGAGCTAATAGTAATTGTAAAAGGAAATTTCTCATTGGCCTTTTATCCTCAAATTGCACACAATTCAAAGTCAGAAAAATATGACCCACAAATACTATGGATTGCTTACATTTACATATTCATGTTATAAAAACAAGAACATCAATGTTTTCACTGTCCAAATCATCTGTACACAGAGAAGCAATAAACATACATAATTCAGTAGTGTAAGAGACCTAAAAAAGAAACACAATTCTTTAGTCTGATATATGCTACTTCAAGACATGCAGGGGAAAGTCATTACCAATTTTCATCCCTTCCAAGGATAACTTGTCATTATGTCTAAATAGAAAAAAAGGTAACAAAATGTGTTTTATTTTTATAAATACAAAATCAATGTCTCTTCTTTCAAGCCATTTCCTTGTTTATACACACTCTTCCACCTACCCCAGCCCATTAATCACAACCACATTCCAAGTTATGGCTATATATATACCGTAAGTACCCCCACAGATTGGCCAAAGGGACATGAATGACTGTACACAAGCTGACCTTCCCTCCTCGTGCACAGCCAGAGTCTCACTGTAACAGCTCCTCTGCAGCTGCACAGGCAGCACAGACCCCATCAACACCTTGTCTGCAAATTATTCACAACTGGATTTCTCCCTCGTCCTGCAGCCATCAGGGTGTGCACTTGCAAAGCCACTTCACCCCCAGCACAGGACATCTCATGCTGCCCTGCTGGGTCAGGAACTGAACTCACCCCACACTCAGCTGCTGACCTCATCAAGTACATATCAATTAACAACAAATACAGATGTTTTTCAAAACAAAAAGAAGCTACTCGTCTACATCATCCAAATCAGCCTCGATGGGAGTTCAACCAGAAATGTTCTAGGAAATAGAACCTTCCTCCACACGAATTATGGATCCATCTGAGGTGCAATATCTACTGTACCACCATGGGAGGCAACACTCTCTCTTCCAACCTGTTTGGGTTGCCCATGTCGTGGTTTATGGCACAGACAGAGATCTTGCACTCTCCCCACACCCAATGAAAATGCCATTTAAGAAATACCAACAGCAAAGTTTTGATCAGTCTTGATTATGCAATTAAAAACATGAAATCAAAGAAGCTCTGAAGCAAAGTAAAGAGAAACAACAGCATTTCTCACACAGCTGACATACAAATCCCAACCCACTTCCATTTACAATGCATTTGTTTAATTAGTATAACATTTAAAACCTTCCACTCTGTTGTGATCTGGGAGTCAACTTCTGCTTCTCAAAACTTAAGCTCAAATTTCCTATTTCCAAACCTTTGACCTAGAAGTTAACCTTTAGAATCACCACAACAGACTGTCTAATCAAACCTTTTCCATCAAGCAAAAGATCTGAACCACATCACTTGCAAGACCACAGACCATTTTACACTTCAGACTTGTCTCAGTACTACAGTACTCAGTATCTACACTAACAAATTTGCACTTATAGAAAGCACACGGTATTATAAAGACTGCATGCCTACAGATATCAAGCATAAAAAAAAAATCATGACTGCATATTAAATTAAACCATGTGATGAATGTATTTCCTTCTCAACTTTATAAAGTGGTGGATGTGGTACAAAAATAATTTAGGCAAGTAGTATAGAATCTAATAGTAGTGCAGTCCTTTCTCTAAACACTCCTTATCTAACACCACATGAAAAAAAGGGCTCCTAAGCACTTCAAAACAGGAAAAGAAGCAGAATTTAAGTTTAAAAATAGAATACATCAGTAACCTATTTTGATTAATTACTATCAATTATCAGTATCTCTGCCTTTATTTCACACAGCATTCTGTTTTCTGTATATATACCACGGATTTTTTAAAATCAACTGCGGAAATATCCCAGATGTTTTTAAATAATTTGCTTTGTCAAAAAGATTTTAAAAAAAAGGGGGTTCCCTGTATTCTTGTAAATCGATAGCCAACATCTCATTCTTCCAGTGCTACTTTGTTGTCATGAATATCCCTGTTTCTAATAGAAGGTTTCTGTTAAGATTGCTGTCCTTTGCTAGGTTTTTGCACAAGATCCAGACATTTCAGAGGCTCATTCTTACCTCAGGCAAGTAAGAATCACCAGTTTTCTGTTTCTATTAAGCAGGGTGTTACTCCCATTGACTTCTCCAGTATTTCCTACCCAACCTCTACAAAGCCTCTGTAGCACAGTTAAATATATTAAGTGGTGCTGGAGAGGTTAACATTCACTCCGTGGATTTTTCACAACAGAAGAAGCCAAGAGCCTTTATTCCCATCCATGGGCGGGGGTGGGGGAAGGCAACAAAACAAAGAAAACGTTCTGCCCCTTAAAGAGTTAGAGACGCTCGCGAACAGAACGTGTAGGTGGGATTTCCCTGGATTACAGTCCGTGGGCATTCTGTGGGAAGCCGAGGGGGCGGCGGGGGGAGGGATGGGAAGGAGTCTGTCCTAACAAGGTGATGGTGGCTCAGTTTAGTGTGGGGTTTACAGCGTCTCTTGACCAAGCCGCGGGTTGGTGACTGTCCCCCGCAGAGCCACGGCCGGGAGCGCTCCCGATCCCGGTCCCATTCCCATTCCCGGTCCCGCTCCGCCGTTCCGGGCGCTCCATCTAGCGGAGACGCGGCTCATTCCAGCCGCTCCGGCCGTGACCGACCTGCTCCGCCACTCCCGGACTTCCCAAAGGGAACAAATACGGATTTCCCGAGGACACTCGTGTCTCCGAAGCGCTGCCCACCCCCGGCCACAGCAGCGCGCTGGAGGCGGCTCCAAAGCGCATTAAATTCCCGTGGGATCGCCACCGTCACTCCTCTCTTCTATGCCTTCCCATCCGCTTTTTATGCTACAGTGGCACCAAGACTCGGTGGCCAGAGGTTGGAAAGGCTGATGCCTGAAGCAGCTGAAGCTCTGGGAAAGCATTCCTCACCCAGTGGCACCACTGCCAGGGCAAAGGGAGCTGTGTGGGTCCAGCAGCCCTGATTTTAGGGAGATTTAAGATGATGTGCAAGGAAAAAAAATTAACAAAGCATCCTTATCTAAGCTGTTACCTCCAGAGTACAGACTTGGGAAAACAGGGAAGGAGGCAGAATCAAGCAGGTGAAATGGAAATTGGGGCAGCAAAATACTCTCTCAATCCCACTGCCACCTCACTTGGCACAAAGGTGGTATAGACACTTCTACATTTCTTTTTCAGGAGCACAAAGTGCTCACACCCACCATGCACTACTCTCACAACATCAAATAAACTTTTTCAGAAAGGCATGTTTAGAGATTGTTCCAGTCTGACACATTGGTACAAGCCTGTGTCACATAAAAACCCCTTTGACACAAGTGTCCATCTACAATAATTATCATTTAGGTTATTCTTTATATTGCAATTCTAGCAAGAAGACAAGTGTGTCATGTGTAGTGTTGCCCTATAAGATTTTCACAGAATTCCAGCTGAGAAGACCTGACAGTCTGACCCTTAGAAAATGAACTCTGAATTAAAATTAAAAACTCAGGATTTTTTTATTTTTAAAGTAATTTAAAAAATAACGATTATTAATCACAGGAAACTCTGTATACCTTGTTAAGAAGCTTAAAGCTTCAGTCTGCAGGATGGGAGGGCTACAAACTACTCAGAAAAAAAGAGAAGTCCTGTTTGACCTGAAGTGATGAAGCCTGTGGCCACTTGTGGCAGTTTCTCAAGTATGAGATAAGATAAAGAATATTTGAATAGTAAAGACATACTACTTATATATCACTCAGATTTGTTTTTATATGAAATTCTGTTTTCTTACTTTATATAGACACAAGTCACTTGCAGTACTATAACCTCTGTTTTGTTCACAATGAATACAATTAAACTAGAATTTTCACACCAATTCATTAATCCACAGAAGTTTGCCTCACTTTTTTTGCTCCTTAATTTGCACCACCACATCTCACACTTTGCTGCTGCTATGACAGCACAGGGAAAGAATTTAACTTGAAGGGCAAAATAAGAAGCTGGAGCACATGAATTTAGAGCTTGTTTTCATATGAGAGTAATAAAAGTTAAAAAAGAAAAAATACCACCAAATGTAATTATAAGAATACATAGTGGAGCAGCATAAACATATTTTGCTGAAGAAAGTTTTTGTGAAATATTATTAATCTCTTGAAAATTAAAGAATGTCAAATCTCAGAAGGGGAATAAATGATAGATTAATTATGCTATTATGTAAAGGTTGCATCTTTTCTCTGTGGGAATTAAATTAACTGGACATCAGCACAGTTTTCTTCTACAATGAAATGACTTCTCCTTTTAATATTCTGTCTACAGCTGGATATCTCATATATTCTGCCTGAATCTAAATTCACCATACTCAGTCCTCAATGCAGCAACTCATTTTAATGTATAACACCTAAATATTAACATGCTCATGTATTGAACCAAGAAATCCTCCATTAACTGCAGCTGAATCCCTAAGTCTCCACTTCTCCTGTCCTTTGCTTACAGTCTGTCCACTCCCCAGAGTATTTGATCCCCCCAGTGGAAAGAACAACATCTCCACAGCTCCCTTGAGGACTTCATCTACCAATAAAACTCAAAATATTCCCCATCCTTTTGGCCCTACCCCATAAGATGGGCTAATTTAGTTCAATGACTCCTCAAAATCCAGCCCTTCATCTCCAGCTCTTCCTTGTGGCTTTCCATCTGACTTTTAACTAAAACATTTCAAAACTCTTATGGCCAAGCCCAACAGGTTCTAGTTAAATACCCTTCTTCATCTAAAGGGATAAAGATGTGACTCAAAAGAGCTAAAATTGAGGGGTTTGTAGCTTTGAACTTCAGTTTATACTAAAGCACCTCCAAGGCTTTGCAAAGTAGGCAGCAATACACTCTCCAAAATACCAGAGCAGAAGAAAGATGTCTGATGCCATGACCCAATCCCACTCCTGTGACAGACTCTAGGAGAAGAGTTAGTTGGTTTGGTTTGGGGGGAATTTGGTTATTTGTTTTTTGTTTTTTTTTTTTTTAACTTAAGATTTTTGGCTTTCTATAACCTTTGCAGAATGACACGCTTTGGCATAGAGGGAGTTTTGCCTACAAAGCTGCCTATAAAGGCCTGCTCACTTATTTTGAAGCAGGGACAGAAGTCCTGTGTGAGAAAGCCCAGTTTTATATCCAGAGTCGATATTGTGTCCATTCCTTTTATTCCAGTTTACTCCATCAGATGATTTAAAAAGAAGCAGTTGCTTTTTTCTAACCATATTATCCACTGAACCCTCCAAGGATCCTCTCCAGGCTACATTGTTCCATCAATGTAACCTCTATCAGGCCTGTCCATGAGTCCAGCATCACCTCCCTCCTCTCTTCACACTCTAATTGGTATTTTTTTATCTTTTCCTGCTTCAATTGATAAGGTGTCACATTTAACACCCCTGAGTCTTCCTTTTCCTCAGCTAATAACTGGAGTCTGAGAATTCATCTACAAGACTTTCTAGAAGTTGTTTGCTTTCATCAGTGCTAATCAACTCTGCCTTGTTAGGATGGCCACCCTTCCCCTCTCCTACTTGGAACTCCTTCCTCTCTGATCTTCTTTAATGCAATGAAACTCACACTGGAAACACTGATTTCACTCTCCTGGGCTGCTTTTTGGCACTATCACCACTTCTGCTTTCAGCATAAAGTTCAAGTTTCTCATCCTCCAGGGTTCAGATCATTCAAGACTCAGCACTAAAATCTAGTCCTGTTGAACATTTACACACAGATTACCTCACATTCCTCCCTTTCTCTAAGACCCCTCTCAACTTTCTATCTCAGGCATCCATAACCAGAGTCTCCTACACTCTGCTCAAGCACCAAACCATATTTCATTTTGGACAAGACCTTCACTTCTGACTTCCAAGAATAGGCACAAATATTCAAACAAATAAAACCATATAAATTAAATATTTTTTATTCTATCTATGATTAGTCTAATCTTAAAAAGTCTTACTTGTGGATTTTTTTACATGAGAGAATCTTTGCCTCAAATTACAAGTAGCAAAATGTCCGAGAGATCAGTTCCCATTTTTACTTTTCACTCGATACTCACAAAAAATCTCATCCTCACAAACCCATTCATATTCACGTACTTTGAAGGGGAGAATAACACCAAAATTCCCTTTGAAATGTTTTTATGCACATAAATAACACTTTCTTGTTGCTCTTCCTGAATTAGCCTGCTGAAACTACTCTCTACAGCTGAGATGCTGTGGGTGTAGCTGTTCCTTTAAGATTTATAATTTGGTAATGAAATGCAAAATCATTTAAAGATAAAATTTAGCAACATCAAATTTTTAACACTATAATTAAAAATTATTACAAGTATTTGAATTAAAGAAACTGTCACAGAAAATGGAAAATAAATTACTCTTAAAATTAAACTTATTTTTACTGTATCTGAATTGGTTTTGCAGTTTCTGACTTGTTTTTATGGAGTGCCTCCAAAGACTCTCAGATTAAAATATAAATCTGAAAGACACAAACCAAAGAGGCTTGGTTTTTCTTAATTCTGACTATATAAAAACTGAAAATGTATTCTCTCATAGCTATGATATTTTGTCAGAAAAGTATACTTTCTTTTCCCATATCTCAATTTAATATCCACACAGCATGATTTATATTAATATAAATATTATTATATTTTTCATTAAACCCACATAGAATAATACCAAAACTCAGAAAAAAAAGCCAACAAAAACCCAACAAGACCATAGGAAAGAGATCTAAAATAGGATAAATGGGATTATAAACAACTGCTTTTATTTGAATACAGTCTTTTTTGCAAACCTGAAAGATACATGAAATTCAGCTACTCAAAAGCACTGTTAGAGAACATCAGTGAGGTCAGATAAAACATATTTATAAAGTGCCTGAACATAAGGTGCTAAATGCATTCATTCTCAAACACAACATGAAATCCTACCAACTATTGTCTTAGAGCTTGTGGTGCTTCCTAGAACAGTGTCCAATTACTCTTGTATACAGAGAAGCCTTTTTGTCCTTAAATCTCCAACCCAGCGTTTTCCAGCTTCACCCGCCAAACCCAATTAATCTTCTAAGAAAGGCCTCTACATCGACAATCCCAGAACACAAAACGAGCAGAAACATTACTAATATTAGGCCACACAGCTGCATTAAAGCCAGCATGGATAAGGATGTGGCTTCCTCTTCAGACAGAGCATGGACATGTTTCCATAGTCAGCAGACTAGTGATCTCCAAAACACAGGCTAATTTCTGCCCAAACAAGGCAGAAAAAATACATCAAATAGATAAACTTATTAATTAATAAACACCCTATTTAAATTAAGGGATAGAGAACTGACAAGCACAGAGAGCAACTTGGTTTTGTAGTGGTCGTTCAAAGCAATACAGAGCCAAAACTTGTAACTTACTTTTCCTTGAAGTTCTGTTATTATATCCATAAAGCACACACACCAAATAAAAAACCATAAAAACAACTAAAAACCCCCTGTATATCTTGGGACACAGGGGCAAATGGAACATTTACAATTAAGTAAATTAAAACTGCAAAATTACTCACATCAGACACTAACAGACCTGTTCTTCCTTGTTACTAAACCCAGCGCAGTGCAAGTTCTTAACGCTTCCAAGCCTTTGCAGCAGCTCTAACTCACCCAGACCAGCTCTAGGAATGACCCCCTGGATTGTTCTGCCTGCCTGTTCTCACCTCTGCCCTCCTCCTGCCACCACAGGTGTGGGTTGTGAGGAACATTCGTCAGCTGAAGAGACTAATTGAGATCAGTTGGGAATTCCAGCCCGGCCACTGAAGAGCCAACAGGTGAGAACACGAGGTCCGAGTCAACACGAGCCAAGCGACCCCCACACAAAGGGTCTCCCGTCTAATTGCATGTGTTTAGTGCCATCCTTTACCTGCAAGTGAACTCTAAAGCACCAGATCTCACTGTGTGCATGAACCCTTCCTGCTCCAGAGACAATCCCAACCCTCATTAAGGTGCAGCACGTCTCTGGCTGGATCAGCTGCATTATGTGCATTAGAGAGGCAGTTTTAGTACTGGAGCTTGAATTTTTACCAGAAGCCAATATTATTGGTACCAAAGTTACATTCCCTAATCTTGATAAGAAGCATTGCTGGGGTGTAACAATCTTACATAGCAACCAAAAAGCTAAAATATCAAATACTGGTGCTGCCTTCACTGGAATACAGAATAGTTAAGAACAAGATTAGATGCGAGGACTCACTAGGAATCTTCAGACACGGCAACTTCAGGATCTGACAGATATACAAAACATCAGAAAAACAAAAGACAGCTCAACTAAAACCAGCAGCTAGACTACAAATAACAGTGAAATATCTGTGCTATTGTTCCATGCTCCATTAACTGTGAGCCAAACTCACTGAAACTGGTAGAAGTCTGAGCAGTCAGTGAATGCAGGTCTGGGCTCTCTGAACACAAAACACCTGCAGTGATGCAGATAACTTAGCAGGAATATTTTTCTCAAGGATTTAGTGATCTGCTTCTAGCTAAAATACATGAAAAACCCCCTAATTTTATTAGCTTCTACAACAAAATATTAATAAATCTAATATCTAATAAATCTAATATCTAATAAAATCTAAAAAATATCTATTGTCCTTCTAAAAGAAGGGCAATACTAGGACTGGATAATCATTTACACCTGATACACCACTGATCCTCAAAAAATGTGTCTTGACACAAAGTTAAGGTGTGCTTTCATGTACTCATGATTCTTACTTAAATACTTCAGAACCTATTGCTGAAAAGCCAACTTGATTTTTCAAGACTGAAATAATACGGAATGAAACACATTTGAAACAAGCAAACTTTAACAATCTTATATACTTAAGTCTTGCCAAAATAATTCAGTTTCCACAAAATACTTAGTCAAGGA
Source organism: Neopelma chrysocephalum (assembly GCF_003984885.1). Taxonomy (NCBI): domain Eukaryota; kingdom Metazoa; phylum Chordata; class Aves; order Passeriformes; family Pipridae; genus Neopelma; species Neopelma chrysocephalum. The sequence goes on from NW_020897723.1 coordinate 1,848,366, forward strand.
GCTACATAGCCTTGCTGCATAATTCATTAGCCATTTTAATCCCGTTGATGAATATCAGGTTCTCTAAAGAAATGCTTTTAAAGAATGCTTAAGAAAAATCATTATTATTTAGGAATTTATGAGATGTGTTACTAACAGAAAAAACAATAAAGCAAAACCTACCCTATGGCCTCTGTAATGGAAAATGATATTCATATAAAGAAAACTTGTACCCCTGAAATGATAAACAAACTGCAAATGCTAATACTTTAGATGGCAAACTGATCTGAGTTGAGGTTCTCCCTAGCATTTACTTTCACTGAAAAATATTGCATGCAAAGAAGTATTTGCTCAATTTTGAGGTTGCTCTCATTTATTGTCAAGCTAAAAGCAACAAATTTATCAACAAAATGCAGTTGTACACAGGGGGTTAGTTCTAATTATTGGAGAAGCTTTTACTTTTTACTGGTTTTACTTTTTTTCAACACCTAAATGATTTTATATAGCAACACTGACAAAAGTAAATTACAGACATTACTAAGACTGTGAACTCAATAATCAAGCCCACGGAACACCAGAAGTAAGTTTATCTGTGTAATGTGAACCTCCTGAGCATTTAATTACATATATCTTTCCCACACACACCTTGACCCTCTCTCAGTCAGCTGGGAATATGCAGAGTCAGAATAACACGGCACATCCCACTGGAATGACTGAATCACAAATACCAAATCTTTGGCTCCTCATTTTCATTCATCCTTTTTTGTTCACTGCTCTGACAGAACCAGAGACTTCTGTCCTCTGCAAAGCTTCAGTGTCAGCAGGAGGGAACCAAAGAGAGAAGAGGCTCCCCCGTGCCCCAGTGCCCTGCTCCCGGCCCGCCCCAAATCCCCTCCACAGACACGTGAGGCCAGAGGAGTTAGAGAGTCCAATTCACTGGGGACAGCTCAGAGACAGCTCTGTCAGGGGCCCTGAACTGTGAACCAGGGGCAGGACTGTAACCATTAGCTGATTTAATAGCTGTTAGTCAAATCTGAGCAGGTATTCACACTGATTTGAAGGGGCCAAAGTCATGTTCATGAAAAAAAGTCCCATCTTCCTCTGGTCACCCATCAAAGACTGCTGGAATCTATTCAGAATTTTCTTCTTTTTCTTTTTTATTTTTCACGAAAAATAACTCCACAACATAACTACTTCATTTCATGCTTCTTGAGAAGAAAGCATGGGGCAATTGCATAAGGTCAAGTATTTAATTTCAAAAAGTTTAAATTTATCGAGTTAACCTTGGGATGAATCTCACATTTCTGGACACAATGGAATAAAGTGTTGCAAATCCCTCACTATTTGATTGGTGTGAAAAAGAGACACCTGGACTCCCCCAGCTCCCCTCTGTCCAGCTGTGGGTCCCAAGGGCTGAAGCCTGTCACCAATGTTTATGACACCTCCCTTGTGTCCAAATGTGGACATTTGGATTTCACCAGATTCACTTGGTTTTGAGAGTGAGAGGAACCATCAGCTCATGAAGTTCTACTGCTCGTTCATAACACGTAACCAGAAGAAAATGACAGTAGAAAAGACACCAGCTTTCTTTGTAGCAAGAGATTTTTTGTCCCAGCAGGCAATAAATCATCATGAGTGGACGACCAGAGATGATTCCTCAGAGGTAAAGATGACCTCAGGCTGACAAAGCCTTAGTCACAGACATGAGCTGACACAAAACAGGCCAAGAATTTGGTCTCTCAAGTCTCAGGGACCACAAAAACAGGTAATTCTTGGTGTATTCCCTCAGTGACACCACTGGGCAGGGTGTCCTTCACCTGCAATCCAAACAGCCCCTTGTTCAGCACAGTTAACATCAAATGCACTTTGAGTATAAAGACACACTCTCACACTTCATGTCCCTCTGGGTATGTTTTCTGTGCCAGTACAAACAGCACACATTTAACACAAGTACTTTAGAACACTGTGCCAAACCAAGAGCAGAGTATGAAGTGAATGTTTCCCGACTCATGTGTCCTTAGTTGCAGAACTTATAAAGCTGAATGGGTAATAATTCTTGTTTGGTTGAGCTTTTTCTACTATTAATTGAATGTTTTATTCTTGTACTTCAGTTTTCATTCCACCAGAAGGTTTTCTTTTTGCTTCAGAACAGTTAATTTTTTTAGGAAAAAACAGGGATTGTTGTATCCCTTAAGGTATTTCTGTACTTTATTCTATTAAAAAAATCTCTTTATGTGTTTATACAATCTTTTTGTAGTTCAGAACAGAGGTAAGGTATTCAAATTGTATTCATAAGCTACAAACCCAGATCTTTAGCCTGGACTGAAATAACTAATCTGTAGAGGAACTCTGAGTTCAGATTATCTAACTAACCTCAAACACAAAAATGACACATTATCTATGTAATTATGAAGCAAATACCAAGGAACCGAGACAAAATCCATTGAAAATGGCTGCCCTGACACAGAACTCACAGCTGGAAAATACATTCATTTTCCTTCTTAAACAAATATTGCCTCCCACCAGGACAACCCAAAAGGAAAGCTGTATTTCGTGACAAATATACATGTTTTGGCAGTGTACATTGTCTCTGCCTGCATATATCACATTCATTACCACGGCTCAGGGAGGCCAGGATGGGTGAGCTACACACTTTAATGTGCTGATGGCTCTTTGTCCTTTTCCTCCCTGGGAAAGACAAAAAATGCTCTGAATTGGTTTTTTTCATTATTAATAATGAATGCCTTTCTTGTTGACAGCCCTTGCTGCCAAGTGAGAAGCCTGGAACTCGAATCTTTACGACGCAAGATTTCTGCTCACGTGGAAACCAACCAAAAAGATCACAGAAGAGGAGCTTAATACCCAGTCCACACAGTGTCTGGGTTGTTCTATCCCTTTTGGAGCTTTTCTTTTTTTTAAATCTCTCGGTATTTTTTTCCAACATACATTTGGTACCACGATAGATAGACTGGGGAAAGCAGGATATTTCCCCTTATTGCACAGCACCAAAAAGACTCTTAGTCATTTCTAAAACGCGACACTGAACCAAAAGTTGATCTGAAGTTATTTTCCCCTGGATTACTCACAGAATTTATTCCAGCTGTGGAACCCCTAACAGTATTTAAAAATCTGTTACATCCTAGCTATCAATCACTTTTGTGTATATATACAATCCTGGGACATACATAGGTACACATATATATTATTATTTTTCATTACATAAAGTAAAAATCATGCAGTGTTGTCACATACTCTGTGATTCTCTTCTATTTTCTTAGTCTGATAGCAATGATTATAAGCAAAATTCAGATGATAAGCCTCTCTTGGCTGGAAGTGTATCTGGAATAAAAGAATGGCTTGCTTTCCTTTCTCAGGTATCCTCTCTCCCCAAAAGTTTTACCTACTTCTAAAATATCTTGCACATCTTGGATTGGTAACAATTAAAAAACTGGTAATGATTATAAAAGGTGAGGGATAGCCCAAGTTTGTGCTTCCCAACTCTTGGTGGTGCTCTGGATGCTCCACCCCACAAGAGGAGGCTGAAGTGCAGGATGAAGCTGCTCTCCCAAACCCAAAACATGACCAGGGAGAAGGAACTCAAAAAAGAGCAGCAGGGAACAAAATTCAATATATTCAAACTGGTTCTCACTCCCCACAATAACATTTAAATGTTGATAGAAAAGTCAGTTAATTTTTATATTAGAGTGGAAAAATTCGGGGCTTGGGGTACGGGATATGCTGGGTTTCTAATTTGTTTTATCAATAGATGGTTGTTTCTTAAAAAAACCCTACAAACCCTCAAATAAATTCATTCAAAAGCACCGTTATGATTATATTTCTCACACACATACCTTCCAATCAGACATTTTTAATGTTCTTTTGTTTTGAAACAAAAAAAAAAATCAATCATAATAAGCTTCTTTTCCCTTCAGCACTCACAAATATTCTGAGTATACTGTGCCAGTGCTGACTTAGTTAAACAATATTTTTGTTGTGCTATCACTGTCCCAAGCTAATGCTGGTTTCTGCATATCCTTTGACAAACTCAACCCATGTAATTTAAATTACATGTCCCATGTAATTTAAATTTTTACGCCATTAAGAAGTCCAGATCAGATGCTTGGAGAAAAACAGGTCTTTAAATGTAGGAATTTCATGATGTTTTCAGCACAAGAAAAATTCAAATGCTCAAGTCCTGAACCTTACACATATTTTTTATGTAGCTTTATTGTTAAATAATATATAACTTACTCAAAGTAAATACAGGTTTGCTACTGCAGTAAGGAACAGTGTGATTTATTATCTTTATCTGTTGTTATTGTAAATTTAGTATTTGCTAACATAACCTAAATAACTGCGAGATGCCACCTGAAAAATAAAAATTACAAATACATTTAATAAAAATGAATTTACAGATCACAAATAATCAAATACTTGATTGGCTCAGTGCCACCCCCAGAAAAAAAAGCAGATATGCAGTCTGAAAACTTTGTTCACTGTAGGTTTAAAAAATGAAATTGCACAAACACAGAGGGTTTCCACACCTGCTGCAACGGAGACAGTCGTAGTTAGGACTGGAGGGAGATGAGGTCAGTGACAGGAAGGAAAATGTGATTTAGTAATTCCCAATACGATGCCAACTCTGACCTTTGGATTCCATTTCAAACCCAGCTATCGTGTTATCAAAATAATATACTACAGGATGGGTACTGTTTTGCTAATATGATATATAGATTCCTAATAGGAATTTTATGCTTACAACTAAATTACAGCTATGCCAACTATGATATATTTTCATGTCCATGTGACAGAGTATTTCATAACATGTTACAGCAATTTTTTTGTCCCCTTGACATATAAAGAGATTGAAGAAAAAAAATAATAAAATATTCAAGCTGAATAACGTGTCAGTGCTCTCGAGTTGATTTTGTACAGCAATTTCCAAATGGTCATCTTTCATTAATGGATTATTAATGCTATAGAGTTAAAATCTTAAAAATTCTTGCAGAAGATATAAAATGACATTTGGTTAAACAATACAGCAGCAAGATACATGGAGCAAGATTTGATTTGATATTAGCACATAAGAGGTTGGAAAAATATTCCAAGTGGTCTGCATGAAGTGAGTTATGCTGCCTTCATGGCAAAAGTGAATCTTGAAAAACGAAATGATCATTTCTTTCCAAAAGTAAGCTGTGAAATATTGGTTCATGCAGCATTTTACCAAAACCTAGTCCTTCTACATCTTGGTAATGATCCTGTGAATGAAAACGAGGTGAGATATCAACTCACATTAATTGCACAATGAAGCCACATTTTTAAGCCACCTAATTAACTGTGAAACTGGAGGGACATGAGGAGCTGGAGAGAGGGAAAAATTCATCATTTATAACTTGCTTAAAATTTGTTTTTAAGTTACTCATTACAGAGAATTTACAAAAAATATCCTTTAAAGCATAAGGAAGATAAAGTAACAGGCAAGTCCACTTGAGCCCAACTGGAAGCAACAAATGGAGTCACTTGAAGTGTTTGCAGCACTAAAATTTCATTTAATCGAGTCTTCTCTGATGAACAGCTGTTATTTGTTATTGATACTTGCATTCAGAGTCACTAGAGAGAAACAGGTTTGTTTGTCAATGATGGCTTTTGATCATTCTGCAAGGAAATCATAAGCAAATAATGGTAGTTATTTCCAGCTACAAATGATCTCCAAAATGTGATGTGATTCAATTAAATGTATAATCTTATTCCTTGCTTTCATCTTAAAGAACTACTAAGTTTTAACACACTAGAAAATGCACCTAAAGATAATTTCTTCTGCTGAAAGAAGAAGGTTTATATGTATTTATAAAGGAAAAATACAGAAAAAAACCTTTCAAAAGATTTTGGAAAAAATCTGGCCCCCTACAATTTCAAAAACTAAGCCAATGATTAGTCATAAGCTCTGAAATGATAAAAAAAATACATCCTATTTCAAACAAATAGTTATGGAGAAAATATTTTCATTATGTAAGCAGGATGTTGACTGGATTTAGTGGAGATAATTACCTCTAAGAAAACATTCTAAACCAGAAACTCATTAGAAAGTTGGAGAATTCTTCACAACCCAGTACCCACACACTCATTCTGCCACGTCATCCAAGTATCCCACCTACTGAATTCCTGAAAGAATTCCTCATGTCAATGAGAAAAAAGTTTTTGCAAAGCGAGATAACTGACTCCTATGCAAAAAAAAAAAAAATACAAATTAATTACAAACTTGGAGGTTGTTTTCAGCTTTTGTTTAAAAGAATAAAATTTAGACACAAACTTCCTTGATATCAATAGATCGGAGCAGTGGATATACTAAAATCAGGAATCCAGTTGATAAAGGAAAAATTAACAGTGAATTGCAGGCAGCATGCAGGATCTGCAGCAGAAAATGTGGCTCTGGTGAGCCTATTTCAAGAAAAAATATCCTCAGAAATCTCAGGCTGAAGCACAAAACCACCTCAATCTTTCTGCTTCTCCAAACAGGTGTGAAATGCAGCTCAGCTGCAAACAGTGCAGTTCTCACTTGCGAGTGGATTAAGCCTTATAGAATGATAAATAAAATGTTCAGTAATGTGCTTTTGGTGTGACTGAATAAGGCATCTGGATAAAATTGAGAACTGTAGGAGAACACTAAATCAGTTTAAAAACATGCATGAACTTTAGAATGATGCTGTCATCACATTATTTATATTCTAGACATACCAAAGTGCTATTATATTTCAGGGCTTTCATGGCAAAACAAAAGCTTTACACAAGTAATATTAAGTATTTAGATGCTTTCATGCAGGATTTATTAGTTCATATTTTGCCCTGTCTCCATATTTCTCTCAATTTCAACTGTATTTTTGGTCGTTTTAGCTTTTTACTGTTCGGTACATTTGTTTCATTATATATTATCTGATGAAAAATCTGAATTCATGCAGAGCTGGATGATCAGGATCATCAAACTAAACAAAAACAGGAGACAAAGAAACACAGTGAAAAAGCTCAGTTTTGTAATATTTAGACAAAAAAATATCTTTACACACCTTTAATGCCTATCTGAATTAAACATGTAACTAGAATACAATTAGTCTGTAGAACAGCTAACAGTAAAGGAAGTTATTTCACATAGTAAGACATAAACTGTCTTTTGAAAGACTTTTTCTGTACTTTTCTTTATAAATACATATACATGTGCACAAAAACATATTTCCTTGTGTTCCAGACAAATTTCCTTGTGTTCATCACAAAAAATAAAATAATTACTTTTTTTCTAGCATCACCAAAATTTGTCCTTTGATCTAACTTTTAAAACAGAGGCTTCTCTGTGCTTTTCTCTTCATCAAGGTAATGCTGCTCTTTCTGGGATTCCTGTGTTTCGTTTTTTTCAGTATTAGCCTTAAAAACCTGCTGTTAGACCCCACTGTATCTACCAACACACAAACATTTTCCATACTTATTCAGCTTGAAATTGTCCCTAATTTTTGCTCTCTTGTTCTGCCAACTATTCTGGGTATAGCCACCAAATCTTTCACATAATGGCCTTTTTTAATTTGCTTCAGAGTAGCTAAACATACCAAGCCACCAAATTGTCAGAATAAACAGCTCCAGCTCAAGTCTGCACCCTCATTTCTGTCCCAATTTAACTAACTTTTACTTTATAGTCACATTTGTTAATGTAATATAAACCCACATAGAATAAACCTACCAACTTAACTATGATCTGACATTCTTCTTTTACTTAAAAGAATTAAGCAAAACAAAAAAGTTTGTAATCAACTAAACATCTACCTGTAAAGCAGCTCTGCTTTAAAATCACATTTGTAGGGAAACAAATATAGATATAAACAAATAAAAAGGTTTGCATAAGCAAGTAACAGGACTGATTCAATGCACGGAACAAATCAGATCGATTCACCCATCACTTCTGCTGGATTTTATGAAGGATTTTCTGGCACTAAGGCAGAGGGGAAGGGTGTTTGCTGGTGGCTGTCACACACCTCTTGGTGTGACTTTATATGATGCTCAGGCATTGAACAAGTTGTTGTTCTGCTCATGGGAAGAGGCTTAAGAATAGAGCAGTGAGTACAGAGGGAATAACACAACCCCAGAGCTGTCCAGGAAAACTGGGCTGTTTCCCTTGTACCAGAATTCCCAGAACTCCTCAAAGAGAGGTCTGAATCAACACAGAAGAACTATTTGAATGCCACTTTTTGTGAAGTGGTAAATGATGGGCTCAAAATGTTCCAGTGAGCTAGAACTCAGATTTTCAACTGATATTCCAAAGTGTGATGATGGGGCAGATCAAGAAGATAAAGTATATAAGCAGCAAAGATAATACACCACCATCTGCTATAGATATAGGTGTACAAATGCACATATATTGATTCAGCAGGTGATTATTCAAGCACACAGTAATTAATCTTTATTGTGATAGAAGCAACAGAGAGAAAAGACAAAGTCTGAAGCTACTTAAAACTTATTCTATCAAATCCTTTCAGCACACACCAAGCATTGTATGTTCAGTCTGTTGGTTCAAATCCTAATAGTGAATTATGTTTTAGGAGTCCCTTCTCTTTGAAACAGAAGGTAAGTTTTCAAATTCTTGTTACACGTTAATTAAATTTTATATATTTTAATAACCAGCTAGCTATAGGAAAATTACCTTACTAGTTTTTACAATAAATGCAAAGTTCTTTACTTGAGAAACCACCCACATGTAAAAGCCACTAACACAAATGCTGACAATCAGTCTGACATCCAATCTGTTTCCAACCTACAGCCACAGAAATAGAGCACTGTACATTCCATAAAAAGATCACTAACATTTTTCCTAGTTTCAAGTACTTTTAAACTTTTTTTTATTACTCAGAGTCTTTGCCCCTGCTTGGTTCCTCCTTCCTCCAACTCATTACCACCTATAATTAAAAGGTAATCACCTAAAGTTTCTGTACTGGGGTTTTCAAAGAATAAGTAATAAAAAGAATTGTAGGATGTTGTATTTCTCAGATGGGAGAGGAATGAAAAGCAAAAGGAAAGACAAAACATTTAAACAACATAGGTAGAGGTCAGCATGAATAAAAAAGGAAAAAAAAGGATTTTGCCACTTCACAAGATCTCCATTTCCCACAAGTGTTTGCACAGAACATTCAGGCTTGAAAACAGAAGTTTCAGTGTTTATCCCCCTACCCAATCCATACACATGCAGCCTTTTGAATAGGAAAATACACCTTTTATGCATAAAGAACTATTGGCTAACCAGAAAAGACTACTAGTTAGTTACTAGTTTCAGTGTACATTTTCCAGTGGCCCCACTGTCACTGGAGGCCACTGAAATTATTGCAGTCCCTCTTTCTAATGCTTCACAATGGTTAAGCCTACTATTAGGTGTCTGATAACATGAACAGAAATTATTCCTACAACTTAAAAGGAAGCAATCAAACCATATTTGGATGCATATATAGATACATTACTCAGGTATAAAAGAATAGTATCAATAATCACATAAAAGAATTCAGTTTAAATTCTAAACATTACATTTGCTAAATGCTTTGAGCCTGCTCTGTGCAATGGCATTGCAAAGAGAACACAACAAGGATCTGTTTGGTTACTGAGCAAACCTGACTTGGGAAAAGTCAGAGAAATCACTGAAGTTGCACCACTGAAAATACTCAAAAAAAGGAACATTGTAAGAAGTGTGGAAGGTAAAGACTTATTTTCATCATCCTATTATGTGTTCTGCTTTTATTTTTCTCTGTTTTCTTCTGCCTCCTTCCTTGGTCTCCCCCTTTTTCTGTTCCCACCTGCCCAAATGCACCCCCATCCTCATTTCTATCCATACCTGTATGTGCATGGCAATGCCTGTGCTCCCTCTGCACTTGGCACTGACGTGCCTGATGCAAGTCAGCCAAGAGAGGAAAGGGAAGAGAGAGAAACATGCTCTATGCTGACCCCAAAATAATCCTGCTTGCCCAGCTTTTCCTTCCCTTTTGGATGGCAGGCAGAAGGCACAGATGCCAAGCTGCGGAAGTTATTTTCCAGTGATGGCATCTGGCTCTCTGGCACAATCCAGTGACATTTGTGTTGGCTTCCTTGCCATTGCCCCTGGGTTTCTTCATGGGTTAAGTTGATGATAGGATGCTGTCTGATCCTGGATGCCACATTTCTTTGAACTCACCTTTGATTCTACTCAATTTCTGTAAGGATAAAGCTGCTCTTCATCTTCCTGAAACCTTTGTGCTTTAGCTGACATATGTACTGATGTCATTTTGGATAGTCCTGTTGTGCTAATGGATAACTTGGATAGGCCAAATCGCTTCTTTGTATATTTTACACTTAAAAAATTATGTGTGCCAAAACTTATTAACACAAATACTTTATTCAAGGACACTGTTTTCTTTTTTGATCTTAAAACTACAATTCTGAAAGTGCCATTGCTATGAAAAAAAGCAAGCATTTTCAAAATTTTATTATATTTAATTATAACTCCTTGTGTTAAAAAAAAAATCATAATATCCTTCTCTATATATTGCAGGAAATGTTGATGCAACATTTATTGTTTAAAGCAGAAAGCCAATGAACTGCTTCAACACACCACAAAAGGTAACTCCAATGGGCTTATCTCACAACAACACGATTTCTAGTTCAGAAATATCAGTTTATATGACAGTAATTACTAAAACAGATGGGAAAGGAGCCAAAAAGTGGCTTCACATCGACAGTGGGCTGAATGCAACTGGGAGCTGTGGAGCAGAAAGGAGCTGTGCCAGATTGTGTGGCAGCTGAGAGTCCTATTGGTGACCATTTGCTGTGCAATCTCAGACACATGTAAAAAATTATGCATTCCCCACTGATTTCATGCTAAAATGGTAAAGAATAAAAACCTCTGTCTGAACTTGAACACAGTACCTGCTGACAAGTTCTTCCCTTCGAGTACTGGGGATTGTCCTTCTTGCACTCCCGTGTTTCTATCTGCCAGTCACAAATGTGGCTGCACGTTTTAGATCCATACTGTCAGATGTTACATTAGTGGCAGTCAAAACAACAACAGAGGTCTGCAGACAGAATCAATCGATAAATTCAAAATATTCCTAAGGCTTAGCAAAAAAAAACACCTCCCACCAAATATTATTCCTTCTCTTCAGGAAATCTATTTGAAAATACTGGCAAAATATTGGTAAGCAGCTCTTTGCTAAAATAAACAGGGGAAAAAAAAATCTGGACTCAAAAGATAAATGATCTCTAAAATGACTAAAAAAATGTAAAGCAAAACCAGAAGTCTTTAACTGTACCCTGTCCCCATCTGATTTTTGCTTGGTTTTTTTCAGAAAAGTAGTTCACACAAAACTTTCATTTAAATCTTTCAGCTGACTAGTCAACCACTGTACATTTTAGAAGATACATTTTTTTAATTATTATTGGAATTGGCTGTCATTATGCAGAATACTAACAAGCCAGCTGAGCAGATTAAGATCAATATTCATATGAATTGTTCTCTAAGAGCAATTAATAGCTTTCAATTGCTAAGACATGTACAGTCACAAAAAACATTATCTTCAGTCCAATCTGATATCTAATGTTATTTAGATTATGAACAACTTTTAATAAAGAAATCCTTGGATATAAGAGGGTTGGCATTTCCTTCTGAGTCTCTCAACAGGATATTCAGGCAGGCAGCCTTGCAATTAATCTTAGCACTTCATTCATTTTCCAAACATCCTTGCCTATTGACTCCTACAGAAAAGTGCTCATTCACTCACTTGGTTACATTAATTATACATAGGAGATAAAGCCAAGGAAATCTGCAAGACACCAGAGACTCCATTAGTTTTCTGTGTAAATTCCAAATTTGTTCCATGTAAACAGAATGAGGCTCATCATTGACACTGGCAGGTCCCTGTCCAAACAGGCTCCTGATTCCATGGGCAGGTTGGGTTGATATCACATCCCCTCTGCAATTGCTCCAGCAGGTCCTACAGACCCTGCACAAACCCCACCAAGGGATCTCTGAGGGTTTACTTGCCTTTCAGAACTTCAGGGGCAAGAAAGAAGCGTAAAACATCACAAACTTCCATCAGACCTTTCTGTCTTAACAAACTACACTTGTTTACCTCAGATTAAACACACTACAAATGAACAAAGAAGGTATGAAAAGGTCAGTGGGAGGGCAAACAAAAACTACGGGTGGGGTGGGAAAGGACAAGGCAAAGGGAGAAGAGCAAAGTAGTTACAGTGTAAAATAGTTTTTGATTTACCTGGACTTCTTTACATTGACCTCTGACTGCAACTATATTTCCTCTTGCTTTTTTCCTTCACAACACCTAAAAAGTAGCCCAGAGATGAACTAAATAATTATTGTGCACACTTCACTTTTGTCTCAGTTCCAACAAAATTTGATACCTTTCCAGAGTCCAGAGTTTTCTTGAAGAAAGTGATCTTAAATTCTTACAACTTAGCAAGCAGGTGTGATATATTATACACTTTGCCCAAATTAAAAGTCTCTCCTACATGTAGCAATATACTCCCTGCATGAGGTCTAGTATTTATACTGCATAAATTGAAAGCAAGCTGCTTCTTAAAGGTAGGAAAACACAGGTACGAGGGAAAGAGCTGTTGGTGGGAGCACAAAAATCCTACTCTCACTTGACTCACAGCATGCAGACGAATATTCCAATTTTTGTGTGCATATGAACTTGGTACTGTTGCCCAGAATATCAATTTTGTCAATTTAAAAATGTCAAATTAACAATTAATTTGGACATGAATTTGGAGAACAATTTGCATATATATATATATGAATTAAAAAATCCCTTATATCAATCAGAGGCTTGCTAGAAAGGGAAATAGTGAAGATCATGGTTTGCTGCCTTTAGTCAGTTAAAAGAAATTAAAATGAAATATTATTCAAAAACAAGCATTAATCCTCATCTGACAACATAAAGCTCACCAGCACAGTGAATTTTCCATTAGCCTTAAAAGGAAAAAATATTATATATATGCACATATAAAAATATAAATATGTATACATACATAATCCTGTAAATCCACAGTTCAGTCTGGGTAAATTTAGGGGACAAGACAGTGAGATTCTATCTGTATTTTCTCTAATTCTACCAAGTCAGCCAAGAGAAGTACTTAAAAGGAGGTGGTAAATGAACATTTCAAGCAACTGCAAAATAAAAGAGAGCAAAGCCTTTGGAACCTCTGGCTCTGGGAGGAGCTCAGTGCACTCAGTGTAAGAGGGGAGACACCCCTCACACTGGAATATTAAATTCTTACCTGAGGAAAATTCAAATTGAAGTGAAGCAAAGATTGTGTGAGTGTTTACTGATTCTGTGTGTTAAGGAAACAGTTTCTAATAGAGAACATTCCTGCTAAGAACCTGAAAATGAATGTATTCCATAATATAAACTCCACAGTCCCTATATAAACAGAGAAGTTCTGTACTTAAAGCATATTAATGGGACTTTCCATGAGAATATATGGGAGAATGGGCCCTGAAAACCATTTTGTAGCAAAAAGGAGTTAATATCAGTTATTATAAACCATCTGGTTGATAGTTACTGTAGGCCACAGCTCCACACTTGAGAAAATCCTTAAAAATACCACAATTCCTTAATGGAAATACTCAAGTCCTCTTTGGTCTGCCCTCCCCTGTTCTCTTTCTGTGAACTTGGATGAACAGTATAGTACTGATTAAGTTCATTAACTCTTAGAAACTATATTAAGAGGCACCACTTTGTTTAAAAAAAAAAAAAATCTACCCTGCTAATTACAAACTACATGCTTTTTATTAAAAGATGAAAATATACTATTTTACTGAAAGCCCTCGCTATTCTGGTTTTGTCCAAAAGCACCATCACACCATGAAAACCAGGAACAAAGCAATTATTTGCATGTAACCCTCGCAAGAAGGTAATAATCTAAATGGAATATCCACGGTTTAATATACAAAAAGTTATTAAAATATTAAAATGTAATTAAAATGAAAATATTTAAATGTAATCACTGGGCATTTATAAGACAGCCCACAAATGTAATGTATGCAAATGACTGCTTTTTATTTATTTATAAATAAATACATTAGCATACACCAATGTAATCTAAAAAGATATTAAAACAACAGGAAATAATCTCAATAATTTCATCCAGTGACTCAACACAACTTTTAGTTCATAGCACTAATAAAAGGCAGTAGAAATAATCTCTATATTGTTCACCTGTAAACAAATATACTTAACTAAGCTGCATTATGTTTTCATCTATTTGATTAAACACATATTCTTGAATAAAGTGTTGTATGTTTTCATCCACTCAATTAAATACATATTCCATTGATAACTAAATAAAAATATTTATGTACTCCTGTGAACAGTAGGATAAAATGGTTATATTTCATTTTATGTACTTGAAATGGGTTTATGTGACCCCTAAATTTAAGGATCCTAAAATGAGTAATGCTGCAGCACTTCAGAGCACATGCACTGAGGTCACAGAGCCAGTCGTGCTGACCCTGGTGGAATAAAGTCTGTCAACAAACAAGTGTTTTACTGAATCGTATTTCATTTAATAATACCTGTAAATGTGACTCCAGTAAAGCTCCAATATCTCGCACACGACCAGAAATGCAAAGAGACATTTTCAAGAGCCAGGGCAAATGCTGGGGATGACTTTCCCTGGCTTTCACCAGGCACTGCCATTAGAGTGCTTTAGCTTCCATTAAGTTGTCACTTCCCTGTGCTGCCAGCTTTTCAAGGGGGACAATTCGTTCTGACAGAACCATGGCCTGTCACATACACTCACAGTTCAGCAGGAAGAAACAGGAAAACCCCCAGAGCTGATGGATTTATTAGCTACTGGAGCTGGCACTTATATTGCTTATATGTACAAAGCTAGGTAATTAATAAGCTCTAACCTGTCCACCTTAAGTAGCTCATATTTAGTTGCAGAAACTTAATTCGTGGCATACAAATGGAAACCACACAAAGCTGCTCTTTTATTTGATTGTGACGGTTTTGCAACAACATCATCTAGTTCATGCGTATTTTTAATACATAAGAACTGCCATACTGCCTAAGAGAAAAGGCTCATCTCATCCAGAGCCACAGAGGCAAACAGTTATGGAAGGAACATAAGAAATGCTCCACGGAGCACAACCCTTGTCCTCAAAATATGACCCTGCAGCCAGTGAGCCTCCTGAGCTACAGCCTGTCCATGGGTCAGTGTGCACACCAGCCACTTGATCCATCCTGCTGGAGCCCACAGAAATTCTAAGTTCCACAATTATGCTCCACGTGAAAAAAAAAAGTACTTTACTTTGCTAATATTGAACCTGCTGACTGACAATATCACTGAGTCCTTGTGCTGCAAAACATTCCATCTTCTTTGAAGTATTGCTGATTGGATACTCCTCTCTTCTCACTTGTCTGTCACCATTCCAAGCTCAAGAATCTTAACCTATTTAAGCTCTCATCCAGTAGAATATTTTGTATTTCTTGTCACCCTCTGTCTTGGTACCTTCTCTCTTTCTACCTCTTGGACATATGGGTGGCCAGAAATACACTTGCTACACAAAACATGAATGCATGAAGGATCAGCATTAAAAAACTCTGTATCATTTCAGTTTTCTATCACAGAAATGACTCTCATGGGTCTTTATAATGCTCATTGTACTTTAAGCTTTCATGACAACAGCAATGAGTTATTAATTATATTTTATACCTGGTCAGAACCAACGAAGGAACTTTGTACAACCTGAAGACAAATGATTTAACTCAGCCTGCTGGTTTTGGCTGGGAGAGAGTTAATTTTCTTCATAGCAGGTATTGTGGGGCTGTGGTTGGGATTTGTGCTGCAAACACAAATAAGCCCTGATAACCCAGGGATGTTTCCTTCCAGCTGAGCAGGGCTGACACAGAGCCAGGGCCTTTCCTGCTCCTCATCCCAGCCCACCAACGAGGGGGCTGGGGGTTCACAGTGAGCTGGGAGGGGCAGCTGAGCCCAGCTGATCCAAGGGATATTCCAGACTATAAAATGCTCAGCATATAGAGCTGGGCAAGGAGAAGGGAATGCTCAGAGTGATGGTGTTTGTCTTCCCAAGTCCCCAGTCCATGTGATGGACCCTGCTTTCCTGGGATGGCTGAACACCATGGGAAGTGGGGAATGAATTCCTTGTTTGGCTTTGCTTGCAGGCATGGCTTTTGCTTTACCTACTGAATTGTCTTTATCTCAATCCACGAGCTTTGGGGTTTTTTTTCCAATTCTCCTCCCTGCTAGGGTGGGCAGGGGTGGGGGAGACAGTGAGCAGCTCTGTGGTATTTAGTTGCTGGCTGGGGTAACACCACAACACCTACTCAATTAGCATTCTACCTCTTTATGAGTCTGGAAAAATGAAGCATTGAAGACAGTAAACTGTTTTCTGAAATGGAAATCAATTAGAGAAAATACAATTAATATGTAGAATCCTCAAAAAAATAAGCCACAATGCATTTCTGTCTTACAAATCTTAAAGAAGGCTTTTGTCCTTTCTCTCTCTTTCCTACTAAATCCATGCTCACCTACCCTCCTGGAACTCAGTGGTTGTCCTTCTGCTCTATAGATAATCTACAAGTTATTCTACTGGGCTGCAGCAGAAGCCACTTGGGCCACAGAAAGGGTGGCAGAAATGGTGTCAAAAGAGAGGAAATTGGGAAAGCAGAGACACTGTTATGCAGAGCAGAGACAGAGGCAGAGCCAGCTGGCTGAGGAGGAAGGATGACAGCCATCAGATTGACTGAGAACAGCCAGGCACCACCACAGCAGAGACTTGGCCCATCATTAAGGACAGAACAGAGTCCATTAAACATTTTGAAGGACAAAACCTAGGTTAGAGAAAGGTTAGGCCATCTAAAGATATGTAAGAAGAATACACAAGAATGATTTGAGGTATGCACGTGAGAGGCTAAAGAGAAAAAAAAAAAGAGATTCAGAGCTGAAGTAGTAAAAAGATGGAAAAAGGAAAAAAAATAAAATATTGATCATAAGTTTGAAATAAGGCTGACTATGTAATGAGGAAATCAAACATAATAAAAAAATCCTGAAAGAAAACAAAAATTCAGAAATGCACCTTCCTCACTGGCTAAGTGATTAGGTAGTAGAAATTCAGTCTTCCACCAGCTGGAAGGGGAATTATATTTTTTTCATTACCATTCCTATTTTATAAACAAATAAATTTTGAGAGCTCAACACTATTTTTCAGTCTTACAATACTCTCGACATTTATTATGTCTTTTAACCTTCCTTTTGGAAATGGAAGTTAACCAACTACTCACAATATATGTTTCTTAACACATAGTAGAAGAACTTCACCAGAATCAAAATAAATTGTCTCCAGTTGTGTTTGCATGTTAATATTCTTAGTTGCACAGTTATTGGATACTTCTGGATTCACCTTTAACGTTCCCAGTGAAGGGACACATAATTCTCTGCTGTGGTGATAACTCTAACAGCAGACAGGACCATTCAGAAGGTCAATTGTTCAGCAAGTCTGGCATAATCTTTATTGACTTCTAATTATTACTTTTAGCTTTACCATGTTTTGCTTCCTTAATTACAATTTTGACATATTTGAAGATTTATTTAAGATGCTGAGGTGCAGGAGCTCATACATCACCAGTCCTGGTGATTTGCTTGAGTACAACGTGGAATGATAAGCTGTATCTGACCTAACACAATACTTGGGCTAAAATAAAACACTGAAAGTTAATTATTGTCAAAATTCAAATTATTTAGAATGGACAGAAAGTGAAGGAGATGTTTTATTTGCTCTAAAAAAGGCAGATTAAGCTGGCTGCTGCCACTGAACAGTCACAATTACATTTCTCTTATTACACATAGACTCTGACCTAAATGGCCTTCTAACTTCCAGTGCCCATTAAGTCTTTTCACCAAGAAATAGCCATTACAGGTTTGGATTTGTATGCTTTGAGAACTCAGTCTTACTTAAGAGGTTTTTAGGATAATTCTGCTTAATGGTAGAAATTTTTGAAAGTAGTTTTAACCTGAATTACTCTGAATTTTCTACATATAAGTCTCAAGGTAAAGAGAATGCTTCACATAAAACACAGAAAAATTTCACCTGTTTACTTCCCTGTTATTGTTAATATTAGGACTTCTGGGATAACTGGAAAAAATGAAGGTTGAGTGATGTCTCATGTTGCCAGATGGTTGTGCTATTTAGAATCAGCATCAGAGAACAATCAGTCAAGTTTTCATTATGAGTAAACACTAAGGACAGAAATAGCTGAAAAAATGAGTTCTGACAAACTTGTTGGTCGAGTAGGAAACAGTAAGCTGCTTCTTGTTTTCCATGTTTGTTCTAAAGTGCTTGTTATATTCGTTAACATGCCTAATAGCTGCACCGAAAATACAATTTATTTATTAACAAGCAGTATTTCCATTCTTTGACAGGCTCTCCACCCCCCCCAAAGAAAAAAAACCCTCAAAACTTTCAACTAAGCTCATCAATTACTCTTAACATTCTAAATAGTTGGCAATGTTTACACAACATCCTTTCAGAGTTATTCAGCTCGATCTTGCAGCTCATTAAAAGGATCTCTATTTATTTGCTGTGTGTTACAGTTCTTCACTTTGGCACAACACGCAAAAAGGAAGCCAATTTTACTTTTCCCTGTGGTGTTAATTGGTGGAGCATGCTGCCTGCCTCTTCATTAATTATGTCAATGTGTATGAAACTTTCATTTTCATGGCAGTGTATTAACAAAGCCTTGCAATGAGGCTGACAAAAAGCCAGCAAACTGCAGCTTACAAAAAGTGGGTAATGAAGGTTAGCAATGGCCAGAACACAATATTTATTTGAAAAGGCAGCTTTTTTCCTCCTCATGCCTCTCAGACACCATGGAAAGCAAGCACTTACCGGAATGAACAAGATCAACTTTGCTGTGGAGAGTAAATAAATCTCCATATAACACACAGATAATGGGTCTGGAAACACTGTAACTGCACAGAACACAGAGAATGAGAGAAGGACCTTTAGTCCAGCTGAAATGGTTTTGCTCCTAAAACCATTTTCAGATAATTTACTGATTTCATCCCATCAAGTGTATAGAAATCACTCACTGCTTGATAGCTCACTAAACACTGGGGTTTTGTCTAAAAACAAAACTGCCACTAACACAGCAAAACCAGGCACTGTCCAGAGGAAATTCTTCTGGATGCCTTTAGCCTGTTTGTGTTCACTAACTGAAAAGGTTGGTAAAAGACTGACACTGAGCTTTTCTCCCCCTTTTCTTTTTCCCCCCTCAAAAAAACCAAAACCAAACAAAAAAAAAAACCAAACCAACCAACCAAAAAAAAAAAACCACAAAAAACCCCAACAAAACCCAAAAATTCCATCAGATCTCAGTGACTTCAGACAGAACACACTGAATTTCATTACATCCTGCATGGAGACCAAGACTAAAGCAACACATAAGGTATATGGTAACCCACTTCAGTCCTTTCTGGAAATTCTAAGCATTAAAATACAGCAATACTCTATTTTAAAATATGTAAAGCATTACAAACTATAAATGAAATATATCAAGAAGTTACCAGCTTGCATTCATGGAATTCCAGCTTACAGCCCTGGAAATCACAACTAGAGAAGCTTTCACGTTGCCACTGAGGTTGTAAATGCTGCAGAAAAAAAGTGCTTGTTTCTCATCCCATATTTCTTCTGACTGGTAAAAAGATTCACAGTGCTAATGTCTCCATTTGAAGGATTATAGACACCTAAAATAAACCCTAACAAAACAAACAAAACAAACCACAAAACCCTCACAAACAACTGAATGTACATTCCAATCTATGATCTAAGCCCTTTCATTCCATACTTCTCTCCCTATAAGGTATTTGGGATATCCTTAGAATAATTCTTTGCAACGAGTCCAAGTAATAAAAAGAGGAAAAAGCATTGAAAAAAAATGTCTCCCACAGTAGGCTTAAACCCTAAAACAACAAACAAAGAAGAAATTTATTTGTACATTGAAAGAATCATCCTTCAAATGATTCTGGCCAGGCCAATAACAAGGATGGGACGAGAGGAACATTCACTCTGGGGAAGCACAGACCTTATGGTGAGTTCCCAAAACTAAAATATGTCTATTCCCTGGCAAATGCTTTTGCTGCCAATGAAGTGAAGACAAATCCTCCAGTGAGAGAGGGGCAGCAGAACTGCAGGTGCCCAATTTTTTTATTTCTCCTTTTGTCTTCTACTTTACCAATATCTATTATATCAGTTTGTTATTTCTCTCAGGCTAGAAGTGTTCCAGGACACAGCCTGCACCTTCCTGTGTATCTACATGGTCCCACACTTGGACTTCCCAAACCACTACATGTTCATGCTATTAATAAAGAAATTTCTTTATGTACCTCCTCCTGTACTCAAATCTCCTCAGAAATACTATGAAACAAGAAACAAACCCTCTGTTTGCTTGTATGTAGGAAATAGTGGAGCCTCTCGGAACAAAGAGATTAAATCTTTTTGTACTTACGCTTTTTTACTCTACATTTTCTCGTCCTTTACATATTTAACGTCTCCATTTTTCCTTTTTGTAACAGCAGTCCCCAAGCATCACAAACTCCCTGCTCTCATTGTCTTTTCCTCACTCAGTTTCTCTTAATCTTTGACACCCCTTTCATCAAGCTTTGACTTCTTTCATACCCATTAACTCTCTTAAACCTATTCCTGACTTCAGTTCTTCCTCCTCCCTCAGTTCAGTCTTCTCAGGATCCTCCTCCTGTTTTCACTTGGACTCAAGGCATCATTACTAAACTCCTGCTCAGTGCTACAGATGCTTCAGTGCTGGGCAGGTCTGTGGTCTCCTGTTCCCAAAATCCTCATTTCCAGGCCTTTCTTCTTCCCCTCCTGTCTAGTTGTTAAGTTTCCCTTCTTTGTAAAGAACTTTACTTTGTAAAGTAACTTATAAACACCATGTTTCTTTGCTCTTATTGCCATAAAACCTACACTGAAATTCTATGTTTTACTCAACTCTCATAATTTCTTGCTTCTGGTCACTTAGGAAAAGCCATGACAAGGGTACATCACAAAACATTTTCTACACTGTTACTCCTTATCTTCAACAGGAAGGGGTTTTGCAAAGACACACACAAATTAACCTTGCACTCCAAGAACACAATTGAACAGCCATTATATTCTATAACCGAAACAAGACTAAAAGAAACTCTCAGGAAAATTGTGCACCCTACCTGCATTTCTTCTGTGGCAGCAACTGCTTCAAAATCATTTCAGGAATGAGATTTGAAAATAGATCTTAAAACGTGGCACTTTCTCCTATTTCTCCCTAGAAGCAGCTGATATAGAGTGTATCATACAGTGTAAGCTATTCCTCTTGAATTTCCTGTACAGTTCTCATTTGATATTTTTGTATAAAATACTGAATTAAAACACTGGTTTTTACAACTTCTTGGATAATTGCCTATGTTGATATCAATTAGAAGCTGTAAAAATTACGTGAAAGTTTAAGAAGAATTACATACCTAATGGAAAGCATGTGTGAGGAAGAGTAGGGGAACTCTTTAAAAAATAGATTTATGGTCATTTTAGCCAGAATTCATCAAAACTGAAAGCTTATATACCAAAGGTGGCTGATGGATATTCTTTTCTCTTCCATATGGATATTTTTTTCTCTGTCACACAGATAAAATGTTCTTTGTCAGCAGCTACACTTCCCTGTCAGATTTTATACTTCAGTGAAGGATGTTTTATGTTCAGCAGCTGGCACATAAGTATTCTCATGCAGTTACTGAAGTTCTCAGTTCTACAGGGTTAGGCTTTGTTTCCTTATATTCCATCCCAACTTAAACCAAACAAAAAACATCCTAAAAATATGTAACTCAATGCAGTTTGCCTATTCCCATCAGCATTCCCATACCATCAGCACTGGGAATGACATATAGTTGCACACCCACAGCTGTGTTCTCCAGAGCTGGTGAGACAAAACCAACCCTTTGATCTCACATAAAACGAAAAATATATTTCTGAATCAAGTCTTGCTCAAAATAGAGCATATGGTTGGAGAAAACAAAACTCCAAAATTCTCAGAAATGCAGAATTAAGTCTCTAGAAATTTGCACCGATATTTCATTTCTTAGGCATTTGCAGTGCCAAAATATGGCAACCTCAGTTTGTCTGGTGTTGGTGTCTGGGTATTATTGGCTGTTCTTCCACTTTTTCTGGTTCAAGTGAAGAAACCTCTGTTGTCTTCCTTGGTAAATGTGTACCAATTGGGAACAATCACTACTTATCAACTCTGGTCAAGTCAGTGTAATAGTTTTCTTTAAATCATAAGATGCCTCTACATCTTTCACTGTTAAATGCCTTCCCTGTGCATGCCTTTTTTGCAATAGCATATCTTTAATATATTCAATTTCCCATTTACTAGAAGCTAAAATCACTGTACTGCACATTACCTACACAGTCATGATGCATTTATATTTTCACAGCCAAATATTTTTAAGTGTAAACCTTTTAATTTGCTCTACATTGCATCCTGTTCAGTCTCCAACTCATCAAGGTAATTTTTAATTCTAAAGGTATGCTTGCAGGTCCTTTCAGATTGACATTCTCAGGGAATTTCTAAAATATGTTTAGTACTCCATCATTCACGTCAATAATGAAAACACTTAGTAGTAGACCTAAAGCAGCATTTTCTAAAATTATTCCATAAACATTAATCTACTTTGACAGAAAGTCATTTACATCTATTCTTGGAGTATGGCATTTTGTTGGGTTTGTTTTGTTGCTGGTTTGTTTGGGTTTTTTGTTGTTGGGGTTTTTACTTGTTTGCTTTTTGTTTGGGGTTTGAGGTTTTGTTTTTTTTTTTTTGAAGGAGGAGTGTGCTACTTTTTTTTCAAAGTTGTTTCACATTCATATACAATAGATTTATTTAAGCTATCTTTTGAAGAAGAAACATCCAGTTGCTCACTGGACCTTCAAATGCAGAATCTCGCTCCTGAAATACCTCTACACTGACTTTGAAAGGCAGAACTGACCCCACTGTGCCAAATCCCAAACCAGATCCAAAGTGCAAAGCAGATTATCACAGTGCTGTATCTGATCTACTAAATCCTCCTGCCAGAATGGAGAGAAGGAACTGCAAAAACCAGTTATATACACATCTTTCACATTATTCTTTCAAATAAGACTTGGTGGGAGGGACACACACTGTCCCATTAAGCTCCTTTTTACCCCGAAATAGTTGCTTAATGCTTTTCTCAGTGAAGACAGAAATCAAAACTTCATTAGCCCTTCTTAGCAATAAACAACATGTATGTCTTGCCAAAGACATACCATGGCATAGATTTAAAAAACAAAATATCCACTGAAATGCATATCCTAAGTCAAAAAGGAAGGGGGAAGCCCAACTCTCACCAAGTCAGATGAAGTAAAGGCCTGTGATTTCACAGAATGGCATCTGCACCTCCAAAGAACTGAAGTAGTTTAACGGGAGATGAATCCAAATTTGACCAGTTTTATGAAGAAAGATTGAACTTCTAAAGGACTCCAAGTGAATGTACAGGGGAGCTGCTGTGCTGCCCCAGAGCACACGAGCACTGAGATGAACAACATAAGACACAAGGAAGGCAAGACAAGATGCAACAAGGAAGTTTTTACACCCAGCTGAACATGAGGAGGCTCCTGGGCCACCACAGAGGTTGGCTGGCCAGGGTGAGGGTGAACTTTCACAGAGGACAGAGCATAGTTACATCAGATAAAAATAAAATTTCAGGATATTTTTTGCTCGAAGGAACAGTTTTCATACATAGTATTTGTAGATTAATGTTGCTGATACTTTGTCTTTTTGTTCCCAAGAGAGACCCTCAATTGTCACAGTAAATAAAAAACCCCAAAAAACGCATCTTGCTTACATCTTGAAATGTTAAGTACAGTGCTAAATCAAGAGTTGTACTCCTTGTAGGTTTTTAAGACATTAAAAAGTAACACGTCTAAAAAGCAGTTGCACATACCTTGTTGATATATTTTCACATATTGAAATGTAATGCTCTATTACTATTCTGTTCCTTGCATTCTAAGTTCACCCAACATTTCTTGGTCACTCTAGGAGATGATACAGTTAAAAATACAGTGTTCTCTCCATTTTTGGCAAAATTCCAATCCATAATGAGTCCATGGCTCACTGACACAATGAAAATTGTTTTTAAAAACTCAGGGTGCTTTTCCATAAATGACATTTTATTAAAACGCAGAAAGAGAAATAAATCTTAAATCTGAAAGCTTCATTGAAAAGATTAACTCTTATTGCTCAGTAGAAGTATGCACTGCAGTGTCCTTTTGAAATAAAGTTTATGTGAGAAAAATGCAAATTACAGTCACTCAGGTTGGAAAGGCAGACATTGCTGCTAAACTCCAAATTCATATTGCTAATGGCAAACAAAAAGGAAAAAATAGAAATTAATTATCATAAACAAATCACAGCTTAAGACAAACTATATTTCCCTATGTGCATCAGAAGTGTTGCCATTCTCTTTTTCTTATGCCATACATTTGTTTCCTGAGGATCCTCTGTCTAACTCCAGGAAGGGTGATGTTGAAAGGTGTAGTTTAAAGCAGGTTTCTCTCATTTCTGAGTGTCTTGCAACTCTTAAATCTGTTAGGTGGCCACAAGGCAACTCCTCAGGGATTAACCTTGTGCAGAGAAATAGTAGAGACAAAACAAATCAGCAAAGTAACTACGAGAAAAACAGTGGAATGACCATGAGAAAGCAACACTGCACAGAGTTAAACTGTACTTGGAGGGTCTGTAGAAGACTGAGCTAAGCATGGCAAGACTAGAGAACAGTTTCATCATTCTTTTGTTTAATAGATAGATGGGCAAAAGGAAAAGGTAATGAAGGAACTAAAAAAAATTATATTTTAAGTCTCTTGCTGATTAGTAGAAAATGTCATTAAGATTGATGGGGTCATCTAAGACACTGTTATCAGCTGAGCTAAAGCACACACGCATCTGCATGGTATTTCCATAAAGCCTCTGAAATCACAGGGATGAAGGATGAGATTATGTGGAGTCACAAAGGGCTAAATTGGCTCCAAAAGGCCATCAAACCATGTGCAGTATCAATGAAGCAGAGCAACAGCAAGAAGAAATGAATTAGTATTACCCGTCAAGATGATTTCTCCAAACACTCTAAACTGAATTTCCGTTCCTTCCCGATAAGTGTATTATTAAAGTTTATAAATCCTGACTTGCAAAAACTGTTCTGCTTTTCACTTAATGTATTCAGCTGTATTGAAGTGCACTATTGAGAGTTTTCTGAGACGTTTCCTTTCTGCCAGGAGCCTTCGAATTCAGTTATTGAAAAGCATATGGGAAATGTAGTGGGCATGTGTTTGTCACTCTCAGCAAATCCTTGCTCTGTGGCAGACATGATTTGGAGATCACCTTTGAAAGCTTATCTAAGTGAGGGATAAGGCAGCATTCACATTGCTTCATCTCCAGTGCAACACCGGCAGTAACAAAGGACAGCAGCACGTGATTGACAGAGAGATGTTCCATTCCCAGCCTTTTAGTCAAGTCGTTTCTACCACTGCCCCCTCCCACATAAGCTCTGGTAAACACATTTATTTGCAGTCACTCAAAACAACGAAGTCCCAGGGTAAAGATGTTTAAATTCAGCTTCAAATACAAGCAAATACTAAAATCCTTACTTCACTAAATGAATAGAAAAGCTGAAGCACATGGCAACCTATCTGCCACATGGTAATTTTGAAAGGATAAAGTGAAACAACTTGTACAATTACTATTTAAAGCATTATTAGCAAGTTTATTTTTAGCAAGTTGGACTTTTCAGGATGGATGAACTCTTTTCCAGGAATATAATTCTGTTAGCACAGAACTGTAAATACACAGCATGGTGTATTATCTTGAAGGGAGGACAAATTAATATTTACTACAACCTACTAAATATTTTATTGAGTACAAAAGGTCCACTGACTTAAAACACTCCATTACAATCTCAGAAGAATCTCCACTTAACAGAAAATGTTCTGATGTCAAGCCACAGCCACCACCAGTTAAAATGTTACCATGACAACCAGCAGCAGCTTGGGGTGGTGCAATGAATAACTGGGATCCAGTGCTGAGCTCTCTGCTCATCTACTGCAAAGAATTACTGTTCACAAACACAAATCCTGGAAGCTGGAGCATATTTCCAAGCAAGCCCCTCAAACTGGAGCCTGAGAAATCTCAGAAAGGACTGTGCACTGAGCTGCTGCTTCAAGCAGTGCTCGGGCTGTGCAGGCACACATGACTCTTTACTAGCCAGCAACCGGACCTGGGTTTTTGGAATTCTTACAGGAAGTTCACTGTCTAACCTCTAACTAGTTCTAATCAGCATAATAATTACTGGATATGCATATTTAATTAGCTCGGTTTCAGATGTGCTCTTTTTGGCTTCCAAGTGTGAAATCTCACCTCGGATGCTGCTCTCAGATCACAGGAGGCATCTTGGCTCTCATGGTTCATGTCCTTGTTGGTCTCCAAGCATAAGTGAATATACCCATGACTAACACAATAATCTGTACTAGAGAAACTTGCTGGAGACTGTTTGGACTACGAAAAATAATGTTCAGCTTAAAATGGAGTCCCTCAGGGCAAAAATAACAAAAAGAGTTCCAGTTTTAAGAATTATACTTTGCCCTTCACATTGAATGAGACACTGAATAAGAACATGTAAATGGTACAATTAGCTAAAATCATTATCACTTCTGTTTACTGTGTTACAAACCCAAAAGCACACCTTTTGGAAAATCACAGTGATACAAATTGTCAGTCTCAGTTGAGAAGCACTTCATTGTCCAGAAAGATTCTGGTTTTTCTTTTCCTGTTACAACATAACAATTTTTGTGCATTTTCTGTATATTTTTGTACAAAACTTGCTTTGTAGACTTCTAATATATCATTTCAAGGGGAGGCTTGAGCAGTTTCTTATAAAAAATAACTGTTTTATAAGGATTGCCTTCCAAATAATTTATGGGATGTTATCCTAATGGTTACAGTTTTTAAGAAGGTGAGCAAGTGAGGTGAAAATCTTTCAACTTTTATGCAAGTGTTGAAGGCAGCAGCAACTTCCATATTGAAACAGCATCCCTTCTATACTGTGCACATTTTTTGCCTATTCTCAAGACATGTCTCATTATTTTTAACAAATTGCTATCAGATTTCTTAAATGACAGAACAGGAAAACCTTTAAATGCTCAATGAATCCTGAATTATTAAAGATAAAAGGGTACTTTGGTAAATTTATTATCATATTGAAGGAAATCATCATCATTGATGTCTGGATTAAGCTCTTATCTTTTTAAATGGCCCCTTCAATGCTGAGATAAACTTAAAGATGCACTGCTACAAACCTCCAGAAATGAGTGGGTGTTTTGGGTTGTGTTTTTTGGTTTTGTGGTTTAACTACTTTTTCATGTTATTAAGTGTAATTTCACTGTTTAGAACCCCTTCTTCAAATCAAAGAATTGAAAGTTTGTATTTGAATGAAAGCTACAACATGCTTGATTCCCCAAATATGTGATTTCTTATTTAAATTATTTTGGTTTAGAATTATTTTCTATTTTCTATAATTAAGTTATTCCTGCTGAAAGTTCTGGGACAAATAAGCATATTAAAACACCCATTTACAAGGGGGAGAAATTAAAATACTGATGATCATTTTACTGGAAAAAAATGGGAGACAATTCTTTAGCCATTGGTCACCCCTGTAGCTCCATCAACCTAAATGCCATTCCATTTAATTATCCTTGTGAGCAAGACATGATACAAATTATTCCATTCTTCAGTTCCACCTCATGACTACGTGATATATTTTGCTGACACTGTACATTGCCAATCTTTTATACTAAAAAAAATTACCAACAAAAGTTCAAAGGTCACACAACGCCGAGAATGAAATTCCTTGTTGATTTATGTGAGTTTGTATGAGCAGTAACTGGGTACCTAATTTTTAAATAACGCTCTTATAAACCCCACGGCAAACAACTAATTCTCCTGATGTCTTTTCTGTGTTCCCCTGCTGATTAGTAAATCTTGTACTTCCTTGAAAGCTTATCAGCCAACTAACCCTGTGGCCTTCTGCAGGCACCTCGTCCAGCTTCTAATGGGGCTGGGAAATCTGCTTTCATGAGAGCTGAGCTTCCACCACAGGGACAGCCACACGTGTTTATGTCCAAGGGCATTAAAGAAATAGGGAAGAGTAGTCAAATGAGGGACGTGGTTTTATTTAAGAAGAAGATTTTCCCCTCCTTTGCTCTACACTCTCAAGTTCAATGCAGTGGTAGTTCCTTTAAGCCTTTTATTAATGTCATAGACGAGGCACACAAAGAGTGAAGGGCAGCAATATGAGAACAGCAAAGACTTGGCAGTTTGAAGTTGGGTGAGATGCTGTTCCCTGGTTTTAAGGGTTCTGCCTGCTTTGTACCACCAGCACATTATGAAAGGTGGGCTTCATGGCCACTCAACACATCAGAATGGGCTCTGTGGCACTTCTGTCCCTATCTGTGTGAGCAAAGCATCACTTGGCCACATCCAGTAGCAATGTTCTGCCTGCCTGTCACCTGCCATCTCTAAGAGCTGGGAGGCACTGGGAGGCAAAGCACTCAGCAATATGCAGGAGTCCTTGGCCTACCTCACTAATATTTTTACTAATATTGGTGCAATCCATCTGATTTCCCTTTCATTACCCAGTTGGACATGAACACAACGTGAAATGATGGACTGAAGGGGAGAAACCCCCCCCCAAGATGTAATTTTAAAATGACATTTTTAAAATGTAAATTTTCAATTTAAAATGTTATTTTAAAATTACATTTTTTCAAAGACATTCTAAGACAAGGTATTGTGCTTATGTTTTCCACTTTAGTGGAAGGACTTTGCAAAACAGGCATAGGCCTTATTTTGAAGAAAGTAAAAAATACTTTCAAAAAGTCTGGAAAAACTCAGTACCATATTTCAAAACTTATTTTTAAAAAAGAATGAGAAAAAGATGAAAAAAAAATCGATTCTCCCTCTGAGTTAAGGTGAAAAGCCTCTTATTTACATCCTAATTTTGTCCCAGAGTAACAAGTACAATGCTGGAATTATCTTTTAGCAGATACAGTAGGAAAAACAACATAATCTCCAGAGAGAAG
Source organism: Neopelma chrysocephalum (assembly GCF_003984885.1). Taxonomy (NCBI): domain Eukaryota; kingdom Metazoa; phylum Chordata; class Aves; order Passeriformes; family Pipridae; genus Neopelma; species Neopelma chrysocephalum. Next base: position 1,877,572 of record NW_020897723.1, read on the forward strand.
TCCACCGGGATTTGATAAAGTTCAGATTTTCAATAGGTTTCTCTCAGCTGCTTTTACATCCACCAGGATTCTGAGGTGGGAACGACAAACAGATCACAAAGGCAGCAGAGTTTCTCCCTGTGACGTTCTGCAAAGTTTCTTTAGTGGTGAGAACAGCCAGGACTGAAGAAACAAGGACTGCCTTTTTTCCCCATTGCTAACAACATATCTTTTATGGATGGTGAGGCATTTAAATAGAAGGCTGAAAGAACCCACCTCCTTGGCAGCTACAAATTCTTTCTGATGAGAAAGATGAGGCATCAGAAAGTCTGCCTGGTAAATCATGCAGAGTTTCCAAATAAGCTCTCCCCTCCCATGGATTTTTTCTGCAGGAGATGATGATCAGGCCATATGTTACTATGACAGATTTGGTATTTCATAACTGAAATCCATATAGCTCCTGCATTAATATTTCCTCAAAACAGGGCAATTTTTAATAAAAACTAAAACCTATTTTAATGTCTGCATGCTACAAAAATCATGACTGGGGCACCGTCCCCAAAAGCAGCTCTATATTCAATTACTTTTGTAAATACATCCCCTTTTATTATTTTTAGGTTTTAAAAGACAACTAAATACTGCATTTAATAGTAAGCATGTGCCCTACTGAAGGGAACACAAACTATAATGATATGCCTAGCTTAAAAGCAAATCTAATCTACTTGCTTATTAAATTTAAATGTGTTTAAGGCTGATATGGTTTGAAAATGATATGTAAAATAACAGCTTCCATGGCTATAAATGTCAAGTCTAAAAATTATATGCAATATAACATACAAAATAAATGCTGCTTCATCTTTACATTTCAGTGTGATCAATTCATTAAATGAGGTATTACAAGCTATGAGAAAATTTTACAACTCCTGAGACATAATTCGTCACAGTGTATTACAATGCAGCAAGGAAATACTTTAGAGCTTTTGTCATCAATGGATTAAAATTCTTATTAGAAAGAAGGTGGGGGAAAGTAGCTTTCTGATGTACCATGACCAAAATTACTCATCACAGCATATATTAAACACCTACGTGATCCTTTTTCATGAGACAGTCTCTGTATTAAATGGCTTTTTTTTTTTCTTTCCTTTGAAAATAAACCAAGGAAAAGGTAGGTAATATATTTTACTGGGCCAAGATGGAAGGACACAAAGGACACAAAGCTTCCCCACAACACCAAACCCAAATATTCTCCATGGGTTTGTTTGGCTTTTCTTTCTTCTTTAACTGCAATATAGGGATGGTCTTTCCCACTTGCTGTGTGTTCCAGAAATAACATGGCAACAGCCTTTACACCACTACTTAGAGAGAAGCAAAGAGCCATGATGCCAAGAAAACACAGGGGGTGTGTACTCCCCCCTCTCCAAGTCCCCACCAAAAAAACCTTGAACATTTTATATGTGCAGCATAGCAAAGCCCATTGCTGAGAAAGCTGGAAAACCATTCCATATCTTGAATCTACACAACTCCCAACTCCAGAAACATTCACCAAAGCTCACTTCAGCTCAGGGAACCTGCTCATTTCAGCCCTCTCAGTAACCAGTCGAGAGACACAAAGAAGATCCCACAGGAGGTGACTCAGACCATCTAAATTAAACTCTTACTCTGAATTGCCTCCTGAAGGCTCCTCTCTCTCTTTACTGGTTGCACAGGGAGTGTCAGGAGCCTGTTTTATGAACACTACCCACTCTTTTCTCCAACCTTCTTCTTTCCAATAAGTCTGTTTCCAAACGAGAGACCACTCACAGATGCTTTGGCTGCAGCATTGTTAACTACTAGCCCATTGAAATGAATTCCGTCATCAAGTCTGAAAAAATTATAAATTATAAAATTGTCATGATCTTAGAGGTCACTGAAAAAAATCCTGTTTCAACTTGCTACAGGTAAATAAAAATACGCTATGTATTGATGGCTCTTAATTATTTCCCTCAAGGTTTTGCATACTCAAGTGTTCAAAAAGTCTTGACTGCAAAAGAATGTTATTGACACCTAAAATTTATTAAGACTTTGTTATTTATAATTAAATCCTGTTTCAAAAACCATCCTGATTAAGAACATTCAGGCTTAAGGTCTTTTAATAGGGCAGCATCAATTTTCTTACATGAACATTTACAGCAACTAAAAGGATAAATGCTACTTCTTTTGTGATTTCTCTCTAAAATAAGAACAATATTCACCTCTTCAAAAAAAACAATTTTATTTATAATCCCATTAATATTTCTAAGACACGTGCCTGCCTCTTGCCTTATCACTTTTCCAATCTGCCAAATATTTAACACATTTGTCTTTCTCTGACATATAATTTGGTATCATGTAACAGAAAAACACGCATCACCCCAGATGTTCTCAAGGTGCAATAAAATCTGGTGATGCTTTTGCAGGCCAGTATCTCGCCAGGAATTTCTGCTCCCACAAACCCATCCATATTACCAGGGGAATTATTAGGTGGCTGTATCTTTCCAGGCACTCAGAGGAAGATAACCCTAATCTAGTCTTATCACTTGCACACAAAAGCATTGGATCCAATAGGCTCCCATGTAATCCATCTCTGTCAACTGCATTAAGGAAATTACCTGTCAGAAATATCATGGCCAAGATTCTGTGATTAAATGCAAACTCAGAAAATGCTCAAGGGTACAGTAAAAAAAAAAAAAAAAAAAAAGCTGCATAAAATTGCTTTCAGTTTAGTTTTCCTTATGTTAACGTTGTGTCCACAAGCGTCTGAACAACATAAAGAATCGAGTAATTTATCAAGCAAGTATTGCATTGCCAAAGGAAACAAAACAGATTTTTAAATTTGCCATAATTTCATGAAGCTGACTTTCATTATTAAGATGGTAACACTTAAAAGAAAAAAATCTTTCAAGATCTTTGAAGAACCAAAAAGCACTTCAGGTTCTTGTTTAATTTTTTTTTTCCCCCCAGGAAGGGAAATCGCTACTGCTGATGAAGCATAGAAATGTCTAAACATTCAGATTCACAATCTTAATACTATTTTTTTTTTCCTTTATAGCCTTTGTCTCTGCAAACTTTACCATGTAAGGGTTACTTGTAATAAGTTTGCATGGGTAACAGCACACTCCTACACCTCAGGTCACTCAGGTCCAATTCTCTTCTCCATCAACAACTCAGATCTTTTCCTTAGGCATCTTTCTCTAAAATGGACAGAGCAATCATACATATGTGTGATTTGAATATAAATGCACTATTAACTGTGAATATCCTGGCTCTATGTCAAAGAAGGGAATAGAAGAACAGAAAAAAAAAATCTTGACCCTCAATTCTACAGCTAAACACTTTTGAAGACAAAGTAGTCACTGAAAAATCCTCTATTCTAAAATGCCCAATGTATTCTAAAAGAAATCAAAGGAGGGGGAAAATTACAGTACGAATATTTAATAATATTGATTAATATACCCAGTACATTGACATACTGGAGAGAGTCTAACAAAGGGCCATTAAGATGATTAAGGGATTGGCACATCTCATAAAAAAAGGCTGAGAGAGCTGGACTGGTTCAGCCTCAAGAAGATTCAGGGGCATCTTGTCAATGCATGTAAATGCTTGAAGGGAAGGGGAAGAGAAGGCTGAGCCAGGCTCTTTTCAGTGGTGCCACGTGGCAGGAGCAGAGGAAACGTGCCCAAACTGACACACAGGAGGTTCCTCCAGAACTGCAGCAAACACTTCTCCACTGTGAGGGTGAGTGAGCGCTGGCACGGGTCACCTGGGGATGTTGTGGAGTCTCCTACCTTGGAGATACCAAAACCCAGCTCTGTGGGTCCCTGCTCGAGCAGCAGGGTTGCTCCAAGTGACATCCAAAGGTCCCTTCCAACCAAAACCAGTTTATGATCCCGTGTGCCTTTTTTTTCCAACTCCTCCAAGTCCCTTTGAAGAGAAGGACTTTGATCACTGTTTGAAGAGCAGTCCTGCCTTCCACTGACAGGGCATCTCACCCCACTCTGCATGTGATTCTTAAAAAGCACTGCCCCTTGAGTCAAACCCTGAGGCACATCACTAAGGAGCCACCAAGGGAACTCTGAACCACTGATCACAGCCCTTTAAATCCAGCAGTCAAGGCATTTTTCAGTTGACTTATCATCCATCCATTTATCTATTCCAATTCTCACCAACATGGCTGTAGGAATACTAGGGTAGGAAGTGTTAAAAGTCTTGATAAAATCCAGGTATTGAACATTTACTCCTCATCACTTCCCTTTGTAAGACAGGCTGATTATTTTCTTAGTGAAGCTTTGCTTGGGCTAAGGTTGATTAAAAAAAACAAACAAACAAACAAAAAAAATAACACCTTTGAACCAGTGAGAATGTTTTATATATATCTATTTGATATTACTGGAATTCTAACTCCAAAACTGACATCTAAATCATACAATGAAAGTCTTCCCCCGTGGTAACACATTGGTGAAACAAATAAATGGCAGTCAATAATGGTCAGCTCTCTCACTGCAATTCAGCATGTTTTTGTTAATTACTCATAAAGAGGGAAAAACTTACTGTAATGACTCTCTAAAGCTGCTGAATCACTACAGATACCTGCTCATTAAGTATCCTGAATGTTCATACTGAAAAAACTTTTAGGAAATGGAGGTTTCTCTAAGCAGTCGTATCTATTGAGCTGGATCAAAGTTTCCAAGCACAATGTCCTATGCCCAAGCATCAAAACCAAGGAAGACAAACAAATTGGGAGAAAAGAGAAAATATTCCAATTTAATAAACCTCTCCTTGCAAATCTGGAAATGCACCTTTTCCTTCACAAGAAATTTCACTGAAAAATCTATCTTGTGACAATCTAAGGTGTAGTTGAGAAGACAACAGCAAGCAGTAGGTTAGAGCCTGGCACAGTTTGTTTATTAAGATTCCCTACAGTTCACCAAATATGTGATGAATATTTACAGTGAAGCTGAAGATTTCCCTTTGATATGGTGGTAACACCATACAGCTGTGTCTGTACTCCCAAAATTTTGAAACCACACAGTTCATACATGGGAAACTTGATTCGAGAAATGTATATTTAGTGAATGATGGAAGGGGACAGAAGTGACAGACGAGTAGTCTCAGAAAACTAACATTAACCTGCTGATTGTAATACAGATATCTTCTGATTAAGATGAAAGACTGAACTCTACAAATGCAATCAGGGATGTATCCTGTCAACTTTTTTTCACTTAAGGCATCATAAAGTATCAGATTTACAAGATGAGGGTTGGGGCAAACAGTTATATCATTTTAATGTGAAGCAATACCACTACAAAGATTCCTTTCCGTGACAGGAGAGAGAATAAATGGGAAGTACAAAATGGATGTCCCTTTTCTCATTTTTGTCCAAGGTCAACCTGGAGTTCCACTGAAGTTCTCCTACTAGCAGAAGAGCTGCAGTTGCTTCTGCCAAAGCAGGCAGACACTGGAAAAAGCCAGTTTATAAGCAGAGGACTGCAAGATGCATCTAATCTTTTGTATAGATAGGACTAAAAACCCAATGAAAGAGCTTGAACTTCTGATCAGCAAATGAATGAGAAAAGTTTATGCATTTTGTTGGCTACAAAACCTAACATGGAATTTATAGTTCCTTTTAGTCTCAGTTAAAACAACTAGTAATAACACTCAAAGAATTAATAGTGTTTGGACAACCCCATTTGCTGATTTTATACAATGGTGATCGAAGTAATGCAGCTGATTAAGTCAGGGAATCATTGTTGTCACATAACATTTACAGCTCAGAATACATCAGCAGAAGCCAAAATCACTCACAAAACAATTCTGAACCTTGCACATTAATTACGCATCAGATGAAAGAAATAGTCATAAAAAAATAAAAGTGGGCCTATGTTCCATGTGGCATTTTTATTAGTTAGTTTATCACCCACCATATGTGCTGCCAAGGAAAATTATAATAGGGGACCACTACTAACTACAAAGGAATGAATTATTATTGATAGTCTTATTAACCAAGTTAGTAAACTCAACATAACCGGTCATGATCACAGAGAATGAAGCTCTGTGTTCAACAACCCCACTGTACAGGACAGAAGGAACAGAAATACAGCAGTGCTTTTAAAGCAGGAACAAAGTACAGTACAACTGCAAATTTAATCTTAAAAGCACATATTGACTAATGGAGATTATACCCAAAGTGAGCTGGATAACAAGTGTTTCCTAGCAGTCCATTGTATCAAGCAAGATTGCTCTTGGAATAACTCTCAGATTAATAGATCCAATATCGTTTCCCTTTTATTGGAAAGTGAATTCCATTAAACACCCTGTATTACTTCCGTAACAGAACATCTATTTGCAAACGAATGCAAAGACTCTGGGTGAGGAACAATCCATGGTCTGCTCTACCACCAATCAGCATAATCTTCTTTTAGCTATTGTATTCATTTCTGCTTTACCCTGTTTGCTGTCATGGACTCACACTGGTGTTCTAGAATGAATCACACCCCAGGTATGATGTGTGGACTTTCATGCACACACAGACTACATCAGGAAGTCTGTGCTAGGCCAGTCCTTCACAGAACAGGGCCCTACAAAAACATTAACAAGCCAGTACAGTAACTGTAACTATTATCATCATAACCACCACCTATTATCACCCAGTTTATGTAAAGAAAAACGAGTTAGAATTTGACTGACTCAACAAACGTAATAAAATGAAACAAGCAGAGCAGCAGAGGTGCAAATTCCAGGAGTTCCTGATTCCCAGCTATCCATACTCAGTCCTCCAGACAACACTGTCTTTCTGCACCTTCAGAGCTGCATTATTACATCAGAGTGATTAAGGCAAAAGGATGGGAGTTAGGTAGAAAAAAAATAAAAAAAAAAAAAGGAAAGAAATTCCAGAATATGTTTTTTAATTAACCTTCCACTAATATAATAAAACCAGACTCCTCTTTAGGCTACTTAAAAAGACAGACCTGAGGGAAGTTATGATGTGATGTTTTTCCTACATTAAAGCATAACAATTGCCTACAGCAATGTTTCTTGGAAAACACACCTTCTTCCACTGACATTCAAAACTACAAGTAAAGCACTACTTCGTATTTAATAGTTACATAATTGTATTTAAGGCCATTGACTCAATAACATATATGCTAAAAACGTGTTCTTGCTCTCTTTTCACACCCCATTCTCCATCTTCGTACCCAAGAAGAGTCTGGTAGAGCATTAAACAGTAATGACAAACATCTGTCATCCTTGTTTTCCTATCCACTCTTCACCTTTGTCCTCGGTAGAAATTGAGTGTATAAAGCAGGCAAACTTAGGCAGGCAGAGCAGAGAACCTCAGGGAAATATGCTATCAGCAGAATCCTTCTGTAGACCCTGCATTGTGTAATACACATGAAAAATAATTGTATCACAGAACTGTTAAATAACCATATTGGATTTGCAAAACAAGATGCATTTTCCCAGCTCACTGAGAGCCTGTAGGTTTTTGGAAATTAGCATACATCTCCTTCAAGGTATTCTGCATAAAATATTACGAAATGCATTTGATATAAACAGATAATTCCTTTTTGTAAGGTATAAAGTTAAAATGGACTGCACTTTACATGATTCAGTGAACAAACTGGCAGTCAGAGCTTAAGGAATAACTAAGCACCACTTTCTTAGTCAATTCTGCCACCTAGCTCATCTTGGGAAAGCTCACCCTCCTACACTGCACTCCTGGAAGGCAATTCTCATCCTGTTTAGAATTGAGATTCACAAATAACCCACCCAGCACACCCAAATCACTTCATTAAACACAGGTAACATGGCATATTAAAAAGGAGAGTCATTTATGCCAGAGGTACCACAAGAAAGTTGCTGGGCATAGAAAACCTGTCACTTGTAAAAGAACTTTAATTCTGATTGATTCAACGTACAGCAAACCATTTTGCTTCATTTAATCCCTTAACCACAGTTAATGTCTTAAAATATTCCAAGGGATTTTAATTTTCAAACTATGAAAGAGAAGAAAACATCCTTTATCCGTTCTAAATCAAAACATGATGGTTCTTGGATGGTAATATTTTCATTTCAAACTATTCCTTTTCTTGTCAGTGTCTTTTAACAGAACAAAATTTGTGCTGGGACAGACTTTCAAATCTAAGTACACCCCAGCATGCCATTCCATAAGCAGATATTGTCATATATAAAACAGATATCTGCACTTTTAAACAAGCACAGGAAACTTGTGATGATTCGAACAACTGCAAATTTTTAATATATCACAAAAAAAAGATGAAAATATGCAGGCTTGATATTAACTTCTCTGAGCAACTATGCTGAAAAATAAGGTTAGCAAGCATATCTCAAAACCATAAAGCTGCCAGCAGAAAGAGACAAACTGTTGTTTTGTTGGGTTTTTTTTTAAGAAATGAATTCCGACACACATAAAGAACACAAACCTAAGTATGGCAGAGAAGCTGAATACCTCCAATACCCAGTAGCATTTTAATCAGGAGATACCACATTACTGCTCAGGAAAGGTTTGAGATGAGATCTCAGTAATACACAGAGTTGACACAATCTGCAGAGCTGATCGTTGCACCCTCTGTGCTCTTGCATTTTTTGGTTCTTGTGTGAAGAATCTGATGCACAGCACTGATGCTTGGTCTTGTTTATCCAGCTCCAGTTACATGTTATGAATTAACATCACAAAAAGATAAACAGTTGTCCTTATCTTGGATGTTTTTGCATTTGTGTTACAGCTGTAGTACAGTATAACAGCACCTTTGCTTGCTGCCAGTAATCTTAATTTATTTACTGGAAAATACTGACCCTCTCACAGGGTAGATGTTTCCTTTAACATGCAGGCTAAATTTGGAAGAAAATATTTTCAAGTTACCTTTCCAAGGAATTACAAAGGTGAATGTATAGATTCCAGCTAGAGGATAAAGGAAAATCAAAATTCGCCAGTATTATGCTTTTATCTCAGAGTCTTAAAATACTTCACAAAAACTGCAAACTACATTACAAAGAAATCACCTTACTCAAAATGATAAGAGATCTAAAGAATAAGAAGTGACCTAAGAACTTACAGCACAACTGAAAACATACTCCCTGATCTGACTCCAAACTTAGACTTTTACAAAGCAGAGTACTAACTCCAAGGATATGGCAAAAATATACCCAAATAAGGATCATTAATGTCAATACTTTTTAAAATAATGCTCCTTATTTTCAGAAGTAAAGAACAGTAAGAGTAAACAGATTAAACACACACATGTTAATTAAGATACAATTCCTATCATCTCATTTTCCAATCTCTACCATTCAACTTTTAGAATTAATAAAGGGAACGTGTATTATACAGAAGCAAAACTCTGTGGGAGCTCCCTGGAGAACAGCAGAAATACAAAGTTTGACACATGAAGGTGAGGTAGAAGTCAGGATTTCCAGAAAGCATTTTCTCCCTCATTAAAGAAGTAATGCCCTTCTCCTCTCTACACTTTTCACTCCCCAGTGTTAATTCAGAAGGGAACATTGGGGACAGAATCCCATTGCAGCAGAGACAGTATTTGTGTGTGTACAAACATGCTGTGTCATCTTCATTCTTTCAGCAGGGAGAGTCTCAGAGAAACTGTAACACTTCCTACTTCTTTTTCCAAACACACATTTCCCTACATTCCCCCTGTAACATCTTCTGTCCTCCTGCTATATTTTCTATTCTTAAGTCTGACATATCCTTTCTCTTTTTGCTTTTATTCCCCTCTTGCTTTCTTTCTCATCCTGTCTATCCCTTCCCCTCCTCTTTCCAAGTGCCATATTACAGTTCTCCTTTAGTCTACACCTTTCTCTGCTCATTCAATCTCTTCTTTATTCACCTGTCATCCAGAGATGGATTATTTTAAATGCTCCCTCAACCTTTGCTGCTTTCCAGACAGGCTGACAAGAAATCTGGAGACTTAGAACTAAACCAGCTTCATAGCTTTCTGAATATGATACTGATAGGGATGGAACAGAAAGGGAGTTGAAAGCATGTGACAGCACTGTTGCTGTCAGAGATCCTTAAGGAATGGACAGAGGGAATGAGGTTCCTCCAAGTTTCACACATTCAGCAGGGCAGTGTTTCAAATCCCTGCCAATTGCACAAGTTCCTTCAGGTTCAAACCGTTTTTGCACAACCTCTGTGCTCTCAGCTAATTGACTTGTTTTATTCTGAAATCAATCAGGACACTCTTCTTTATGGAACAGGAAAAAAAAAAGTTGTTTTCAGAAAGTAAAAAACCTCATTATTTTCATGATTTATCCTGGCTTTCCTTGCTTGGTCAGTGAGGGAAAGGTGTCTGCTTTTATTTTAGAACCTTAAAGTAGCTTTGCTCAGAGAAACATCCACACTTTGTTGATGGGATAAACTGCAACAAGCAGCAGCATAACTGTTAGAATGATGCAAACACATTTTCCTGCAGTAAGTCAAATGTTCGAGTTGTTGCTGACTACTCTATTGCTCAGCTTATGCAGCACATTCATTCCTCTGCAATAATAGTGAAAATAGGAAAAACACAATGTCTAGCAGGGAATAGAATAGAACAGAACAGAATAGAAGAGTTCAGTGGGAAGGAACCTACAAGGATCCTCTAGTCCAGCTGCCTGAGTACTTCAGGGCTGACAAAGTTAAAACACCTTATAAAGGGCACTGTCTTAAATCTATAATTTAGCAGAAGCACTTCTGAACACTCTTCTAGTTCTTGGCATCTTTTAAACTAATTTCTCAATTCAAATACTACCCTAAAACATTATAAAAGAGAAAACTGAAGGCTTAATTTTATTGTAAAGGAATTTAATGTAAATACAGTCAAGGTTTTAAAACCAGAGTATAAAAGAGTAAAAAGAAATAAATAAATCACTACATTACCACTGAAATGACATTAGAAATTCCAAGTTTTCATAATAAAGCTTTTCTGTATCTTAATATTGACACTGCATTTTCTCTGAACATTAATGAATCTTACTGTGTCAAAACGCTAATCAGAATCAATTTGCAATTTTAACACACAAACTGAGTTTCTCTCCCAAATACTTTTACAAATCATTCCCAAGATTCTATTTGTGGAAGTGCACATACAGGATATTATTATTAGTGTTTCAAAAATGTCCAACACTAATAACTCTACCGAACTTGTAAAATAAATTATTCCAAATCACTAAAATAATCCAATACTGATGTATCAGATTAAGGTACATAGTAGCAACATAAGAAAACACCTGCAATGAATGACAAATCTGGATGTTCACTTACCTACGTATAAATATAAGTTTTGTCTAACATTATAAACACACCCTCTGCCTACCCAGCACATGTAAGAAACAAAAAGCAGAATATTTTGTCCTACTGTTTTAAAAAGCTTAGTGCACACAACGTTTTGTGCAAGAAGGTTCACACAAGAGTTTGAGCACAGTTTATATAACTTAAGAGTAAAACCTACTATCCTTCCCTGTGAGAGAAGAAGATCACAGAGCCTGTGCATATAAACATCACTTCAGTTTTCACGTGGGCTCTGAAGGAAAACAGGTTTTCCCAGATAAAGCAGCAACGCTCTCAGATATAAATTTTCTACATACACACACATATTCACAACTCTCTCTGTTTCTCATTAGATTTTTCCCTTCAGCCAAGCAAATGTGCATCCAAAATAACCCAAGCCTTCCAATCAAACTTAAAGTGCTCATTTGGCAGAGCTGAACTCTCTGGTGAGCAGACCACTGAAGTTGTAAGATAGATACACACACACAAGTTATAGTAAATGTCAGTGCCACTGGGAAAACCTGTCTTGCCTGCTGTGCTGCTGAAACAAGGAAGCCTTTATAAGTTCACTACCCAAACCCAAACAACCTCAGCCCTGGAAACCATGGGACCTATTAACCTACTTAAACAAAAAGTCATCTCCTTTCTTCCAAGGCAATATGTACATCACAAAACGGCAGAGCAGCTTTAATATTGGAAAACCAAGACGATGATCTATCCACTCATATTGGCAGCAAGGAAACATCAACACGGCTCCTTCCTGCTTAGTTCAGCTTTGCTCAGGGAAGGACTCTGTGGAAAGCACAGCTTAAGGCTGCTTCTGGCATAATTCTGGGAAAAAAGAGCCCAACTGAACAGTTTCTACATTTTGTCTTTTAAACTGTTTTTTTTCACACAATAACGACAACATCTGTTTGATAAAACAGACATTAAAAATTTAGCAGAGTGTACAGATCCTTGAGTGTTGTAGGACATTGCAACATCCTCCCTTGGCTTCTGGGAGGAACAGAAAATTGCTGTGCCTTGTAAGCACGGTATTATGATGACTGTATGCAGCCAAGTATTTTCTACTAAGTGATACAGCCCTATAAAAAACTGATTTTTGCATGCAAGATAATCCAAACTCTACAGGGCAGAGTTAGCTCTTTCAGTTGGCTGTCACAGGTACAAAACCTAAGGGACATTTCCCAGCATCTTATAATTGTCCCTTAAAAGCCAAAACAGGACAAGTTTCACCCTTACCTTTATGAAATATTCAAACAGGTGCTTGAGATTTACCAAATCCTTCCCACTGCTTTGGAAAGGAGAAAACAGTTATGGGAAATGTCAGAAAAGAAAGCAAAGAAAAGCAAAGACAAAAAAAAGCTTTTAAGTAATTTTGAGTCACTGTTCTTTCTTCCACCTGGTACACACAGATAGTAAGAGGGTAATATTTCTAAAACATATAAACCAATATATAGCTATGGAGTTTTAACACAGGAGTTGTTCTTTTTAAACCAAGAAACAAGGCATAAGGACAGAACACCAAAAAAGTAATTAATATGTACTGGCTTACACAAAGTGCTTCTTTGTAAAATTAATACTTCAATTTTAGGATGCAGAAGACTTAAGTATATTTTATTTATTTTTGGTATATATACATATGTAAATTCCTGCATCCCTGAATGCCTGGAGCATATTGCTGCATTAAAACAACACAAAAAACTACATTATCCTCTGTGGAACTCCATTTTGCCTTACTCAGGCACAACCTCTTGAAGTCTTGACTTACACAACTTTCTTTTGACCAAATTCATTTTCTTCCCCTCAGATTTGTAGTGTGAGGAGTGAAATCTTCCCATACTGTTGTACTGGCCACATAATCAGCACACATATATGATATATATGACATCCTGTCCCATCTGGATTCATATGGATCATCTCCTTCCACTAGATTTGCTGATGTAAAGCAAGGAAGGTGTTTAAAGAAGCCAAGGGAGCCCAAAGATCCAGCTCTTAGGCCCAGCTGCAGCTCCTCTGTATTAACTCAGAACTCCAGGTGCAAGGAATGTTCTGTGCATTCCTGGGCTGCAATGCAATCCTTTCACAGCAGCTTTTCAGGAATTCGGGTGCTGAGCTGAACCAAAACTCTGGCAAAAGTACACAAAACCCAAATACTCCAAGGGACTGATGTTTGACCAGGTCACACCCTTGGATGCCCTGTGACAAAAGCCAACCTCTCTGACTTTCAGGTTACTAATCTAAAGCATATGAAACAAAAGGATTTCTTAAAATGACTGTGGCAAATTTTAACAGAGACAAAATAGTATTTTTCCTATACTCATTTTATCCTGCGTTTCAGTTTTCATAGTTGCAATTTTCAAACGAAAAAAAACAGATCTAAGGCAGATGTCCAATATGTAAGATTTCAAGGTGAATAGTTAACAACAGACAATGTTTTAAGCCAAGAAATCTTGCTGATAGTGTCACACAGCTGCTCTCAGTGTCACCTAAAATAATGACATCAGTTCCAGTAATTAGCAGGTGCTATCAGTGTCACCTCAAAGAATGGGATGGCACCAACACAGGACTAGACTCCTAAAGTCTTACTATCTCTAATGAGAATAAATGAGAGTGGTAGCATTTGAATTAATTAGCTAAAAGTTCTTTAGAAAATGTAACAGACAGTGGTGCTCTGCAAAACCACTTATCAACTGAGACTCCTCATAAGTGTTACACCCACCAAAAATGGACTTCAGTCACATGAACTATTCACCTGCTGTGAATTGAGGCACCTCCTCTAAACTATTCCCCATGCACAAATGTTTTACTTTCATCCCTTTTTGCCAAAGTATATCACATTAAACAGTTTTTCTGCTGGACCAAAAAAGTGGAAATTCATCTGCTGCTGTCACAAAAGAAACAATAAAACTCTTCGCTAGTCAGAACTACTAAAAAAAACCCCACAAAACAACTATGTGCAGTCATAAAAATGTTCATAAACACAATATATCCTGAAGTTATTTTTACTAAGAGAGAAGCTAAAGACCCACTTTCTGGCTGTTGACACAGCTAAGGGACAGACAACTGAGACAAGATCAATCCTCATCACATGACAAAAGAAAGGTACCATGAAACATTGCCATATTCACAAATTACCTCTGAAGTGCACTCAATAAAAATTTTGGTTGTTTCATAGCTGGTTAATCAGCCCTTGCCCAAACTGCATTAGAGAAGTAAAATTCTGTGGTTTTCTTCAGCTGAGCAGCAATAGAAAGCATTCCTGTAATGCCTCCCTGCCTGCCAAACACTGAGATAGCTGAGGTTTTACTTCTTTTTTAAGAACTTTGAATTCCTATGCCTACGTGTACTAACTAAAAGAAAAATTAACATGGATCATTAGATGTAAATAGTAAAAAAAGCATCATTATTCAACACACAGGTAATGAAAATAGAGCCTAGGTAATGAGTGTCTCATGAAATAATTTAAACACCTCTATTAAGCTACATAATTCATTGATACTGATGTTTAAGTTCATTTAATTGTTGTATAAGTAAAAAGGAACAATTACTTCACAGTTGACAAACAGCAGCTGACATTTGATAAACACATACCAAGATTTCATAATCTTGAGGTGTTGATATAAAACATGAGACACTCACATCACTTCAGAGAGTGAAAGAAAGGTGCTGTCCCCTACTTATATTTCATGTAAGCTTTGAAAATGAAAATAAAAATAATAATAAAAAAGTGAATGGTGTTGACTTGAATAATGGGGTAGAAAAAGGTCTAAGCTTAAGAGGGAATATAGCATATTACATTTAAATGCTACAAAATTTCCCTTAAAACACGGATTAAATTTAATCTCTTCCAGTGGTATTTCACTGAGGCAAGAGTTGAGGCAACTTCTACATTCTGCCTTTCAGAAAACATAAATACCTGTGTTAAAACACAGATTTCATGTGTTAAAAGAACAAAAAAAGTACTTAGAAAGGTCTAACACAGTCCATGGTAAAGGTAAGTATGGATTCAATCCCAGAACTGCTCTTCCAACTAGAAAGATGGTTTTAAAGATACACATCCTTAATGGAAAAACACATAGAGTAAATTTTGTTCTCACTTTAGATCAGGTGCACGACATTACTGGTAAGATGTAGAATTCTTTGGATCCAACCCCCCTCAGTTTCCACCTGATCTCAGTTTGGCACAGGTGCTGCAGGTCCCTGCAATTTGAGTTCACTCCCATTCAGCACAGTTTTACCATCCCCAACAAAAACGATTTTATCATCCCTAACAAAAATTCCATGTACAAGTGTTCTGAAAGAAAATACCGCCTTGCAGTTGGCATAAAATTCCTTTTGATTCCATAGCAACACCATATTATAACAATATTGTGCACGGGATACTGCCTTCTATTTACCCTAAATTCATTTTCAAATTGAAATGCTATCTTGTCCTACACATGCTTCCAGTGATAGAGTTTGTCCTATGAATGTATTTAATAACTAAGCATATGGTCCAGCTCCCCATTTCCAGAGCCCAGTCCTCTTCAGAGCTGTCACATTGTACATATGCATGAGGAAAAGCTTTTCAACCTGCAAGGCTGCTGCTGAAAAGATGATCAGATGAGTTTCCTTCCATTAACCTGCACTGATGAGAATAATGCTGCCCGTGTCATCTCACTTCTGTGCTCTTAATGACACCGAAGCCTCTGAATATTTAGTCTATAATCTATTATAATAACACTGAATGCAAGGTTTGAATTTCTCTGTATTTAGGAGAGTGTGGCAGGCAGGTATAAACAAGCTGTATCATTGCATGACCTAATGTATACATAGTTTGCCAGAATAATATGCTCTGCAGTTCTAGCATAAACACAGTTTGCATTTTTGAACTATGAACTAAATGACAATACACAGAGATTTCTCTGCTGTCTCTAAAAGGTCAAGACATTTTGACTTTGAACAAGAGATACTTGTAGGATAAAAGATGTTAATATGCATTTTATTTTGGGAGATTAGTGACTTTCACCCGAATGCTATCAGGTTGTTTCTCTTCTTGTACAGCCTTGAACTAGAGATTGCATTCAGTCTTTGAGAAATCACTCTGAAATCTGACTCCACATACCTTTATAAATGTATATTGCCTAGTATATATGCATATTTTAGTGTACATGTTTTTCTTGTGAATCATAACTGCTTGCTGTTCAAATTATCTTCCACAATAATAGCTCTTTTATATATTTATTAGCACTCACCAGCACAGCTGGAATAAATACAAAACGTATTTCAGAACCACAAACCCCATTCTTGAACCTGTTTTCCATTTATCACTAGTGGGTCAGGTATTGTGGTATGTTTTAAAATGAACTTTTTTGATGTAAAAGCTGTGCATATCAGCAATGCAAGATTTGATTCCTTTATCTTTCTACCTTATCTCTTTTTTTTTCTTTTTTTTTTTTTTTTGCAGTACTATTCTCCACGGCTTCATTGGCGTTTGGGGAAATCACCAACAGATACTGCCAAGACAGGATCTGTAAGATTATGGGAGATGAAGCAGCATTGCTCACCATAAGAAGCTCAGTGACTCAGTGTTCAAGGTTAATGACTCCTGTTTTGTGATCAAATCAGATTTTCTCCCTCTTTGCCCTTAAGATTCTGGAAGGCAGATTGTTTCAAACAGATTAAGTGGGTTGATATGGCAGGATGTGGCATCTGTTTATGTTTGATGGCTTGTATTTTTAATGTTAAGCATATAGGTGCACCACTACTTTCCATAAATCTTTCCAGATCAACATCAGAGCATTATGATGTTCTTTAGTAATTTTGAAGATAAAGTCATTTTTCCTGGTAAGCATTGATGTGCTTAGAATAAGTGAGGTGGTGTAGCTCTATAATGTAGTTGCCTGGCTAGAAACTCATCCTTAATTTTGGGCTAATTAACTTGATGTTAAAAACACATGGCAATAATATAGGTTCAATAATGAAATCCAAAAGATAGTGCAGTGTTTCCTTTTTTGATTTGAACACTCTCTTTAAAGCAAGCCCACAGTACCAGAAATAGGGAACATTTCCCTGAGCTGCTGAAGTTTCTTCATCTGGTCTGTCTGCAAGTAAAAACTGGTAAACAGCACCCTTCAGACATGCAGTGCCAAATACAGGGACATAAACATATAAACAGCTGTACTACACTCTATCAAATAAATGTCTGTCCCAAGGTTCTGTCTCCAGATTTGTCAAAAGGTTGGAAAGTACAGAAGAAGAAATAAGGCTACAATATAATGGTACTTCCCTGTTATGCTTTTACTTCCACTGAACTGTGTCAATCATTTCTGCTTACATAATCCATTAGGAACTTATTTTCTGTGTTTATCAAATTGATTTTGAACTATGCAAGCTTTTGGCATCCACATGTGAATTAAACAGTTAAAATATGCAGTGCACCTTTTTTAAATGATGTGAACTTACTCATTGTAAGTTATAAACCTCATCCCTACCTCCCAAGAGAAAACCTATGGGTTGTTCTGTATGACCTGTTAAAAAGGAGACATCTAAAAACAACAGTGCAAGCCAGAAGGAGAGGTGTCTAGATTACTATCTTGGAATCCAGTAGCTAATCCTTGTAAAGAACAAGCACTGCTTTTAATTTTAAAAGACTACACAAAGGCTTCTTTCCTCAGGAACAGACTTTTAGCTCTGAATTTACTAAAGACATCAAATGCTCCTAATTCCTCCTCAAGCTATAGGGGCAGAACTTGAGACACACTTTATATATACTGTAGAAATCTGTCTGCATAGAGGAAATCAGAGTCACTGCACACTTGAAATTTAAGTGTGCTTTAAGTTGATTTAAGTGTAATATAAGTTAATTGTAATCAAGTGTGGTAAGTATGGGTGTCAGTACTTACCTGGAGAACATTAATACTCCAAAGAAAGTCTATTGTACTGATAATTAAATAAGACAATAAAAAATCACAGGGAAAGAAAAATAATGAATGACTGATGAAGTCTGCAATTATCTGGAATTAACTGTTCAAGTATCCCCTATCCTGTGGGTAAATCCCAACACAAGTTTCATAAAAGTCTTCCCCATCCAGATCCAAAATGAATTTGAGCCAAACACAGCTCCCTTTTTTGAGTATATTCTAAACTTTTGCAATAAATTATCATAGAAATACATTTCATTCATCCTGGACTCCCATTATGAATAGCACTGCAGGTGATGGACTGGGTAAGATTTACATCTGGAGGGTGTCAGTGCTAAGGAAACACTCACACAGTGCATCCTGTTCCATGGTCACATGGATGTTCCCTACACAGTGCAGCCTGGGAGGGCAGTGGCCAAGGAAACCCAGCATTGTTAAGGGTGTGACAACCTGTCATTCAACTGAATATTACAGTCTTGTGCTTATTTCTACCCCACAAGAGAACTGTTACCACAAATAAGCTCATCAAAGTCAAGGAGCCTAAATATGATTCTATGGTGCTGCAGAAATTGTTTCAGCACAAATAAAGTGACAAAATCTGAGGACGTTTGCTGAGAAAAGTACAGAACAAGAGTCTTTTATAAAGGAATTACAGATTCAATTGTCTACCTTGTTTTCTCTTTCCTCCTCTTTTTAAAAGTAGCCAAGCAGTTCAACAGTACAGGTTTTTTCCCTCTTTTCCCCCAGCACACAGTACATTACAGAGCATACAATAACTGCTTTTCTTTTTTCACTAACTAGTAGATTTCTCTGTAGAGTTTCTCCGAATAAATTAAACCAAACCTCAGAGGTTGCTTCTATGATGAAAATTTTCAGCAGTCCTCCCAGAGCAAGGCAGTTGCCTTCTTGTATTAGAGTAATACAGCACTACAGCAAACAGGAAAGATTAGGTCCTACTGTAAAAGGCAAAATAAAGTGTCAAATATCTAAAAATGCTATGGAGCTTCTGCTGTAGGTTTTGGTGGGAGCTGCAGGTCAGTAACAACCCTCGGAGATGCTTCCCCTCAGCTCTCTTGCTAATGAGAGCCCTCAGCATTACTCACACCACAGAGCAGCTGGCTCCCCAAAAGCTGACAAAGGCAGAAACTGCAATTAAGTCTGTGATTTAGTGGCCTAACTATGGTTTTTCATTGATAAATCTGAAACTATATCCACCTATGGAACAAACAAGCAAAATAAAACCAAAAAAACCATCAGAAGTTATTTTCCTCAGAAGTTTTTCTCCCTGTGCACATCATCAGTGTTCCTGTGCTTTCTGTTGCAGAACAATCATGGAAGTTCCTTATTCATCTCTCTTTATGCCAACTAATTCATTTTAAAGAAAGATCTCTCTCTCAGCCTAGTTACCTGTGTAATACTGGCTAATTTTTAAACACACCCTTGCCTTGGCTGGGGTCACATACTAGTGTATCACAGTTGTCAAAACGAGTGAAACATTTCTGTTTGCCATTCTTTGCAGAAACAGGAGATTTGTTTTAGGTTTCATTTCAAAACAAATCCTTTGCTAATTCCAAAAAAGCAGATTTAGTTGAACTGAAGGGAAGACTGGGTGATGAAAAGGAATAAAGATTCTGAAAAAGATTTTGAAACATCCCAAAGAGCTTTAGTGGCACATCTCCAGTGAGCATATGAAGAAGTTGTGCTCATCAGTGCTTCTAAGCAAGGTGATGAGCCCCAAAACAGTGACTAATGCAGAAAGTAGGTGAAAGAAATGGGAAAAAAAAAACTTGGTTTCTTATATTTTAAAGAAAATGCAGAAGGAAATGAGACGAGGTGATTGCTGTGCAGGTGTTAATTGCCATCCTGATTGAAGGATTTCCTGGAATGCCAGCACTGCCCAGGCTGTGCTCCTCAGCCAGCCCCAGTGAACCCACCTCAGAAAGCACAACTGCACGTCTGGGTGCACGAACCACAGTGTCTAAGGCATTCCTTATATTTAACATTAATATTATAAGACTCCTGCCTGCCTGCTGGGAGGATGGACCCGGGGCAGGAATTCACAGAGACAGGTAGTGCCTGGGGTTGAAATCATTTCACTTGCTGATTATTCCATTGGTAGTATTTTTCCTCTTGAGCAAAATTTCAAACAATTCAGCCCTGACACATTTTTAAAAATGTAACAATGGAGAGAACCACTGCTGTCTGTGGGCTTCCTTCCCTTGCCTGCCTGTCATGATCAGCCAGTGAACACGGACTTCCAAAAATAACAGAAGTAATAAGTATGTTTAATTGTTGTGAAGCAATTTTTCTGACCCATGAAAAGACACCACATTTCTGTTCCCTGTTAGTATCAGTCTCCTTGCTACCAGCAGAGAAAGGCTGATTTTTCATTTGTTTCCAAAAGACAAAAACCTGGATGTCTTTTAAATGTGTAGGCATATCTATTTCATATATGTACATGTAAACAGATATGTATGTGGGCACATACAAAACCATCTCCCAGATCATATTTATATATATAACAATCATACTTGACCGTATTTTGTAGAAAGTAAGGTTTCTCCTGCTTCTGCAGCCTTGTATATCATAGTTGATTTAAGTAGTTTTCTATAAACTCCTGTAACTTTAAAACATGAAAGAGGGCCCTGATTAATCTCTTCCCTAATGCAATTCTGTTTGATGTGTAGTAGGATAACTTGTCCCTTTAGGTTGGTGCTTGGGGATGTAGTGACAACTGGAGATGTCCAGTCTTACAGAGCACTCATTATGGAGGGATGTGAAACATCCCAGATTTTCATAAGACAGAGCCCTGTCAAATACATCAGGGATATTCCTGGTTATCATGCACCTGCTGGATAAAAATTCAAATGGAAAACAATTGATATTTAAAGGTTCACTGGTCTAAAAGATTAAGAAATATGGAATGTTTTCAATACTATACATGGAAGTGTGTATAGTATTTCCTTTTAAAACTTTTTAAAGGAAAACAGTAACACTTCCATATCTGCAAATCTAGCACTATAACTCTACAAATCAATAAACTTCAGTTACCTCCTAGGCTTCAGAAGGAAAGCAGATGTATTTTCTTCCTATCCAGTTTTTTTTTTGTTTTCTCTCATTTTACCATAAATTAATGATGGTTTCCCACCAACAGCTACTTGATTATCCATGAGACACAAGGCAACTGTGTACTAGTTGCCCAGAAAGATATTAGAAAGCACTTCAGAAAATACCAGGACAGATAAAGGTGCTGCATTTTTTGAGTGTAGCTCTAAAACCGAAGTCTTATAAATGTAAATAATTCCATTATCTTTTATTGAAAAAAATGAAACAATACATTATGCATCAATATTTAGATGAACAGCTCTGCATTCTAGGGCTCAATGAAATTACTAGTTCTGTAAATCAGTGTTCTGCCACAAATAATTGAGAAAATTTATCCAGATTGGCAAAGACTGGAAAATAAATACTTGGCTATCCTTAAAGAGGGGCCGAAGAAAACGTTTAGCTAATCAGAACTGATTTTCAGGGCATGAACATAGAGATTAATAGGAACAGAAAAGAGTAAAAGAGTTAAAAATCTCAATTCTTGTAATTTGGATGAACCTAAGTGACCGATTATACAGAAGAAAAATATAGCCTGCCTTTTATTCAGTTTTAAAATACCTGCAAAGGGCAACCTAAAACTGAAAAATGGAATAAGTGCAATGAGGCCTTTAGAATAATTATGTGTTGTTAATTGAAGAATGTTAATCATGTCATATTAGGAGGGAGAGAGGGTTAAATTGGTAAAATTTCAATTCACTTAGGCCTTATCTCTTGTTGGAATGAACCAGATGATTAATCCTTAATATTCTTCAGGGATACAGAGAACATCAGCAATTAAATTAACAACTACAAAGTTTATGCTCAGAGATTCAAAAATGAAAGACAGAAACACTTTAATTTTTCACAAGTTGTTACCTTAATTATCTTCTTATTGCTTCTGTCTCTTCTCCCTCATTACAAAAACACACCCCTCAGTATTCATGGATCCCTTTAATTTGCTGTAGCTCGGCAACTATGTAAGGAATGTCATCTGAGCTGCAAAAGTCATAAATCTTACTTTGTGCATGCTCATTGAAAATAAATCGTTCTGCTGTACCTACTCCCTGTATTCCAACTGCAAGTGCTGACAAATTCTTGTTTCCTTACAAACAGCAGTGCCCATCAAATGCTGCTGGCAGAAAAGGAAGGCTTGCTTGGCACATCAAGTGAAATTTCTTTTATGAAAATATAAAAGAAGTACAGATATCTTAAGTCAAGCTAATAGTTATTATGCAAAGTGCTTCTGGCAATAGGAAGATAAAGGGATAAGTTTCTTATGAAACCTTCTAATTCTACAGTCGTGAAAATAAGAGTGTAGCTCCAGATCATTCATGAAAATTATAACCCACTAAGAAATTACAGACTGACATTTAAATGTTCCTCGCTTGGAGAGGAAAACAATAGAGAAAATGGAGGAACATAAGAATGTGTTTGGGATTCTTTGCATTGGAACTGTTACAGAACATGTGGAATCTCGTTATCAATACTGGGCTGCATCATATATTGAATGATTTCAAATGTAATTGCCGTGAAAGTAAATGCTCCCACAAGCTGAATGCAAAAATCCATGCTGGGGAAACACGGGCACTTGACACTGTTATCACTGGGCCTGCTTTGAAAATTACCAAAGTTTTAAAGTAAAATGTCACATCCCTGAAGGGTGCCCTTACAACAAATTATTACTGAAGCTCTATTGATCTTCACCCAAACAGCAAAATCTCAATAAATCTCATCTGGACCTTTGCTGAAGCTGGAAAATGCATTACACCCCCCTACTGACCACAATTTTTATTATCGCTATTGTGTTTGCAGGGCAGTCAATTTTATACAGCATTACAAACTGCCAAGTGCTAAAGTGATTTCCTCTATTACTGAGGTCCATGTATTAAATTTAGTGAGGCACAATATCAAGCTTCAAATATTGCAGGGTTTAGAATTGAATGCAGCTGAGCCTAATGTTATCAACCTGACAAAATACACTGACATATTAAGTAGCAAATCATTTATTCATATTTGGGACTGGTTTTGTTTTTCTGTTCAGCTGTATAGTTTTAGATTAGTCACAGTATTTCAAAATGTGACTATTGCTGTGAAGTCCAAAGACTCTGGAATATATATTTCATATTCTTATTATGCACTGTAGATCAGAGAAATATGCCTCAATAGCCTGTTATCACATATAAATACATGTAAATTAATAAATTACTTTGCATTATGCAGGTTTAGACTGCAAATACTTTAACCCTTTAGAATGATCAGTGATAAGCATTTCAGATACTTTGCATTATAGACAAATACAAAGCTTAAATTCTCAGATAGAGTTTCATTTTGTGCTTCTTTTTTGCCCTGATCATTTGTCTCTCTCCAGTCTAAATATTCAAAACTAGTGGATTTCTGAGCTTGTAGATATTACTTGAGTTCTAGTTCCTGCTGAAATATGTCTGTTGTAATGTACAGCATGTCCACTTGGAAGAATTGATGTATCCTGAATAATCCAGTCAACAATTTAATATACTTGTCACTAATACTTAATGATTGCTTATATCAATGCAAATAAAGCTTGCTATTTTTTTTTCAATGGATGACAAATATTTCCATGACCAACTGGGAAGAAATATCCAATATTTTACTTACTTGAAATAACCCAAGTGATACTCTGTGGTAAAAGCTAAGGCTACAAGGCTTTGAGTAAAGACGAATTCTCTATTCATACCTGTTATTTTACAGACAATTGAATGGCAATTTCCTACCTTTTGGGAGTGGAATATGAGACCTTTCACAAATGACTTTACATCCCAACAGGTCTGTGGTTTTTTTACTTCTGTGGCCTAATTGTGCAACTACTAAACTGCAAAAAATTGCCATTAAAATTTGCTCACAGTGGATCTCTGGACAGAACTATCTATCCACGTGCAAAAACTCCAGGGAAGTTCCTCTCTGAAAAATCTTCATCTTTAATGTGCAGTATACCCCTGGTTGAGAAGATGGAAAGAAAATGCCATTGACAGATTTGTGTAACATTCCAAATGTCAGAGAAAACCTCCAAATGTAAGGACAGGATTCTCCTCCCTTTTAAACCTTTCCAAGCCTAACTCACACATCTCAGTTCTCCAGGAAGGGTCAGACAGCCTGCAGTCTTTTACTTTGGCTATTTCAGTGACATGTATAATTTTGCCCTAACAACCATGTTGGATATTATACTGTCCAAATAAATCATCAAAGAGTTTAGCCAGGTGCTTTATATTGTCAAAAGGCTTGTACAGCTGTCTCACAGGAAGCAGCAGGTCAAAAATATTGCTACCTTGAACGTTGTTTTGGAGGTAGAAAGCCAACTTTCTACTGAAAAGCCTAATTCAAGCCCTGAATTTCTGTGTCTGCTTTCCCCCCCCACATATTTTCCCCTCAATCCTTCATAGAAAATTACTGCAAGCAAACAAATAAGCAAAGAGAGTGAATGCTGAAAAACAAGCACTAAAGATCTAAACTTGGAAGCATTGCTCTTTTGGAGTTAGACCCCTGGTGCTTTAGTTGCAAACCCTTTCCTTAAAAGATAAAGCATTTAACATAAGCTGACACTCAAACCTCTCGGTCTCATCCACTGCCAGAGTTCTTCCCCATCACTGAGAAAAGATCAGATATTATTTTGCTAATTGAACTGAAAAATGCTCTTGGCATTCAGAGACTCTCCACATACACACTACTGAGTACTTGGGCCACGTGGGTCCCTGAACTGACTTTATGGAAGTTTCTTTGTGTTCTGCAATCTCATCATAAATTGGACTCCTCTCATTCAGCACCAACATTTAACTGTTAATAAGTCTGTCCATCCAGTTCCGTTGTGGAAATTCCAGATGAGGAGTGAGGAACAACACTCTTCAGAGTTCTGTGGGTAGAGCTCACAACACTGCTCCTTTCATTCCTGAAATGTTAATTAGCTCATACATCTGACACTTGGTAATGAAATATTTATTTTCATGGAGTACTACATGTAACTTAAGAATTACAAGTGAATTTAGATGTATTACTGAATACAAAAATCATTATTCTAAACCATGTTGTAATCTACAAGGGAGAAACACAATCCATTATTACAAAGAATTCCCTTATTCACATGGCTGAGTACTCTCCATTTTAAGCACTTTGCATTTTGAATTTTGGGAGAGCAATCTCTATTGCTTGCAAGAGCTCTTTGAAACACAAAACACTCTGCAAACTTTACATGCTCTAATTCCAACCTTCAATTACATTACATTTCATTTAGATTCATCAAGGATAGAACCAATTTGAAAATATTTTTCCCCCTTTGTGACCTGAGCTTCTCAGGAAGTACTTTGGCATCCTGACAAAGAAACTGGATATGAATACCAAAATAACAGAATCATCGTGTTGAACTCGAAACACTGGGGATACCCCTGAGAAACTGAAAAGGATGGGAACAATCACCCAGCAGGATCTCAGATTCTGAGAAGAAAATGAAGGGTGGAAGAATTGATATGGGGGCTAATAAGCAGGGAAAGTCCAGAAAGGATCAGGTTAGAGAATGCTTGAGCTGGCTGGGCACAGATTAAGCCCCTGGGCCCTGATGGGATGCACTTCCACGTGCTGAGGGAGACAACTGATGCCATTGCAAGGCCATTGTCCACCACCCATGAAAAATCCTGGCAAGTGGAAGAGGTGCCTGAAGACTGGAGCAAAGCAAATGTGAGTCCTGTTTTCAAAAAGGGCAAGAAAGAGGACCCAGGGGACTACAGGCTCGCCAGCCCCACCTCAGTCCTGGGAATGTGGTGGAGACACTAACCCTGGGAACGATTTCCAGGCACACAAAGGACTGGAGGTGAACAGGAAGAGTCAGCATGGATTCACCAAGGGGATTTTCAGTCATGTTTAACCAACCTGATGACTTTCTATAAAGAAAGGACTAGTCTGTTACATGAGGAGGAGACAAAGTGCAGTAAATATTGCCTAACCTGACTTTAGGAAGGTTTTCAACACTGTCTCCTATCAGGTCCTCATAGGGAAACTAGCACAGTATGAGGAGGGTGAGCAGGCAGCCAAGGGGACTGAAAAGAACTGGCTGAAGGCCTGGCCCCAAAGGGTGGTGAACAGTGGTGTGATGTCTGGTTGGAAGCCAGTAACTTGCAGTGCCCCAGCAGTGGTGGGAAGGTAATCACTCACCACCTCTCAAAAATAGACCAGCCACTCTCAAGCAACACCTACTTACCTAAAAAAACACTCCCCCTTCACTTTTATTGCTGAGCACAAATATATCTCTGATCAGTTCAGGTTGGGCTGTGTCCAGGTCGTGTCCCCTCCCAGCCTCTTGCCATCTCCAGCCTACTCACTGTCAGAGTGGGAAAAAGGGAAAGCTCTGATGCTGTACCTGTGCTGTTCAGCAGTAGCCAAAATACAGGTGTGTTATCCACACTGTTCCAGCCTCAAACCTAAAACGCAGCACCACATGGCTTCTGGGGAGACAATAAATTCCATCACAGCCAGACCTAGTACAGGGATTTAAGATTTTTAGCTGAAATGCTTCCTGAACAAACAAGAGAGAGATTTAAAGAAATCAGTGATAAACTTCTCCAGTGTGATTCCAAATGAGGTGTCCAAGAATCAGCTCCTATGTCATGAAAAGTATCCTTTGCCCAAAACATTCTGCTCCTTTAGGGCAGTCAAATGTTTGGCTTCAAAAATCAGCAATTCACAGTAAATGATCAGGGGTGGAAACAAAACAATAAGTGATACTGTGCTGTGACCATGTGACTCTAGACTATTCTTCTCAGGCTTATACTACCAACTCCTTGGCTATTCATATCACCCAGTAAGTTTTCTAATACACAATCATAATTCAGTGATAAACTGCTGAGCAAAATAGATGTAATTCCTGTAGTTGCCCCAATTAAATTCCAATAAATTTTACAGTTTTAGAGACTATTCTGTTGAAGAGGAGCTCATCTGAAAAGTAACAGAATGATGGTGTTTACCTGAAATAGTTCCAAAATAACTGAGCTATTAACATGTATAAAATCTATATGATAGCAAGATTCCCATACAGCAAATCATATAAAAGACAACTCATCCCATGAATATCAGGACTGAACCACATTATCTCTCAAGGAATCACTCATTAACTCTCTCTTCTCATTACTTCTTTAGATGATGCATTTTCAGATATCATTCAAGCCACTCAATGACTAGCAAGAGTAAACATAACCATTCTACAGACATGACTTGATGTAGGAAATGGTGGTTTTGAACTGAACTAAGTCAGAATACCACGAGTGAAAGGACTGGTTAAAATACACACAAGCATACGTGAAGCTGTGTATGCTGACTTTTCTCCAGGGGAACCTGAACCAAAATATTTAGCCAGTTAAATAATATGCATCTTAGAAAAAGGAATGAGATTGTTTATTTGTGCTTTTAGCTTATTTGACTGTGACAACATTAATAAATTTGTTCCCTGGTAAGACTTACCTCTAATGTAAATTGGAGTCACTTCACTCAAAAGATGTAGTGTCATGGAGGAAAAAAAACCAAAATCTTCACTGTGTAAAACACAGCTCCAAAACAGGAGTAAATATTCATTTCTCCATGCCCAACAGAATTAGACATGAACAGGCATGCTTTTCAGCAGGAAAGATTCCAATTGGACATGTGGCTCACTTGTGTGTGTTTTTTTATAGCTAAGAGATAAATTTGACTTGTCTGTTTATAATTGCTTTTTATAAACCAATTTAAATTAAGAATTTGTTCACAGGCTGTGAACATCCATATATTAACTTAAAACAGGATTGTTATCTTTGGTTGCACTGTGTAGTTTTGCATCAATAGCATAACATAACCTTCTAAAATAAGGGAATAATGTTTAAAACACACATTAACAGTGAATAGTAAGTAACAGAAGTGCATGCAGAACTTTTATCAGTGCCCATCACACCACAGGATTCTTTATGTGTGTGTGAGTGATAGAATGAGATGGTTTATGCTACCCCAGCTAGGTCTGTACGTGTTATTAAATTACCTGCCTAGTCTTCCACATTCCTCATTTGTCTCCAGCATATTTTTCCTATAGCATTTATAATTTAGTCTTCATGTTAGATCAGCTTTCTTCTCTTGCTTGAGAGTAACCTCTTCTGCTTGGTCTAGCTTTCATGAGGAATCATCCAATAAACAGATCAAAAATTGCATTATTATTATCAGCATTACTAAGGTACTCTAGGTAGAAACAAATGCTCAGAGATCTCAAATTTCCCATTGTTGCATGTCTCATGTTGCTCTCAGGTGCTGTGGCAGTAAATAGGGTTTGAAATACAGGAAGACAAAAAATAAGTTCACCCTGTGGGTTGCTTTAGAAGTAGAACCTTAGTGATGTCAAGAGGACACGATTTCTTCGCATTTAACTGAAAAGGACAGTGACTGTTCTGATCTTAAATATACTCCTTTCATCTCTGCCCCTTGACCTCTTCTCTTCTTCGTTTTCCTTCCCTTTCAGTGACACATCTTGTTTTGTCCCCCTGCACTGTTCCTGTTGCTCTGGGATGTCACATTTAGCAGACGTCCCAGCCGAGGCGGGAGCGTGCGGGGACAGCTGGACAAACAACCACGGCCCTCGTGATGCTCCTTCACAAGAGAAAGTCACCTCAGTTCTCTCAACACTTCCACTGCACAAAGAACATGAGAGGCATGTAAAAAAATTACAGCTGGGCTTGGCAGTGAAAATTAGGAGTTGGTCACAGCTATGTAGGCTGACATCAGTATGGAGCACTTGATTTCAGTAGAATTTGAAATATTGTGTTTTCACGTGGTGCAATTAATCTTGAGTTCTTCTAGAACTTAACGCCCTTGACTTGGGATATTTTCTGAAAACTTGTAAGCCAAAGCAGTAACCTCTGCTGAAAATAGTAAAGCACAACCAGCAACAGTCTTCTTTTTTTTTTTTTTTTTTCAGGTTAGCTGTTCCAGTTCTCTTCACAGAATTTCACAGAATATTCTGAGTTGCAAGGGACCCACAAGGATCATCAAGTCCAACACTTCAGTGAATGGCCCATACAGGGATTGAACCACAACCTTGGCTTTATTAGCACCATGCTTTAACCAACTCTGCTAATCTCATGGTTATTTCTTACATGTCTGCTGCATAAAAAAAACCCTGCTTTTAAAAAATTTGAATTTTTTCTTTGCTTATGTCACAGCTTTAAAGCAGTTTTGTAAGCTTTATTTGGTATTCATGCTGTGGTAAAGACTACATAGGGTTGCTAATTTTTAAATCAACAGTACAATTAACTTTGCCACTTGAATAACTGCAGTTACTCTTCAAATTGATTGTGTGAGAACCAATATATTAAACATATCCGTATTCCAATGTATACGCTCACCTACGCTCACCCTTGGAGGCAGAAAATAATCCACACATTTCACCCTGAAGAATGTTCAGAATTTGGTTTTTTGAATAAAAGAAACACACATATGTTTTCAAATTCCTGATTAAAGCAAACACAAGCTCAAATAAACCAGGCCTCTGAATAAAAGTTTAAATCTTGAATAAAAGTAATTGTAAGTATTTGGTCTGTTGTAATATAAATCCAGTTTTCAGCTGTGAAAAATTCACTTTTAATCAAAAAACATAGTTCTGGCCTTCACTTCCTATTTCATAGCAACAGATGCTCTACAAAAGCTGGAAGTGAAATACCTACAAGTGTGACATTTCTCTTGGTTGGTGCTTTTCTGTTAGTTTGGAAAGCAGAGATGCACTTCAAGTGCTGTTCCACTGTAATTTCTATAGAAACACAGTTCTCAAAGCCCAAAGGACAGTGTTTCATTCATTACTACAAACATTCCTAATAAAAGGAAGATTAAATTGTCGTGACGATTACACCACTCAAAACATGAAACGTACAGTATTTAACTCAAAGAAAATGACTGAAGTCAAAGCATTTTTTACTGATTTTCCAATTAACTAATACTGCCATGAATCAAAGTCTCAGTGAGGAAGGCAGACAGACTTTCCAAAGAATACACACCAGTTCTAAACCAGAGATCTCAGCTTTATCAAGTGTGCTCATTGCCTCGTATCTCAGACACAGAGTTCTTGAAAAACTCATGTTTGTAACACACACACAATCAACTCAAATACACACATTCTAATTTGAAGAATCCTTTTGAAATTAGCCCGTGTTTTCTAATCTCAAAACGTTGCTGGTTGGGCAATTTTCATTTCTGTAAAATGACAAGTGGAACTTCATTTTGGGTAAAGGTTAATGTTAAGTTCTCAACTTTATGAAATGCATTCCTGTATAGAACAAACCATTGCATGCTGGTGCCTTACATTGGAGACAAATGTTCACACAGTCGAAAATAAATGGTTTTTGCATTTCAAGGTGACAAGTACAATGTCAGCCACAATCAATCGATCACTGCATAATTATTATTGCAAATGATCCATATCCATGCTGCAAACCTTAAGGGGAATTTAATGAAGCAGTAAGCACATCAATAATAAGATCTACTTGGGTCTCTGTTAAATCTCGTGATTCAGAAACACATTGTCACGTTTTATTCTTCCTCGGATTCCTGTAATTATATTTGAGGAGAAGGTAACTGAAAAGTAAAATTCAAGCATATATCAGCTTTTTTCTCTCTAGAAGGAACACCTCACTGTATTATATATAGACCACAAAAAATTAAATAGACAAAACTCTACAAAACACAGAACAATCTCTGAAGAAAACTTGAAATGTCAATAATCAGACTTAGTCTAACATTTTTAGCTGACTGAAATCTGTACTGGCTATAGGGGGCAAGGTTTTGGGAATTAGGGAACTGCCAGGGTGGCCTCTGAGGGAGGACAGGGGCTGCCCCATCCCAGACAGAGAAGATTCCAGAGGGCTTGGCAATGGATTCACCACGGGCCACAGCCAAGTTTGGAGATGCAGCTGCAAAAACATTGTAAAGACAGGGCAGAAATGCTGAAAGGAGAGAGAAGCATGAAACAAAAAGAGAAATAGTAGAGGAAATGCCAAGATCTGAGAAGGAGGAGGTGTTCCATGGCAAAGAACACTCCCAAAGGGGACTGCAGCCCATGAGGAACCCATGGAGCACAGGAAGAAGCTGCAGGGAGAAACTACTATGTCCTGACTGCAATCCTTCCATGCCACTCATTGCCTCACTGAAGAAAGTGAGTTTACCTTGTGGTGATAACAAGAACATCTCTTGGTTTTGTTTCCCACTACCTGAATCAGAAATTCAAGTGCCAAATTTAATTGGCAGAAATTATAATTGGCAATAAATAATTTCATTTCTTCCAAGGCAAGTCTGTTTTGTCTGTGACAGTGGCCAATAAGTGATCTCTCTGTCTTTCTGCTGAACCCTGATCTTTCTCAGTCCTGTTCTTCCGATGTTCTCCTCCCTCCCTGTCCCATTGAGGTGGACAGGGAGCAGGAATTTGGCTGCCAGGTGGGTCCAACCCATGACACAATTGCCTTCCTGGAGTGGAAGGAATATGTAGTGTATATAAGCAGTGATTTTTGCAGATATGTTGGACTCCACTTTTCTGGTTGCAGTAAGAACAGGTGTATTTCCATACCAGGCTGTTACAAGGATCTAAACACAGATTCATCTGTTTGGCAAGGAAGGAATATCAACCCAGGAGCAGAAGGGAAAAAAGAAGCCAATATGGAAAGACATCAAAAGAAGATGTGAACAGATACCTAGACTTTGATGACTAAACACCTCCTTTTGTGGATTAAACTGTGAGACAATCAAACTAGTTATAAAAGCCAAATCAAGCCTAATGACATTTGCAAATATAACTGAGAAACAAGCAAAGCAAAGTCTTGGCTTGGGGACTATGACAGCTTCTCAAACAGGCATACTTCACTGGAATAAATATCCAAAAGCAACCTACAAAGAAATTAATCTCAAGACACGAACAAGGTTTTTCGACTTCCCAGAAAATCCTTCAAGACTTTCTCATTCCTCTGACTCACCAACTAAGACCCTTCAAACAGCAGCTGTGTAGTAGCACATGAACTCACCAGATTGACACAGAAAAGGTATTTAGGAAGGATTTCCACTAAGACATAATAATAGTGGGACAATAGGGGAACTCTAACCTGCTCACCCAGCCGCATTTCATGCAGTCTTTGTTCAGCTCTTCCCTCGCATAAACATCCCCGAGCTGATAAAAAGACACCCACGCAGTTCATTCAAACTGTGATGGAAACCAAGGCTATTAAGAGGGACAAGAGGAAGATAAGGTTAATTGGACAAATGTAACTTCTTGCTGAAGTAAGGGGGAGAAATAGATTTGGTAATTAAAGTATAGAGAGTATATAATGCAACTGCAGGGGAGAACAGAGCAAGTCTGTCATACTGCTTTACACAAAATCCATGAATTCTGCTGGAAAAATTAATAATAATGCACACGTTCCTAATGTCCTGCTAAGGGATGTATGTTGTTTTAAACAAACAAAACTGTCTTGCTTAAACCACCATTTTGCAACTCTGGATATAATGGAGCATCATGTGATTTGTTCTCTTGTTCCCATTCCTACCCCATATAAATAATAGAATATTGTTTTACTAAATACTGTAGCAGGTCAAGAAAACCCTTCAGGACTGAATGTGCCGGATGACCAAATGTTACTGTCAAATATTCTAAATTGAAATCACCTTTCTCTTCTATTTCATTTTTCTTCACACTAAAAATGGTGATTTTGCCAATTCTCTTTATGCTTTGCATGCTGGTGTGATTTTTAGCTTCTGTCATCACAGAATGAATTCTTATACATACGGTTTTTAAGTCAACTTAAGTGTATTTTCCAATAGATACAAAAAGATATCCTGCTGAGAACTGTCTTAAGATTCTACCATAACTGTTTGTAATCCTGTTTTCATTCAACATCTCTATCAGTCCTTTTATTTTAGCCATCAAGATTGCAGATTTAATACTTCATTATTCAGGTTTATTGAGTCAGATACCCTTGAAGGTCTTTAATATTCATCCCAGCATACTCCATTATTAAATCATTTTGTATTTTTCTGTGTTAATAATAAAAGGTACATATTTATTCAACATCAGCGGTCAGGCAGTCAGACAGAGAGGATGAAGCTACATGTTTTATTCAAGGTCTCAGTGGAAAGCAGCACAAGGATCATTTTGACTCTGAAGGTACCAGCAGCTTTTCAGCTAATACGGATGATTTTTCTTAACTAAAAGGATCTAAATATCTTGATTACTCAATAGTTCTATGCAACAAAATCTATATTGCTGAAGTGTTCCACTGACAAAGTTTTCAACATACTCATGGGGTCTTTCAGCAGCTGCCTGTAGCTCTTTCAGCACTGTTAGAAGTGCACTTTGCCTTAGTCTGTGGCATTATTGGGAAGCCCTCATTTACAACAGCAATACTTTGCTTAATGAACACAATGTCAGTGCTTCAAAACACATACTAAACTTACTCAAATAAGATGAGCATTGTATTTGCTCCTTACTCCCATTTGAAAAAATCCTAAGACTTTGTTCCTTCATTTTATCATTTTAGTAATCTTCACATCTGTTTAGGGTTGTCATTTCCCTCAGATGAAAAGCCTTTACAGACTTGTCCTGTAGCAAGTCTTGTGCACGAGGAGCACAAAAGCCAGGTTTGGAATTCCACCCTTGCTGAACTCAGGAGAGAGGCACACTCTGCCCCTGCACACATTTGGCAGTGCATGAAACCATTAAGCTGAATAAAATACCATCTGTTTTTGAACTTTTTGTGAACTGACACAGGCTCCTGCATGTGTATCAAGATGTCTTCAAATAGGAGAATCTTACTCACGAAAGCACCAGAAATGCAACCATAAAGAACTTTCATCTCCTAAACATCCAGATGAAATTTCTGGTACAGTGTTTCTGCTACTCTTCTTCCTCCAGCCTTCTCCCCAAACATTCATCTAAAGAACGTTTTGCTAACACAGGCAAGTACAATTCTCTGTATTGGACCCAAAAGCTTTATTCCTCAGAGTTAAAACAGTGTCCTATTGCCAGAAGAAATTATCTTGTTGCTATTGCATACACATTTTTTCAATTTGTTTCCCTGTACCTGCCTACTCTAGTTTTGGGGAGAAAAAAACAACAAGTTTCAGTTGCTGACATGCTTTCTGCCTTATTTGATCAAGCATTGTTCTGCAGCTGCTACTGAAAATCTCTGCTAAGTATATACAAAATTTCTGACAACTCATTCCCTATTATTAAAAAGAACAGCAGACTGACAGGAAGGAAGCACATCTCTGACTAATCAGACATTAATTAGATGTTTATAAAATTTATAAAATTGAATTATTGTCTATTAAGGTAATTTTAGTTCAGCATTTTCATGGCATATATGGAAAACTAGTAATTTGTATTTTAAAAATGCATTTACTGATGGTATTGTTCCAGTTTTTCTTGAATGCACAGGATTTTTTCAAGAGATGTAGCAACTTTAAGCTCTTGGCTTCTAGCTCAGAATATGGAAGATGAACAGGTGGTTTGGGAGAACTTATAGTCCAGTCTGAGAAACTAGAAGGAAAACAAGCAATTGTGGAACTGTTTGCTCAGGAAACGAGAAGTTGCTTGTGCTGTCAAGTAGACAATCTATGCTTGTTTTTCAAAATATGAAAAGGAGCAGATTTGGAAGATTGTGGACTCTGTGGAAGATTCTGAGCAGTCCCAGCTTTCAACCCTCGACTTTGATTTCCCCCACCTGCAGTTACACTGCCCTGTCCAAGGCAGGCACAAGTCAGCAACTTTAGAGCTCCCTAACTGAAAAAAAAGAAAAATCACTCCTTGCATTCTGAGAAAATCACAACCTCTCTTGGGAGGTGAGTTACACAACAAATGGGATCCCCAATCTGCAGTGATCAAGCACACCCTGCATCATCCCTGCAACACTCCTGTGCTGGGGAGGAAGGTGCCTCACACTGCAGCAGGATCAGGGTCTCAGCCCCCGAGAGAGAAGAAAGGTCCTTCTGACGTCAGGATTTAACTGGAGTTCCTAAGTCAGCAATGCCTGAAAGTCCTCCAAGTTTATTGGTCCCCTGAACTCTGAGAGTGAGGAACTCTGGTTCCCACAGCACAGGTGTCTGTACACAGAGCAAACCAAACCCACTTCTTTGTCTGTGGGAGGAGGAGACTTCAAACACCATTAAATTGCTTGGGCTGGCAGCAAATATGGATTTCCCTTGACAGGGTTAACTTTTTGAAATCTTGGAATACAACTAATCAAGACTGTTCCATTCAACAGACTGAATCACTGGCTGCACTCTGCATTCCTGCGGAATATTTTGATTCTTAGTTAGCTAAATGTGTTGTTTGCTTCCCATAAAAGGAAGTTGACATCACTGCCATCAGTAGAATTAAAAAAAAAAAAAAGACATCAAACTGTTACAGGATACTACTCAGTAAGGCACTATAAAATGTGAAGAAACCACACTTTTCTTTGTAGATATTGCAAAATATTTCTACATTATACATGAAACGAAACAACAGGAGTCAATAGTATGAAGAAAATCTCAATCAATGTAATAAATTAATTTTGCCCCCTTTATAAGGAGGAAGACTACATTTCCACACAACTTGGCTACTTTAAATTTTAATAATATTGCCGAGGAGCTTTTTATAATTATATAAAATATTGATGTGGTGCCAGGAGAAAGCATTTCAAGTGCTGCTGTGAGTTTATACATTGCACCCACATTTGTTAAAAGCCTCTTGTTTACATACTGAATCTTTTACGTCTACATACTCATACACGTGCACTTAATGTACACAGAGCTTAGAAATCATACCATTGCAGAAAGAAATGTTCTGTGCACACAGCTCATCTAGTTCCAGAAAAAAAAAAGAAAGTAATAATGTTCTGCTACAATAAAAAGAAAAAGTTAATTCTCTGCTTCTTCCTACTAATCTTGAGATTTTTATACTACCAATTTAGATTAGGAAAGTGCAATTGCAAGTGGGAAGAATGCTTAGTACCTAAGTGTAGTAGTGCCAAAAGAGAGACAGGCTGTTGAAAGAATTCTCCTAATCAAAAACCCAAACCAAAACAGACATCATAAAATATAAGTAAAAGGACAAAATAAAAACTGAATAAATACACTTTTAAATATGAAATACTAATTACTAGATGCTTTGGAAACTAGGAATGGTACCATCAGAAACTGCTTATTACTGAGTGTTTTTTTTGCTTCAAGCATATGTATATATCTTCAAAAAGAATAACTAGAAAAGTTCATCAAAAACAATTTAAAAAAATACACTGAGGATAATAGAAATCTGCATAGCTACTCCAAGAAAATGTATTTCATTCAATTTTCAAATTAACAAAGATTCCTGGGCTTGGGGAGGGGGGAAGAGCACTGGGTTTTAAACCTTTAGAGCTAGTGGCACAAAGAAACAGCATAATACACGTCCTTTCACCTCAGTGTGCATGTTAGAAAAAAGGGTTTATCCTCAAATATTTACTGTGTATCTCTTAAATATTTACTGTGTATCTCTCTTGGATGATGTTAACTATTACAACACAATACAAACTGATTGAAAAACAGACTATTGCAATTAAGTGACCTGACTTTTAAATCTAAAAATAGAATGAAATTAATCCTTGCATTAACAACAACACAGCTTCAATAAAGAATCAGAGTAAGGGTTAAAAATGAGCAGCAATCGGGGTTGCTGTTACATGCATAGACAGTTGCTTGCGAAAATTAAAGTGACTTGTACCACAGAACACAGGAAAAAAAAAAAGAAAAAGACAAAATCATCAGGCTCAGTGATTGGTGAGCTCCCGAAACCATAGCACAGGTCAAAGAACTGAAATAAGAAACTTAAAAGTCTGCATTCAGTGCCTTTTGCACAGACGACAAAAGTTACTACGATGCATTAGAGGGTCTAGAGAAATTAGAAGGAGCCATAAAGGGAGATTTACAGAGTGAACTACGAGCGATTTAGAAAGAGAAGGAGCGATTACTGATAATATCTCCAAGACTTAAATGTTGCTCCTGTGCAGCCTGTTCTGCAGAGGTGGCCCAGATTAGCTGCACGCCTTTCTATTTTTACATACATTTAAATTAAATAAATAAATAGATTGTCAAATGAGATTAGTTTAAAATATTTTCCCAGAAGGTGTCCAGGCTTTGAAGAGGAACACAGAAATGCTTTTAAGTATGTCTATTTGTTCACTGATTTCTTTGTGGGATTGTTTGCTCAGAAAAAAAAAAAAACAACATTCTGTACCCGAAACATCGATGAATTAACAGGTTAATAGCTCTACTAATTCACAGTATGCATGCCACAGTAGAACATTATTTTCAAGGTAAGCACATTTTGCTGCAAGGAATCAGAACAACACTGAATATAAAAATCACAGTAATAGGAACATTTTATCTATTTCTTTATCTGCGGTTGTCAATCGCCAGAAACTTCAAAAGCCAAGACAGACTGTGACAACTGCTACAAAAACAACCAGGTTAAGCAACATACATTAGAAGTTTTAATCATATTGAGATTGTCTCATTTCTTACAAAGAAAGCAAATTCTGAGCAGCCACAAGTGATGCAGCATTTGTTGTACGACTGAACCACACAGCGAATCTTACAGACACAACTGCAACATTTTCCAAGGCAATGAAAAGAAAGCAGTGCACTATGCCACATCCTGCAAATCCTGAAAATAAATTACAGCTTCACGTTAATGAACCAGTTTGCTCAAACTCTCACTGGAAATGCAAGCACATGGACTGTACAGTGGCTACGCTGAGCTATCCTGCAGCACACACACCTTTACACAGCAGCAAACATGCTGGGACCATAGGCTAAAATTACAGTCCCAAAGTCAATTTATTAATAAAAGATTGACATGGAGAGAGACACTACCTACCCACAAATACATCATCATCTTGAAAGAAATCAAGGGTTCTGTCAGCAAACAGAAGTCTCCTTACTTCACCAAGTATGTCTGGAAGGAAAACTGAAAACAGTGGGTAGAAATCTTGCCTTTTTCTGTCAAGTCCTCACAGTTCTCTTCTTATACAAGATATTTTTTTAAGTTTGTTTATGAGAATAGCATTCGTTCAGTGGCTCTTTCTGCTTGTGAAGTGACTTGCTTCAGGCTGTCTTTTTTCTTCCCTCTTTCTCCCTAACTCAGTCTGTCCTTTCTTTACTGTCAAGCTTGCTTAGGTAACAATTCTTGGTGTATCTATTTAATGAGCAGGTCCATGCACTAAAGGCAGCCAACTACATTGGAGAGAGAGAGGGGGAAAAAAAAAAAGAAAAAAATAGTAATAATAAATAAATAAATGGGAATATACCACTTCCTGATTATTATTATGGGATCTACAGACGCCCCCTCCGTAGGAATTTATAGGAGGATTTCTAAGACGTCTTGGGGGGGGGGGAGGAAAAAATCCTCAGAGAATAGCAGGTGACTCCGGTGGCACTCAAGCCATTACCTCTCCTTGCTAAAGGACCCAGTTCACAAATCCTGCATTTGAGAAATTTTTAAACTCAAAGCCAAGCTCCTACAGAAAAGAAAGGAACATGTACTGCACCCTGCTTCTCCTTTATCTCTTTAAATGTACTTCAGATAAAAGCCGCATCCAGTCAGGTCAAGGCCTTTCCCAATCTTATTACGCTGCACAGGAGTGCTCAACACACTTTTCTACAGCCATCTACTGACTCCATGGTGTTATTGCTGCTGCTGTTCCTGCTGCTGGGAGAGAGCTGCCAGGGTGAGGAACGGGGGATGCGAGCAGTAAATCACGCCAGAAGCAAAGGTGGTTGCGCTGATTCAATTTATTTTCGGTAGGGTTGGGTTTCTTTTCTTGCCGTAATATATATTGTAAAATCAACATCAGAATTTTGATTTGCATATTCCATAAAAGTTAATAAAGAGAACTGGATCTTTTGGTCTTTTTTGTTAAGTTGGAGGTACTTTATGCAAATGAGCGAGCATGGAAGGGACTCGGGTTATTTGACTGTAACTTAGAGTTTTATCATTTGCTAAGAAAGGCTAAGAAATCATTTGCAAAGGCTGAGAAAGTACTTTTAACTCATTTAACTAAATACAATGTATTTAGCACATCGATCAACGGCGTCCTCAGGTGAGAAACATTTTTACAATGTAAAGAAGACAAATCCTTGGTCACTTTTAAGGCTGCATTATTGGACTTGAAAATCATCCCTGACCTTGTGAACTGGCAGCACATCACACCATGACCATAATATGCTTCAGGTATTGATGTGGAAAGCTACAGACACAGCCTGTCTGCTAAGTGCACCAACTACTAGAGTATATACATTATAATTATAAATCAATAATAAATAAAAAGAAGTATAACTAAAAAAAAAACAGCCATGGGATTGAGATTAAACAGAAATTTTGTCTTACTTTTATGTTTGATTATTTATTCATTACCTTTGGTCACAAACTGAGTACTCCTTCAGACAAAAAATTGTTGTTCTTTTTAACTAGAGACTCCAGTCCATTTACATATTCAGTCTAACCGTATAAGGTAAAATGCCACCTAAATAATTAAAATGAGTTAACTAAATAGCATAATCATTCACTGTACCAGGGCAGGTGGCAAATGGAGAGGCACCTGCTGAAACAGCCTGTAACCAGGAGACATAATAGCAAAGCAGGACTGGGGGGAGCAAACTAAAATCCATACTCCTAAACCAATGGAAAACTACTACCAGGGTGAAACCCAAATAAAAATAACTGCTCTGGCACTAACACTGTTTAACAGAAAAATGAAACAATGAATTCATATTACATCTGATGGTAAAATATAGAGAGAGAAGTTTATAGAGATAAACAGATATGTATAAACACACAGAGTTATTCATGTTTGACCTGCCAAATATTATGTCCAGGTAAAAGGTTGTTGCCTCTTTTATTGGAGGCAGAAGGGAAAGATTTAACATAGCTATTACTGAAGTGATAACTTTTACTGTAATGTACAAGAACAATAGCATTTTAAGTTTAGTGTAGTTTCATAAGGTAAAACCACTTCCTTTACACAGATACACTTCAAGAGGAAAAGAAAAGCCTTTTGTTTACAGTTTTGAGTTATTTAAATCAGTTTAAGCCCCAATATTCAGCATTCTAAATGGCCTAACTTGGTCACCTTTAAGCTGTACACTTTCACCTCATTTAGTCTTCTGCATAGTGCACTATGTTCAGCAGTCAGTTACACTATAATAAACCCGAAATATCATGCTAGAATGAATTAGATTATAGTGGTAAGGCTGAAAATACATTTTCTGATAATGTATCTGCACATCTGCCAGCCACCAGTTCTCTCTGATCTGTGCACCTCAACTGAACACAGCAGGCTTTAGAATTTTCAAAGACTGGGTAAAGATTTTATTAATATGATAAAAGGCTGTGCACAGCTATTGACTATAAATCACTTGTATCAGAATTTCCCTATTTTGGAGCACAGGCAGCATATAAAACTTCAGTGAATTGTTTCCCAAGGCTTTCAAGTAATCTTTCTGTATTCTAAATTCTCCTCATTATTAAATTGGTTACTCAATCAATTCTTCGTATCTTATTCCTTCAAACAGGTGGAACAATTCTAATGCAGCTATACAAAACCATTCATTTTAAGTGTTTTATTTTTAGTGCAGATATTATTAAATACTTTGTTAGATCATCTGTAGCTTCTGCACGGGTAGAAAAACCTGGATAAAAAGATGATTGAAAACAGACACATTACTCTGGTTTTTGCACCTATGACTGAAGTTTAAACCAAACCCTGTCCACTAAGGTTAGTTCTTACATGTTCTAGATTTGCAAACAGTGGCAAAAAAAAATGTAAATAGAAGGTACTGACCACAATAATTTTAACAAAGGCTGGTCCAAGACAGCTGACATCTGGTCCAGGTTAAAGGCTACTGAAATCAATGAGAATCTTGCTGT
The DNA here is from genome assembly GCF_003984885.1 of Neopelma chrysocephalum. Classification (NCBI taxonomy): domain Eukaryota; kingdom Metazoa; phylum Chordata; class Aves; order Passeriformes; family Pipridae; genus Neopelma; species Neopelma chrysocephalum. Next base: position 1,918,793 of record NW_020897723.1, read on the forward strand.
TCCTTTAAAAAAACAAGCAATCAGAAACTCTGTTACAAATTTGAGTATATGTTATTTGCTGATAATGGCCCACGTCCTCTGATGCTCCCAAAGACATTATATGAGGCTCTTCCACAGGTACTTCAGAGCACAGCATTTCTGTGCAAGCTCATACCACAGCCTTAACTTTTATAATCAATCAGAATATTATATATTTTCCCCTAGGGGATCACAAGGGATTGGTGAGATATTAAGGGTAGATTAAAATAGTTGCTATTAGCAAAAACGAAATAATAAATTGTGTATTCGTGATTAATGAAGACTAGTTATGTATGTGATCAGCACATTCTTATTGGCACCTAAGCAGTTCAGGTTTAAAAAAAAAAAATAAAATCAAGCTCTAGATTCTAGAAGTTCCATTACCTTATTAAAGGTCCATAATTCATGGACACCTCTTGGCATATTTATTAATGACACATAAGATGGGAAATAGCATCGATATTGCTGCTTACTGCATTGGAAGATAAAAAAAATGCAGACTAAGTTTCTCCTCATTAAGAGGATGTAGGAGCTGCAAGAACATCAAAGTAATCTCTGTGCTCAATGGTATGATCTCTATTTTTCTAGGTCCTACATGAACATATAGAAGGATATTGAAATCATATATTTGACTAATGGATTGCAAAGACAAAACTTATTGACTTTAACAAGTCTACGTTTTCAACTAAAGTCTGTTCTTCAGAATTTAAATCAGAGGAGGGATTTAATAATTCTTAAAAAAAAAAAAGCTTAATAAAGGAGGGAGGGAGTGTGATGGTAATGGTTATGCTGACATTACTGGTAATGAACTGGTTTCTTTTACTTAAGTTTCACCAAGAAAAGATACCAATGATGCACATGATACATGAACTGCAACAAGACTAAAATCTCACATAATTTACACAGAATACAAAAAATAATTTGAAACATTTAGAAAGCTAAAAATATTTGTGTTTGTGCTTAATTTCCACACTTTAACGACCTCATCTATCATTGTTATTTATGACATGAAAAACTACAAATGGTTAGGAGGTATGGTAACAAAACATGCCCTTAATCTGCTCTTAAATCACTGCAGCATTCAGGGGGTGGGTTTTGCTGCTGCTGTTTTTCAGGCTTTTGCTTTTTGGATTCAGCATAACTGCAGAGAAGCAACTGAAGCACAACTTTATGTATGCTTCAGTCAGTTTATAAACTATTCTGTGTTTTCACCACACAGTTTTGGGTTTTTTTTCATTTTCAATTAATTTCTACTACTTTAGCACTTCTGCCGCTTTTGATGCAAGAAATTAGTTTCTGTGTTCATTTGCTGCACAACAAGGTCAGAATATAGTCCCAGGAAAGCCTGAGGAGCAACCAGCCATTAGACATCACCACAATTTAAAAATATTGAGTCAGGATTCCTGGCTGTTTGAAGAACTGTGTTCAGTGCACAGTCCAAGGAGTGACAAGCAGGACAGAGACAGATGAGAGCTTCCTCAGATCCCATGACACATGCATGGGATGCACACAGCTGATCATTTCCCATTAGACAGGAAAATGAAACTTGCTTTCCCTCTTCTTAGCACATGTTGGGAAGAACCCTGAGGGGTCTGACCCTTTGCCTGGTAAATTCACTTCATTTGTGATGTTTCTGGAACAAAGCGAGCGGCTCATTTCTCCCAACATTCAAACATTCTACCCTGACAAGGCTCTTTGGGTAACGAAGAGACTATAATTAACCCAAACCAAGTGATCATTGTTGGATTGGTAACAGCTCAACCCCTTATCCATAATTTCAGTGGCGGGTGCTATTTTGCTCCTGCTTCTTCACTGCTTTTAGCGAGACCAGACTCAGCCAACAGTTCTGCCAAGGAAAACCCTGGCAGCCAGAGGAAAACCTCACATATTCTCTCCTGGTTTTAAGCTGTCATAACTGGGCTCCAGCCTCAGTCCTGATCAGGGAGGGTGTCACTGTAGGGTAATGATGGACTTGATTTTACTTAGGATAAGGTCTGTGAAAGAAAAATACCAGCAAATTAAACACAAGGACAATGGGATCAGAACTTGTTGGTTATTGGAAAACATTGTTTTAACTAAATTTCCTGAAATGTTAGTGTGGCTCTCTGATTTCCTTCTGGATAATGCCCAGGTGTTTTTGCAAATCTTCAGCTTGATTCAGATACTATGCTCATACAGATCACAAAAAAAACACAGATCTGGTTCAGCATGGTTCACACTTCAACAAAGCAAGCTGGATATCAAATATTGAGTACCGGTAACAAGTGGCTCTTGATTCATCTGTTCCTTGAGAACTTAGATTGGTTGAATAAAACTGAATGAATTTAGTATTTCAGGATAATCTCAAGCAGAAAAAAGAAACTAATGTCATGAGAAAAATTACCTCCAGGCAAATGTTTGCTTAGCTTTAGTCAACATCTTCTTTCCACTGCCCATAAAATCTTTGATTCAAGAGAACACAAAGACAACTTACAGTCTTATAATGCATTTTTAAAATCCAGTACAGGGTATTTCCATCTTCACAGCAGGACACATAATTATATTCTCCTTAGGACAGGCTAAGCTGAAACCAACTATTGCTAACTATTATCTGTTTGTTGAAATACAGAAAGATTCTCTTTTCAAGGTACTACACTCAAATTTGCTTTGGGTAAAGGCCTTCTACCCAGTAGTAGAGCCAACTAATCCCATTCCTCAGCTGACATCAGCCAACATGCTGCTGCCAGCAGAAGCATAAATCAGTTCACATCATTTGATGTAGGGACATCATGGGGCAGGGGGGAGGGATGACATTCAGATAAATAAATAAACTTGCCACACTTGCACAATAAATCAATACAAAGTTATATCCATGACTTCTTTAAGTAATTTCAACTATCTTAAGGTAAGATTTTGTTTTAAAAAGTGGGGTAGGGGTTAACATTTGATAATCATCACTGATATGATAAAAGGTTGCTATTACCAATGACTTAAGGACTTCTTCCCTGTAATTTTCAGTTTATGAGTTTATAAATTGCTTTGTTATTTAGTGCAGGCTCCTTAAATCCTGAAGTCTTTATGCACTGGATGATAACAAATGGATCAGTTTTACCACTTATAATAGTTCAGTAAATCATGAAACAGTCTACCTTTCAGCAAAGCCATCATAGAGAACTTATCACAGCAAACCTATCAGTTGTTATTTCTGCCTATATACCTGACAAAGCTAATTCATGCTCTGTCTCCTTGGCACACTTGTTTTTTAGCAAGGTGAGAACAGCCTGGTAACTGTATCATTGCTTTGATTTGGTGAGGGACCTGCACATCCACAGTGTGTGCTAAAAGCACACCTCCTCCTCCTCCCAGGCTGATGTCAGCAGCGCTGCTGCAACAGCCACGGCATAAGGAAGGCAAAAAATCTGCTCCCCTGCCAGCTGGAATCTTGGGAAGAGCAGCAGAACCAGCCGTGCCATTAGGCTGCCCAGGATCTCCTACCACAAAATCAGAAGGGCCTCCACAGCAGCGTCCTGGTGAAGGTGTTGCCCATCTCCAGGATGTAAAATGACAAACAAGCAGACACAGGGGCAGGGTTTTAGGGAGGTGCTGTAAGGGGGGAAGGTGTCTATGTTGTATGGAAAATTAAAGCACTAAAATACTGGCCATTCAGAGAGAAAATAGAGAAAAGAAAGAAATAGGAGGATTCACATATCTACAAAAATAGACAAAAATCACCGAATCACAGAATCTGATGATGCAAAAAGGTGATGCTAGAGGTGCTGGCCACTCCCAGTATATTCCCACTACACAAGAAAAGCACTGAGTTAACTCTGTGAAACAGAGTTAACAGTTACTTACTCAGAAACAGCTGAGTAAGTAATTTTTATTGGGTTACTCACTACTGCTAAATTCCCTGTCTCATTAAAGCTGGTTTTTGTGTAAAACTCTGCGTACACAACTGCTGGGGTACTTTTCACACAAGTAGGTGCTGTGTTTAATAATGAGGGACCTCACGTGCAAACACTGGCACACACCTGACACACTGAATTCCCCAGTCAGGTACACGCAGTCAGAGTGATGCTCTGGCAGTGGCATTGGTCTGAAAATAACTCTCTTCAGAATCTTCTTCTGATGTTCTGTTTGAAATTCCTAGTCCTCATTCTCAAGGAAATCAGAGACTGCTTGAGGAGCTGTAATGGCACCATCACATTGAGAAAAGGAAGCCATGATGCTGCTCTTTAATAAATCAATGCCTCTTTGGCTGCCTTCCAGACCACAAAAACACTTGGGCATCTTTGCCTGCCTTTCATTTTGTGACTTGTAGGACTCTCTCCATCATGTTGATGTCTGCAGATATTCTCCACAGCCCTTTCTTTGTTGGTTTTTTTTTTTTTTGGCTTCTGTAGTGAGACTCACTGAACATTCCCCTTTAATAGGTCTCAGATTATGGTCTTCCAGCAACCCTTGACATTTACTGAAACCATCTGTGCATTAATGACAAGTAAGTAGCGAGACAAGAGTTAAGTGTTTTCTCAATACATGCACTGTGCTGTATGTACATGTATGCCCAAATTTGGATTTGCAGAAGTGACTCAAATTGTTTTGAGATCACTTCAAATATACTGGGAAACTTCTGCCCATCAGTCCAAACTAGGTGAGGGAACCCAGGGAATGTCAGGAGACAAAATGAGACGAAGAGTGCCTGCTTGGAGTCTGGTAGAGGGAATGTCTTCCTGTTGTTTTGGAGCATGACATATCTGTTAATGGATCTGTTCTTGTTCACACTGAATGCCTAACAATACAAAGACTCATCTCTAGGTTTAGAATTTCTTTAAACAGGACACAGTTGTTTCTGAAGGACAGGTATTTCTAGAAGAATTAGCACAAGATGCAACTACGTGTAAAGAAGTCCTTGTAGTTGAGTAGCTGCACATGCACCCTGCAGGTAAATGCACACAACATTGCTCCAAGGAACACACTGAGACAAGAGACCTGTGCCTTGCTTCCCCCACAGGGACAAGCAGATGATGACTAGGTCACTACACCCCTTCCAACACCCCCACAGAAGGAATGATTTTTCTTTCTCTGGTCTAAAAATTTTGGGCAGTATGCAGCTTGTTGCAAAAGGTCAGATTTGGAATACTTTTGCCTGTGTGTTTCAAGCATTACAAAGCCTGTCAGCCCTCTGATTCCACACCCACTTGCACAGCAACCCAAAGGCCAGTAAACCAGACAATGATCAAACCAACCTGTGCACACTTCAGACCACCCCACTGCCTTCTGGTACTGTCAGAAACTCCTTCAGCAAAGTGGAGCTGGATTCCCTGACTACTCATTCTCACAATTACAGAGTTCACTTATCACACAATTCTTTGGTCTGAAATCAAAATACTCCCTGCATTCTCTCCTTACACGAGCTGCCCATTCCTCCAGTTATTAAATTGATTGTACATTAGAGATGCCACACTTACCTCAGACACTCTCCATTAGGAGGGATCCAGCCTGTACACTAAATATTTAATTTGGGCTCTGAGATGCTCTGAATCTATGTATTCTCTATTTTCCTAGGGGGTTCATGGTTCATATCAGTTGGATACTTCTTTCCCAGCAAAAAAATGCAAAGTTAACTATTTCCAACAGCAAATGCACATGTACTGACACCGAAACAAAACAAAATAAAACAAGTTACATCCTATTCTGAAGACAGTGAAATTCTGGAAGTATAAGCTCATTTCCAAATCTAAATGTAGATCCTTGTGATAGTATAGACTGAAAATACTTTTGTGTACATGTGAAAACTGAGATTTTTTTTTTCTTCCTCAGGAGGGAAATTGTCCCGTAGTGACATCACATGGAGCAATTGTTCCTCACTTTACTGTCCCACCGTTCATCAGAGACAAATCACTGACATGATGGCAACATTCTGATGCAGCCTGAGATTACTGCACAGTTCTGAAGCACTTCCCAGGACAAAACACTGTTGGCACTTTGAGCGAGACTGAAAGAGAGCATCAGCAAAGGGCTGACCCAACATCTGCTGCTTTTGTCTTCAAAAAAAACTATGCCCATGGGAAAAAGGAGCAGCCTGTGTGACCACAGCCTTGGGTAACAGTATCACTACCCCTTCTCTCTGGGACTACATCAGTCCCAGTTGGGCTCCACACACAGAGTAAATTGCAAAATGCTGATCAAAGGCATCACAGTCTTTTACTGCTTCTCACCAAGCAAGACCTTGCTAAATCACAGCATCTTTGCAAACAAACAATATTAAAGCATTTCAAAAGATACTCTGATTTCTTTTTTATTTTGACACATGAAATTGAATGTGCTGTTGTGGAAAACCAGCAAAGAACATTTAGAATTGGGTGCCCTGCTTCTATTTAGTGACAGTCTCTTAATTCCACACAGAGCAAAGGGGTAACTAGCAAGGCTTCTTTTCCATTATGACCTGCACTTCAAACAAGGAAATTCCCCACGAGCAGAGCTCATTAATGCAATTCTTTAGAGGCAGCAAGACTCCAGACTGCAGTATCAGGTTGCATAAAGCCCATCTGGCCACTCAGAGGTGATATTTTGTGTTGTTTTCCTCTGAGCATTCAACTCAGCTGCTCCCTGTGCACTCAGTTCACCAACCAGACTGAACTAAACCCTTCCATGGTTATGGATATGGAAACATGCAAGTCAGGGAGCACAAAGACCTCATTAGACATATCCTAATTTTTTCTTTGATTAAGATACATCTTTTAAGACTACTTCTATGCTGCAAATTCTGACCGTGCTTGGATTCTTAACTGCACCTGGCCAAGGAAGGAACGTTCACTCCCTGTTTTCCCTGCATTCCAGCAGGAACCCAAGGAGCCAACAGGCAGAGATGTGCACCTGCCTGCTCCATCTAACACACCATCAACACTGGGCTTTAGTTCCAGCAAACAGAGCAAAACAAACAATGCAGGAACATGGCAAGCATTTGGCTGGGATTTAGTTGAGAAAACCACGCAGGGACATAAATCTGCTTTTGCTTTTTACTGTAATAACATCAAAAAAATTTTGTTTCAATGGAGTTTCCTCTACATTATATTGTCATATGAATTGTGATATGATTACAGTTGCATGGTTACTCAGATTCTTTCTAGTTTTAATAACAAGAAAGTTATTAAAATAAGTTTTATTTTAATAAGTGTTTTCCAACCCTTTCAAAATAAAACTTGGATGATTCTGAATGAAGTATGAAAACACAGCTCCATTAAACAATTTGAAAAACAGGATTTTTTTCTCCTTTCAACCTTTTCTAAATAAAAATCCATGTTTTTCATATCATTATATATTTGGTATCATGTAACCCAGGTGAAAATTCCTGGGAGATTTCAATATTAAAGATGGGAGGTGCCAGTTACAGTGAGAAGAAAAAAAAAAAGAACAAGGGGTGAGCTAAATGATGAGTCTGGATTTTTTTTCCAGTGCCTGCAGGTTTTAGATGTAAATGTAAGTGCACAAAACTGTGTGCCTGGAATTATTAGGAAGCAGAAGTATTTGCAATCTTCAATCCATCCTAAGTAGCAAACAAATGATGAGTTACCTACATCACATGAATTGACTCATCATCATCTGATCATGAAATATTGTGGAAATAAAATAGGAGATTAATGCAATCTACCTTAAAACTCCCAGGTACTGTGTTAAGTACAAAAGACAAACCAGAAATCTATGGGTGTATCTGAACCAGAGACTACTTGGGCCAAAGGCAGTATCTTACTCTGTGCTTGTGAAGTGCCTGTAATTTATGGTGCTATATAAATGATTTTTAACAAGGATGAAAACAGTTGGAGAAAGCAGTAGTTCAGAGAATGAGGAGGGGGAAAAAAAAAAGAGAAATGAGCTGATAGCATATGAAGTAATCTATAGCACGAAGGGAAAACCAACCAAAAGGTAATAAAACTATTCATTATGTGCTCTTTGGAGGGCAGCTGCTCTCAAGTAGCAAAGTGACCTTGAGATGAACACCACTTTTTACTTCCACTATTGTACTCAAAGACATCTTAAGAATCCAAAGGCAGAGACAACTGCTGTATGAAAGAAATGCTGTAAATGGAACTTGTGAGCACAGAGGATATCTGTATTTTTGCCCATTACCTACAGAATAACAGATTCCATGGCATCTGATTACATACTCGGGATACATCCGTAGCCACTCCTTCACATTAAGGGCTTAAATTTCTGGTGTTAGTGGAGCATATAAAATGCCTGTGATATGAGGTACTTGGGTTTTATATCTCCCTCTCCCTGTCTAAGCCATACTGTCTTTAAAGCTAACAGAGGTGATCAAAGCTCCAAAACACACACCAGCAGGAGGAAAAAACACTCCCAAAACAAGGTCAGCTTCTCCCAGGGGTGCAAAACAACAAAGATGCTACAAATCAGCAAAGCATTTCTGCCTTTCTCAACTTCATGGCTTATGAAATGCATCCTCTAGATCTCATGCTACAAATAGAAGAATACCAGCTGAGCATTTCTTTCACCCCGCCATCAATTTGTCCCCAAACTGTCCACTGACATTGGTGATTGTCTCAATCAAGGGGCGCTTGGTTGTGTTGAACTTCATGAGGATCACATTGCTACACCTCTGCATCCTCCCCAGGTCCCTCTGGATGACATCCCTGCCCCACACAACTTGGTGTCATCAGCAAACTTGCTGAGGGTGCCCTTGATCCCACTGCCCTTCTTCAGGATACATTAGGAAAGCATCAAAAAGATCCAGGGATGTATGTTTGCTGATCTTACTGTCCCAACAGCCTCTGTAAACACAGTGAAAAGTGTGAAACCCTGGCTAATTTAGTTTTTTCTAAAGAAAGTTTTGCTGCAAGGTTTTGTGAAGACAAGGCAAATTATTAAAGTTATTTTTAAAATTCTGTACTTCTCTTCATCTGTCTTCCAACAACAGGAATAGCTCCCTGCTTGAGCCCAAAACTTCAAGATGGTGCAAAATCACTGTCAGCTTGATAAAACATGGTTTGGTTTTGTTTGTTTAGTGTACCTTCTTTTTATTTCTTTATCCTGCTTCCTGGGAATTACATACAGCTGCTTGGGATTTTGTACCAAGAAAACCATTCCTGCTGAACACAAAGAGAGACTTGGCTTTCAGGACAACTTGGGATTTTGCAGCAGAATAGAACAGACCACAGTTACTGTTTAGGTACTAATAAAAGATTTCACCCTTTATGTAACACTATGGTGGATGTGCAAACCATGACAGCATGTCAGCTACAAGTCTGTAGGACTGGATCTTTAAACTGTATGTTATATATATATACACATATACGAAATATTGATATATGTTTGTATGTGCATACATACATATAAATATTGATGCATGCATCTGAGTTTTTGTTTAGGATTAACTTATTCTTCCTTGTAATTCTACTGCTTTGAAAAAATTTGGCAGCTACTTAAAAAAGCATAATCAAATGGTTTTGTAGAGTGGTAAACCTGACCAGTGTAAACAAGAAAGGTTTAGAAGGATTTTACAGAACATAAAATGACCATTAACATCAACACTAGAACATGATGCCCATATTACAATCAATATTCCTTCATTCTCTCTACTTGAAAAAATACTGGTTCAAGACTGCATGTCCTAATAACACTACACTGTTTGGATAGTTCATATGAGGGTTTTTTTCAATTATTACAACATTCTTAATGCTTGCTTTGTTCCCTTTAAAAATCTAGTTGCTTTGTCAGATATTTTATATATGAGTAAATGATAATAGAAATACACCAGGCAGAAGGACCAAAGAGTATGTTAAAAATCCAGCCCAACTACCTGCAACTGAAAAGCTTTTCCTATTTTTTCAGTTTTTTTCAAAGAAAAATAAATAATACAAGCCAACGGCACCTCCAACTCCGAACCATACAATAACCCCAAAACCCACACAACCCCCACCCAAGCCAGAAAGGCCTTGTGGAAACATCCTGAGAAAAAAAAACAAAACCAACCAAAAACCTGCAAAAAACACAAAACAGGCAAGGCAAAAAAAAAAAAGCCAACCCAAATTGCACTGTAAACTAGATAGTGTTTCCTGCTTGAATGAGGTGTGACATTAAAGGCACTATGATCTTTGCTAGTCAAATTGCCTAAGCAACAGCAGAGGTTGAAATAATAAGTCAGGATAGTATAAACACTGTTAAAGCTGTGCACTCAAAGGTCTGGTTTCAAGATGATCAAAGACAAACTACAAAAGCTGTGTGAAAAAAGAGCTCCCTCTCAACAAATACAAACTAAGCAAGAAAACCTTTCTTCTTTTCTAGGCCAGCATCCCCGACCGCAGCGAGTGTTCTGCAACAGAAGCTGGATGAAGTCACTGCACAAAGTCTGTACCAAAAGTTGCTGTTCTGAGGGCAGGAGCTGCTCCCAAATCCAGGGTGGATCCAGTGTCGTGTCTTGCTCATGTTTGTGTAGCAGGGGGAAAAGAGAACCAGGGTATTGAATTCATGTTGGGCACTGGTTCAGCCCTTGTGCCCACTAAATCCATTCCCTTCTATCCCTTCAAAAGTTTACCACTTCCAGAACCTTCATTACACTTACTGAACTACTTCCTAAAGCAATTCTCTATCTCTGCCTGTCTCTATATAGCTGTGAGTCTAAATACACATTGAGGAGCTGCTGAAATCCCTAGTGTGCTGCAACTCTAGATGGAATCCACCTGTCACACTAAATAAATGGGTAGTTAGTGAAAACATTGCTTCAGCCCCACCAAATATTACTGCAATCCTTCCATTTCAGCAATTATGAAGCACCATACAGAGAAAATACTTGACTGTGCAAAAATCAAAGTAGAATTCAAAAGAAAGTGGCCTTTGAACAGTAGAAAATCCTCTCCCTGCTGTTCTCGGAGAGAGATGCCAAAACAACATCAGGAGAGGAATGGAAGGTTTTCTGAAAGGCATTCCATCAAGAGCAGAGTCAGGACAATACCTAAAGGCCTCTTAACTATTCCTGAAAGAGTTTAAAGGACCCTGAAGTAAGTGGCACCACTATTCAAAGCTCTGCAAACATTTTTTCTTCTCTTGATCAAAGAGGCCCAACAGCAGTGAGCATTTGGAGGTAACAGTGAGCATTTGGAGGTAAGAGCATCCTCCCGGGGAGAGGCCGTGTCACCTGGAACATGAACCACAACAATTTGCATTACCTTGCCACTGTTATTTCTATGAATCACCATAGTACTAAACAACAAATTGGAGGCCAGCATTAAGAGTCACTATTCTTGAGGAGGCTCCTAAAGTTTGCCAAGCAGACTCCAAGAGAATTTTACGTTTCTCTGGTTGCCTTCCCTCCCCGCCCCACCCTGGTACATATTCATGTCAAGGGAAGTGAAAATTTAAGTGAACTCACATCCTTACAATTACCCCTTCTCCCCACAAATTTGGGGGGCTACTGACAATACTTTTATTCTTTTTTAGATCTTAGCCCCAATGATTCTTTCCCAAATTGTGATGTGAATTACTCTTCATGGAACCACTGGGAACAGCGTTGGGAAGGTGGTGAGTGAGATTACTCTAATTTCATTCCATGTCAATGTGTAATACAGTTCAGGAGCCAAAAATAGGCCTTCTTTTTGATCTCACCTACCTGTATCTTCACACTACACCTACATGGATGATGACACATGCAGCTCACTGCAAGAATAACTACGGGAACTAAAGAAGGATCATTTTAAGGCACTTGTCTGGCACGTCAAATGCAGCATAACCTACATATTCCTAAGGAAAGGACGAGTAGTAAACACATCAGATCGATCCAACTCTACTAGTACACCTTAGCTTTTCCCCTTTTAACCCTTTTTCCTTTAAGAGAGGGACATATACTATTGAGTAGTTCCAAATTACTCTCCCAGGCAAAGTGTACACGGGCTGTTTGCAAATGCAGAGCAGAGATTTTCGGAAGGAAAGGCAAACAGTGACATTTTTATCAGTAGCCAGAACAAGCTGCTCAGTTTTGCAGAAATGCTGTGAATTACTGTGTTCTTTCTCGTAACAAGACATCACTGACTCACAAAACAAGTTTATTATACAGCTTTCTTTTTCTCCAGCCCAATGTGAGAAGAGGTAGATTGAAAGCAGGGGTTCTTTGGCCAGGCACTACCTAAGTTCTGCCCTGCTGTAACCCAAGGAAGTGATTTCAGAAAACCCTCCTCTACTTCACAAATTGCTTCTACTCTGATTCTCTTCTTCTCTCTTCAGTTGCTTGGTTTTGCTCAGCTCAAACTGATTAAAAAATTAGCATCTGCTAATCTGAATCAAAATTTACCTCCTTAGTGCATCAGAGGAACACCGTACACGAGAAATATCAATGGATTATTCTTAGATCACTGGAGAAAGCTAATACCACCATGATGAGCTTCAAAAATTTTCTTCAAAAAGTTTCCAGAAAAACTCATCCACACAGCTGAGCACATTACAAACCTGATGAATTAATGCACTGAACAAAAACACTAAAAAGGCTAAATACTGCAGGATTAGCGTTGCTTAAAAATTATGCTGGACGTAAATGCCTTTGTTTTTGTTTTCTCCCTACCTGGCATAACTTTGATACATTTTTTGGCTCCATGTCAGAGCTTATTGGATTTACCATTTAAAAGACAAGCCAAATAGAACAATACTGAATGCAATATCTTTTTTTGTCTCCTTGAAAATTAGAGTACTATAAAAATATAAAAGTTGATATTAAATACAAGATGATAGTAAAACCCTGCCCTGCCCATTTTTCAGACCAGAGAAGGAACTCTGGCTGCATATAATGCATCTTGATAATAAGCACATGTGAAAGCAGCTGTTAATTAGAGCAACAACTAGGTCACTTAAAATTTCAGGTCGAGGAAGCTAATCACACCATTTACCATTAGACCTCGTTGGTATTCACAGGAACATTTATAAACCCTCCTAACATTAGAGTTTAAAATTGCTCTCTGCCCACCTTGGAGAGCTCATCAAGTGTTGCTGCATGAGGACCAAAAGCTTATGTAGCACAACTCATGTCAGTGCAGATACAGGAGTTCACTTGAAACAATTATGCTGAGTTAATAGCGCAAAATAATAAATTATGAGTTGAGAGGAAGGTTGGGTAAAGCTTGGTGAGCTTTAAGTTAGCCTGTACATTTAAGTGATGTCCTTAGGCTATGATAAAAAAATAAAATGCTAGGTTAAAGTCAAAACAGCAAAGAAGGGTCAGTGGAAACAGCAGACAGACTTCTGAGGCTGTCACTGCCCATTTTCAGAGCTTTATGTACTACAGCTTATTTCTACCTAAGGCTGGTATCCTGATCTTCTTCCCAGCCTTAAATAACCTGGATCATTCCTGTTTCAAAGTCTGTTTTTCAGACCTAAATATGAGCAGAAAAGTGTTTTTAAATGATTTTGAGCAAGCTGTGAGTTCTGTGTCTTTCCAGGTCGTTTATAATGCATCAGAATGACAATTACATTAAGCTCCACACAGCGACTCATAAAACAGCAAGTGGCAGCAGGAAAGAGTCAGAGAAGAGGAGAGGGGTGTAACTGTCCAAGAAGAGATTTATAAATCAGGATTAGATAACACAGAACAGAGTGAGGGGGACTAAACAGTATCATTATTTTCTTCAAAGGAAATCCTGATGAAGCACAGTGTGTGGATGGAGGTGGAGAGAGCAATAATGAGGACTCAATTTGCCTTTAAAAACACACTGGTTGTTTAGTACAACTTGATTTAGATGACAGCAGATTAGAAAGCAAAAAGAAATTAGAGAAGTATGAAAATAATTATTATTCAAGGCAGCACATTGTAATGAAAATCATTGCTGAGAGAAAGTAAAACTTGAAAAATGGCATTGATGCTCTGTTTATTTTTAAAAATCAGATGGAAATAAACCAAACTCATCTTGTGTTATGTATCCAAATGGAATAAAAAAGCCCCAACCAGCCATGCTAAAGATAAAATTCCCATAGTTTTCTGTATGATTTCTCGTTTAGTAATTCAAGTATAAACAGTAATGTCTAACTGGGAGTTGTACCAGGTTGGCAAGGTGAATAAGTTACCAACTTGTGGTTTCCATCCTTTTCAAATCTTGAGTAGAAAGGGGTGAAAACACACTGGCTTCCTTAATTATTAGGATTATCGCTCATTGTAAATGTAATGTATAATGGCCAGAGGCTTCAATGAGTTTCATTACTCTAAATGCTTTATTCCAGAACAGTGACACTCTGCTTTGCATTTAGAATTTAAAAGGCAGTGAAACAGCTAAGAGGTGAGAAATGCCTGAATAAATGATAATAGTCAGAGTCAGATATTTCTTGGTATAGCCACACAATGTCTAATTATTTATTTACACTATTAGGATTTTAACAAGCCTTTCTTTTGAAATTTCTTTATGACTTGTAAACTAAGGAATGACTAGGGAATCAAAAAAGGACAGTGGCAGACATATTCATTTTACAATTAGCAAGGAGGGTGGGAGATAATATGTCTTTTTAATTTTATATTATTAGGTGATGTAAGGATAAGCTGGTTTAACAAACACAAGTGGATGATATTGGCATTTTATTGTTTTAACCCTGTTTTCTTGTTCTATTTCAATTCTTTCAGTTGGGATGAAACAATATGTTACTGTGAAGAGACTGCCTCACATCCAAGTATTCACAGGTAGGTCACAAACCCCAAAAGAAGAGACTGCAGGCCTGTAAAAGCTATTTCAGCCACTAAACATGACTTTAACAGCCCTGCTCAGCTGGAGAGACAACCTAAAAGTGACAGAATGGTCAAGGTACACCCTCAGAGTGTTGAAGCATCTCCACACAATATATTTAAATTTCAATGTGTTGCATCACAGCAGACAAGCTGTGAAAACTCCAGTAGATCCCTGGCACTGGGGAGGGTTTGGATGGTTGATGACCAGGCAGGGGAAACGAGAAGCTCTGTATTTTTTGCTTTTTCTGTGTCTGTCTGTGTGAGACTTTTTGGGGGTTCTAGTTTCTGTTCTACATCCCCAAGCTCTTCCTCTGGGTGGGGTGTTGCTTTCCCGGCATCCCTGACTCAGGAGCAGAGTTTACACTGGTACCTGTGTTTTGTGTCACAGAAACATCACAGGAGTGGCAGGAGATGATGTACCTACTTTTAGTAGGTTACAGATGTGGTTTTGTCTGTAGTTGTCATGTTTTGATATGGCACAAAGCCCTGAGCTCATTGTTAGATGTAAATGTGTAATACTGGTATAGAAAGATACATGAAATTTTTACTGCATCACATTTTATCCACTACTTTGGAATTCCACACATTTTTACTTGAAGAAAAAGCTGGCAGCCTCCTCACATTATATTTAAAAACAATGTTTTTCTTCGTTCAAGGGAGAAAATAAAACCAAATGAAAACTTCCTTTGTTCTCAAGGCACTTCTACCTCTCTAAAAGCTTGTCCTTCAGGTACTATTGCAATATTTTAGCTTTGACAGCTGCTCTGTTGAGACATGACTACTGATAAAACAAAGCTTTGTCACTCCAGCTCCAGTACAATGGCAATGCACATGTCAGCAAGAAAAGAATTGAGGACAATATGTGATGCATCATTCTTGCATAACTTGTTTACCAAAAATCCCATTACAAGTGTGGTGAGGACCAGCTGAAGCATCTCAATATGTTGGTGGAGTTAATCTAATGAATGGCTGAATGCATGAGAACCCTGCACCATGTACATTAAGATTAGAGTAGGTTCTTTATACTTGCAAGTCACGAAGTCATAGCTGATGTTCAGTAAACAGCAAACCAAAAAAAATGCTGCTTTTACTATTTCCAACAATATTTTTGTTTGTACAGAAACTCACAGTTCCTTCAGGCCTCTCCCTCTCTACTTCCACAGGGGACTTCGAGTAAATACTCATCATGTGATATTAAACAAATGTAGGTCTATTAACCAACATATGGATGAAGAAAAGCTTTTGTTTGGTTGGGGTTTTTTTGTTTTAGTCAAAGAAAGCTCTTATACCTTTCCAACCAAATACTAGAATCAATCAGAAAATACTTGCAATCAAAAATACTTGCAACCTGCAGAGATCTGTAGCGTTTAAAGGGAGCAGGGACTAAAACCTGTTTAACACAGTCACTTTAACACAGGAAAAGGGGAAAACAAAATAAAGGTCAGCAACCTGGGCTCAGGAACTCCATCCTGTTTGCAGACTGTACACAACCAACAAACACACTGAAATAACCAGCTCCCTCACACTCCTAGCACTGATTTCTTCTGAAAGTACACAGACTATAAAAATCCAAAGGATAATTCTTGTTTGAAACAATCTAGTAGTGGAGACAGACTGAGAAACACAGTGACCTTTCCCACTAGACCTTCACCTGGCACATAGGAAGGGTTTGCTGAGTGTCAAAAGAGGTCCTGTGAAAAGTTATTTACTGCCAAATCTCACTGCATTATGGAAGAAAAACCTGGATCTACTCTAGCTGTTTTATATTGAGATATGCACAGTATTTACCAACAAGCAACAAATGAACTAAATATGCTTCTCTTAAATTAAGTAATCCATCTGTCAATAGCACAAACTAGACTCTGCTTATGTTTGAAAAGAACAGAATATATTATGCAAATAATATTTGCATAAGCACTTACCCTTAGCTGGTCTCTTTCACAACTCATCTGTTGTTTTGAACTCTACAAGAGGAAAAAAGAACACCAAAATAACTTTGAAAGCATAACATTCTTGCCACAACAAAGCTGCTAAATCTACCTATCTTACACATATAAATCTTGGAAATGTGTCTAAACACAATATTGCATTGTGGATCTAGATAGAATCATTACTGCAAGAAAGTTTTTTTCCCCACTTATATTTTAAAATTACAAAAGGAAATGAACCAGAACCCACAACAAATCTGAGGTAGAAAAGCATTTTGTTTTTTTAGATTTGAAACACTTCATTGGTAGTTCAGCTCAGGAAGAAGCTTTCCCCTGTTTCTGTTCCATCACGAGTCTGTGCTGTATTTCTGAACACCCCTCTACTAAGATACCATGATACATTCACAGCACATCTAAGAAATAAAGATATGGAGGCTTCATATAAGTGATAACACACATTCCTATGACAACTTCCAGTTCTGATCAGGTGTAAGAATAACTCTGAAGATGATTTGATTCCACAGCATATTTTTTTCCGTGCTGCTGTCTCTGTGTTTTGCCAGGTTTATGAGAAATGCTCTCCAGAGTGTGAGAGCTTTGCTCAGGAACATACTCAGATGTTGATTTGTCCAGCCTACGGTGAGAGGTTTTTTTTAGTCTGGTTGGTTTTTGTTTTGTTTTTTTTAAAAAGAAGTATTTTAAGAATATTTTATAATCATTAGGTAGTATAATTAGCCTTGAAAGTGCAATCAGTATTTCTGTCATTAATGTACATGGCAAAGAGTTCATAAAACATGAAATCTGATGCAAGAAAAAATTCAAATCTGAATCTTCAGAAGTTCAGAACACACTTTTTGCTACTTTGTACTTAGAAAAAGTTAAAGCATGGACTAACACCCATTTGTATAAGCTATTTTCACTCTGTAGTGATGATGAAAAACTTCTCAAAGTTGGGTTACTGCAAACAAATAAAGCTGCCAGCCCTTTTTTCAACATAGAAGAAAGAATCCTAGTAAGGAAGTTACAAGCTAAACCTTCTACATGGACAGCAGAAGTTTTACAAAGCAGTCCCTGTATGAAAACACAAAGTCTAACAGAAACAAATGCTCTTTGAAGTTCTCTTGCAGGGAATAAAATGTAAAGGAATTCAGCATAGGGCTAATTACACTTCCCCTGAGGAGTCAAACTAAGTACAGCTAAAGTCACTATCACTTGCAGACTAATGATTCCACTTCTCAAAGTTCATGACTTTACAGCATTTATAAATTACTTTAAGGTCTTACTAGTCTGCACTATAAGTGTGCTTGTATAAGTCTCAAGAGTTAATTTCAGACCTGAATTCCATATGAACCTCTTCACATTGATTAAAAAAAATAAAACAGAGTATTTGAGTTGGAAGGGACCTACAATAATCATCTAGTTCCTTCATTGGAAATGACTGTGAAGAGTCTTTTGGAAAGACTGTCTGAAATTTATATTAGCTGTTTATAGCAAATCCCATTTTAATATAGGGAAAAATGGCTTCCAATTGTACTTTTAATATCATCCTCGAAAAGAATGTGTTGTCCTCTTCCCCATGGGATGAAACTTTTGGCTCTGACCTCACATTAGCTGCCCAGATTTACAGACATTCTGCCTTCAGACAGAAAGGTGACCAGGGTGGTTAAAGATATGGAAATACATCTAGACAGGGAAGTAGGAAGACCAGGATACTTCATCCTGGAAATGAGACAGCCGCAAAATTTGTACAAAACTAACAATATTTGTAGAGTAGAGCAAGGGTTATAGTTATTGATTACTTAAACAGGTAGTTAATTCTGTGTTTTAATTACTCTGCTACTGTAATATGAAACACAAACCTGACAAATACCTGACAGCTCAGCCACCAGAACAGGACATGCTATTTAAGATTGAAAAGAAGTGTTTATGAACAGTGGGAGAACACAAGAGAGAGGCAAGGAGTGAATAAGAGCCCAGATGTACAAGTCAGGAGAGGGTGACTGCACATTAACATCCAACTGCTCCTCCACAGTTGGCAGCAAAAGAAACAGAAGAAAAACATCCATTTATTTAACACAAATGGCTTTCTTATGATTGTGAAATACTGTTTTAAAATATACTTCTATTCAATCTGCCACCACATCCATGGCACTCTGGTTACTGAAAGAAAGAGAGAAAAACAGTGGGGGCAGCAAGCAGGACACACCAATGCCAGCAATTCCCTTGGTTCTAAGTTCAGCAAATACTTGAATCCAAACTGTGTGTTTTAGCTAAAATAACACAATCCATTGCAGGATGAACATCCACCTACACAGCTCCCCCATCACCCTTCACACTGGGAGCTTTCCAGAACAAAAGCAACAAGGCTTAGTGAAAAGGCATTATTAGGATGAGATTAAAAAGAAAAAAATGAAACAAACCAAAACTTCCCTTGATGAAAAAAATCCTTTTCGTACTTTAAACACTGATGGCATCTGTCTGTCTGTCTGGCCCTCTATTTATCAGTTCAAGTTTATTAATGTACATCTGGGAAAGGCTCATTTTGACACAAGCAGCTTTCTGTGCATCTAACCAGTGCCAAATTTGCTCTCTCATTTTGTCTTTTTTTGCTATCCGTGCCAGTTTAAGAGAGACATCCTGGCAGTACTGAGCACTTAAGGGAAAACATAAATAATGCATTTACAATATGTAAACCTGTACAGATAAATGAGAAAAACTGAAAGCTATAACATATTTAATTAATGATCAGGAGCCCCTGGAAGCAAACCTTGTGCATATCCTGCAATTTTAAGTACAGTGCTTCTCAATCCTGAATTTACTTTGTTATGTCTCTGGATTGAACCATGTGCAATGAACTATTTATTTATTTTAGCTCAAGACTGCTTGAAGAACCTGGTCAGTACGTTGAGTGTCATTGTGTCAAGCTCTCACACACTGTGAGTTTAGTGAAAAGAATTCCTAAAAGATTGATCCTCTTTAAAGGGTTTCATCAAGGAAAAATTTTCAAAGAACTTGAACAATATTTCAAAACTACAAGTCTCTTTATAAGACAGAAGGCTTAGAAGATGCTCATGCTGTCAGGCTCCATCATTTTAAACCCAAAAAAGACCCTTTGGAAATACTGTGCAACCTGCTGGTGTCATTCTCCAGGGAGCTCATGACTAGAAGGGGGAAATTGGTTTTGTTTTCTTTAAGTAACAGTAACAGGTGGGAGACTGAAGATCTTTTAAATGTATTTATCAGTCATCCACTCTTTCTAAGGACACACAATGCCTACCTCTGAAGGAACTGGAAAAAAGAAAATGGGACCCATGTATGCATGAGTGGATAGATGAGGGAGTGACAGCACCACTCCAGGTGATAAGGAATGCCAACAGTCCACCTGGGAAGGTTTTTTGCTGTCAAGGTTTTTAAGTGTCATTTTAAAGAAAGGGTTTAGGTGATGGGGCAAGGAGAACAACAGGGTGGTGACAAGGATATTTACAGAATGTGCCACTTAAAAGGTAAAAGGAAAAAGTATTCTCCTTGCAGTACAACATTCCCAAGTATTTGTTTTACATCTACAAATTCAAAATGCTTTCAGGATTGAGAAAATCCTTTGAAATGGAGCACGGCCCCAGTGGTTGAAAAATAACCAATGGACATCTAATGTCTTTTATATTTTGTCACAAACATTTGAGGTAGATGGACACCCTGTGTTCTGAAACCAGTGCCTGTGAAACCTTCCTGTTTTCCACTGAGCACTCACTGCAATTACTCAGCCACGATTTTCTGTGCAGCTTCAGACACCCAGGAAAGGCCCTCTAGCACTGCTCTCTCTCTCTTTCCACCTCAAAAAAGGCCAGTGCAAATATGATTACCTGAATTGTAACAATATTCCTGTTTTCATTAGGAAAGGATAGCTTACAGTCAGTATCTATACATGAGCTGTGGAACACGAGAGCCAGATGTGAAAGACTTAGCACTGCTCCCAGTCACAGTGCTTTTACCAGAACTTAAACTTCCTAACTGGTGATTGCTCATTCACCTGATTGAGGCCTTATATTTCTCCCCATTCATAGATCTAACAGCTGAAATTAAACCATAGATTATTCCATACTAGTTGTGTTTCACTAGATACTTTGGGACATTTCATACTATTTGCTAAATCCGTCTGTTGGTGTTTTCTCTCATTAGATATTCATCTCACTGCAAAAATCTTTTGTCAAAAATTAAATGCTTGTGTTTTTACCTTGCCACGCTGCCCAAAAATGCTGTGCCACACAAGGAGACACACCATGCACTGCTGCATTTCATATGGAAACAGTCACTCCCCTTGCATCATTTTATTACATATTAGTGTTCATTATCTCATTGCCCTACAGAATTCTGAAGAAATGATGCTTCAAGTTATTTAATATGTGGAGAGGGTATGGGCTTGTACATAAATGTATAAATAATGTTGCCTATTAATCTAAAATTGCTTTTCAGTACTTCATGTGAAAACCCAAAACACAAATGGAGAAACAACGTCCATCCCAAGAGCTCACAATGCCCCAAAACAGAGCCTGAGGTGCTCAAACACAGAAGACTCATTAGAAATATCAGTAACTGCATAAACATACAGGATGATTTGAACTAGAAGTGGGGTTTTCAGAGCCTTTGGTAGTGACTTACAGCATCATTTAGAGGCTTTCAAACAAAATCAGTATTTCTTCCTCAAGGACTAACTGGGGCCATCCTCCACTTTCCTTAAGAGCTGCCCACATTTTCATGTACATGTCTCCTGAAAGCCCCCAAATTTTGACAAGTCTAATGAGGTGAAAGTGTGCTGAAGACTGTTTGTTCCATTGTGTTACTAATACAAAGGGCTACAGAACATATATATCTCTGCATATGTAAATTATTCCAGAACACAGAGCTTGGGGTTTCTCACAGCTAGGTATGTGTTTGCATGCAGAGAATTTTAATTTCATGGGGTTTTATTACCACCATCAGTTATTGTGCTCTAGCAGTGGCTGGAGGGACTGATTTATTCTCCAACACCCTTGGCTGGGTTATTGTATATCGACTGGTGCTGCTCTCATAAATATATTTGGGCGAAGAAATGTCTACAGTTCTGTGCTAATACTAAGCAGAGTTAAGGTTTCAAGTGTCACATACAAGTGGGTTTATTTCTACTGGAAGAAACAGGCAATTATTATGGCCCATTGAGCTCAGATTAAGCATTTCCATCAAAAAAAGAAAAAGAGCCTTGTGCTACAATCCTTGTAAAGCTGTAAATGCAAATGGGGACCATCTCATCTTCCATAAAAAATAATCTATAGTTTTATAGGCTTTCTCCCTCTCCTGGTCTTTTTACCCTCAACTTAGCAAAGTATTACAAACAGGATCATTATATTGTGGCAAAAAACCTATAAAATCTCCAAAATTAAAATAGAAACACTGTTAAAAAATTGTTACATTAAAACGATTTGTAGGCAATTATTTCCTTGT
This sequence comes from Neopelma chrysocephalum, assembly GCF_003984885.1. Classification (NCBI taxonomy): domain Eukaryota; kingdom Metazoa; phylum Chordata; class Aves; order Passeriformes; family Pipridae; genus Neopelma; species Neopelma chrysocephalum. Next base: position 1,940,903 of record NW_020897723.1, read on the forward strand.
GCAAAAGGGCTCCTTTAGGCAACTGAGAAATCCCAAAGTCCAATTTTCACTGTTTCTTGGCTTCAGGATATGTTTCTTCACCAAGATTTTCTATGTTGCTTGAACATTCTTACCTGGCAAGTACAGTGGGGTGGGGTTTTTTTTTGTTTTTGGTTTTTTTTCTAATATAAATTAGGAAAGTCATCTCTAAGAAAATATTTGTTACAAGTACCATTCTAGATAAACACTTGTGTGGTAAAGCCTCAAAATTAAATTCTGCATGTATGTTCTGCACGGAGTAATCCCATGAGAAACCTGATCCATAGTTAGTATTCAAATGTAAACTCCTTTTCTCCATAAAGGACTAGCCATAATGCATTTCATTTAATTTCCCTGCATAACACAGAAAATATTATAAGGAATAATCAGAAGGCAAAGGCAGTGTACTACAAAGAATAAATGGACACAATGAAAATTGTAATTAAAAATATTGTGATGTTAAAGCAGCAACCAGTCTAGAATTACAGTATGTTATCTTAGAATGCAAACAGGCCCAGACCAGGCCTGGCATATTACATGTATTACCCTATTTACTGCTGCATAAATCATTTTTGTTTCATAAGTATGCTGTTATTACAAGAATTTACTCTTGTACCTTTGGGGAAAAGGATTTTATGTTTCTTTCCTTAAAGTCCTACCCAGAAAGAAAAAAAAAAAAGAAGTGCAGATCATGGCATGGATACCAATCGAGTGATAAACTCTGAAGCTCGTGTAAATATAGAATGAAGAAAGTGGAGATACTAATTAGCATCTGAGTATCTGATACTGCTGAATTCTGAGGCTTTGCATTACACAAACAAGGCAGTAAATCTGTTATGCTGCATAATATTTTTGAAGTAAAGATCATGGGTAGATATGACAACTAAAAATATATAATAAAATAAGAATATATAGAGTATAAAATGTATTTATCTGTCTATCTATAGAGATAAAACAAAATTAAGAGAGGGTTTAAATAAAGACTGCACTTTACATAGAATAGTGTCTTGTATTTTAACCAGAAACTTCCTCCCAGTCTGTTCAGGTGGCAGTTGCAGTAACTGCAGGTAACGACTCAGAAAGACACTTCAAGGAAGAGGAGAGAACAGCAGACTGACAATGAGGATATCACTGGAGACAGGCCTGGATTTCCAGACAATTACCAAAGCTAGTTATGTTACAAATTGCTCCCAGAGACGTGGCCTGGGTGTTATCAGCAAACATCTGCACGGCCACTCGCTGTGCTCGTGTGCTGATAAAAATAAGTCAGGTTCGTTCAGTCACTGATGCTTTGACAAATTACAAAAAAATCCCAAACCACAGCTTTTATCTGGCACATCCACATTATTGGCTGAAGAGGCCATTATGGAAGGAACTGCTCTGAGAAACCAGATATTGCCAGGTCAGCAAGAAGCCAATGAACTGACAGGCATCCAGACTTTCATTTGTCCCCTTACCTGGATTTACTCTTTTTCCAATTAAAACATTAGAGTACCATAAAGTGAAAGGCTGTGTGTGTACAGATATATTTATATATATATAAAATAGTTTAATTTGTATGAAATGATCCCAAGCATACCAAAAGGTCATTCTTCAGTATTAACCTAATAAATCAATCATCAAAAATTTATGATTTATCATCAATAACTGATCTGCAGAACTTGTTTTATTCATCTACTGATAAAATAGGAAAACCTTAGAATGTTTACCATGACAAACAATTTAAATTCTACAATTGGTTCTAACTAAGACATAATTAATATCATTCCACTATAGGTCAAATTAGTTGGCTAGTTAAGCTATTGATATTACTCTTTTTTCCCTTTGCTTTGTGTTTGGTTTGGTTGTTTCTTTAACAGGTAAGAATTTCTGTCACAAGCAGGATTTGCAGTTGTATAGATGTGTACTATACATACCTACTTTTGTCAGTAGAATTTGAATGCAAAAAAAAAAATGAACACCATAAAGTACATTAAAATGACAGTCTGTTTTCATGTATCACTCCACCTAAAACTTGAAGTTTTGATGGATAACTTCATTATTTATAAAACATATATGTGCTTCTTATCTTTAGCTCTTGGGAGAGAATTGCAAGGACATAAATGCAAGATGCAAATTAATCATTAGTATTCACACATATTTTCAATAGGATGGTAGAATGTCATTAATGTCTTAAATTACCCTCTTCTGGTTTTCAGAAAGGAAAATTTCAGGAAATGCAGCACCAAGTTTTGTGCTTGCACACACACAGATCACAAATCCAAACATAAGCCTTTGTACCCTCTGCCACACGTATCAGAGTTATTTTGCAGTGAAGCAGAGTTGGCCCATCCTGCACTAAATTATCAAATTGTGGACTCCTCAGGTGAGATTTTTTTTTTTTCTAAAGCACGAAGGAATTATGCCCTCATGAAGTTTAGAGGGAGAACTTCACACCGTATGTGAGGCCAGTAAATACACCCAAACCCAGAAGTGTTTTCTCTTTGTTTTTGAATGAATGAGTTGTCCCACAGAGAAAAATGTGTCCATCCCACCCTGAACTGGGACTGTTCTTGCTTTCATGGCACAAGCCTGACCTGTGCTCTGCACCAGGTTTCACTCCCCCTCTCCATCACACATTTCTGTACGTGCAAGAAGCTTGAATCAGCAGAAAGTGCAGGCAGATATTTAATAAGCTCCACACATGCCATTAGGAACTTTCCACTGAGCTTTATACAAATCTGATAATGTTCAGTGGAACTGCAGGTTGTACAAACAGACAGAACATTTGGCTCTCAGAGCCACAAACCAATCACTTTGCAAAGCTGTTGATACTCATTCCACATGGAAAAATCCTGGTTTGGTTCTGGTTTGCACTGTAAATCTCACTTACCAAAGGCAGCCCCCTTTGCTGAGTACAGCAACAGAACTGCAGAGAAACTCTACTGAAATGAGTAATTTTAGATTTAGAGGTGCAGGGGAGGGTAAAAATCTTCTGGTAGTTGTCTGAAGAATAAATCCTGTTCCTTGCACTTACCAAATTGTTCACAGATTCACTGTGGCTCACAGTATTCCAGAGGTGTGGCAAGACAAAGCTTCTCCTGCTCCACCTGAGGACCTTTATGTAATCACTTGACACAGTTTTCCAGGTATCATGTTATCAGTAAGAAATCACAGATGGACTAGATGACCTTTAAAGATCCCAATCTGTTCTGTGACTCTAAATAAGTAACACAAGCCAAATCAGTAATACTGGCTATTCTCCTCATTATTAAAATGAGTAATCAATTAACAGTTGATTATCTTTTAATATTCATGTAAAATGAATAGATACCAAGATAATTGTGGTGCCAAACACAGCTGTATGGAGAACAAAATACACCAGTAAATGAGAACAAAGCAAGCATGAATTACCTCCTAATAACTTTGGTTATATTTAGCCTCAGATTATGCCACTAACAAGAGATATTCAAGTGGTTTGCCAGGTTTCTTCTCAATGGAATAAAACATGTACTTGCACACTGCTCTGGATTAGGGATTTTTTTAGGAGTCCTAAAGTTCCACCTTGGGAACTGCACAGGTCTGATTTGCACCTTGTGTGTTCACACTCACACCCAGAGCTGAATTAACTCCTCATACCCTTGCTCAGCTCAGGAACTGTGCCTTGAAGGAGTTGTTTCCTGAATAGTCACAATCCTTTTCCTGCCTGGGGAGATGCACCTTTCAGGAAAATATTTAAATTCCCTCCCCATTTGCCCATGGCTAACAAGTCAAAAAGCACATGACAAAACCAAAATCTCTGCGTCTGTAGCCCTGGTGCCCTGAGAGGAAAGTGTTCTGTTCTGCACAATACTCAGAGCCAAGCACTGCACAGGGAAGGAAGGGCAGAGTACCTTAATCTCCTCTCCTAAACAGCTTAACTAACTATAGAAGATGCAATGCATTCAATAACTACCCAGTGCTTTCCCTTGTTCCAGGAATGCATTACAAAGACTGTCAATAAACTTTAATTAGCAATATATTTTTAGTGGCAGTGCTACAGTTTGCTGCAATGAAACATTTCTCCCAAGAATTTCTAAAGCTTTCCTAAAGAAACCTTGACATGTAATAATGAAAGACAGAGATTGTCATATAGCAGCATCCATTAGGGCACTATATTCTCCTCGTTCAGAAGTGGTAAGGGTACCTTGAGCAAGTAACTCTCATTTAAAATGTTCTTTACTTTTCTGTTAGGAAAATGAACAGTCATTGGCAAAATTCAGGTGCAGCTGACAAAGTTAAACATTTTCTTTCACCTCTTAATGAGACCACAGCAATGGCCTCACTGTCCTAAAAAAAAGAAAAGCAGAGGGAAACATTTAAAACTTGTGTATCTCTGTGCACCCGCAGGCACACCCACACTCATTCTGCAAACTAAATGTCACGTTCTTCAATGACCTCCGTGATAACAAGCTTAAAAATATAAGTTCAAAATTGTATTGTAACTATACCTCTGGAAATAATTGCAATGGCAAATTGCACACAATCCTTATGCATGGAAGTGCTGCTCCCAACATCTCCAAAACACTCTGATGAGCTGTGATGAGGTGGCCTCAAACCTTGGCTATTTGGAAGACAGACAGAAGCCTTTTACTATATACACATGAAAGATCTAAACATCGTCTCTTTTTGCAATAAATATAACCTCTTCTCCACACAGCTATACATAACTTCACCTTTCTGCCACACTTTAACCCAGATTGAAAGTCATCAAGGACAAAGAGTTCCATCTACAAGTGTTCTCGTACATATCTATAGCTCTATATAGAAAAAAGATGGAGAGGGAGGCAGAGAGAGAGAAGTATCTCTTCTCCCTGCATGTGCAGCTATGTTTTCATTACAGCACAGTATAAACCAAATTATGGTGTTAATGACTAAATTCAACATCACATAATAATGCACATGATCAATACAGTGCCCACACACACAGTTCAAAAGGCACATTTCATCCCATCTGCATGCAGGTAACGCTCACGCTGGGGTGGTCCAGCCTGTGTGTTCAATATGCCACACATCAATACAATCAACACCTCCTGCAAGGTGTCATTTAACTCCCTGTTTCTCATTCACTTCATTTCCCATGCTCGTAACAACTCTCTGCTGCTTTTACACCTGAGTTTGTAGAACCTCCTATACTAAATTTTGCAATGAGAAAAATATGCAAAATTACACCAAGTATTTCAACCTGCATATTATTTCTTTTTTTCCTTCTTTTTCCTCCCAGAAATGCTATATTTCCCATATGTCAAGAATAAAAGTACAGCCAAACCCTTGAGGTAAGTTCCACAACTGCAAGAGCACACATGTCACCAGAGAGGTGTTGGGTCAAGCTGTTCACTGAAACCCACTCTCTGTTTAGCCAGTCCACTGTGATACTAAACAATTCCTCTCACTCAAACAGGAACAAACAAGGTACCACAAAGAAATAATTTGGAACTCCACAAAGGTCTAATGTAGGTGGCCCTTGGGGAGAAATGAGAACAGGAGAATTTAAAAGAGCAGGATGTTCTGTGTGGATATTCAGATTAATCACAATCCGGTCCAGTGGACCCCAGATCCAAACTAACTCATTATTTTTAAGCCAGGTTGCCTTAGTGTGGCACATTTTCAAGCCTGGGATTAGGTTATGAGATGAAATGATTTTTAGTGTTATGATGTAAAAGCCATTCTAGTCTGCTAACTACCTGAAACACCGAGATCAATTCTGAGAGTAAAACATCAATTACCTCACTTACTGAGACAGGATAAGCAGCAATTAAAAGGGTAGGGAATGCTGCTCTGCATGACATTACTTGTCTAGTTTTTCAGTATTTCATAGCAATTGTTTTGATTTCTAATTGTGTCTAGAGACTGGAATTCAGGTCCTTTACCTCTCCATTATGTATTTGGAGACAGGGTTGTCTCTTATTACTTAGATAAAAATTCCTGATATGCCTTAAACTGGCACGCAATAGTAAAAATAAAAATTATTTTCCATTGTGAAAGGATACTTTTGCTTAAAAATTCTTACCTGGGCTCTGTTACACTATAATACCCACCATGGACAAATAAGTCTAAATTATGGCATTTTATTGTTATTTACCACCCATCATTACATAAGGAAGTAAATCCTGCAGGAACTAAGCACCTCTAGTTAAAACACAGCCTTTGACTTGCATTTGCTGCGTGGTATGAAGGTCTCTCAACTTCAAAAGTTTAGGGAGGCCATGGGATTATCCTGGAAGCCTAGAAAAAACTAGGAAGTGCAGAACACAAAAGGGAACAGCTGCTGTTTCCTAACACTAAGCAGCACAGACAACCTGCTCACAGGTGACAGACAGCAAGACCTTCACAGAGGTTCAGAGGCAGCACAAATCTTATTTAAGTGACCAAACAGGCAGCTCAAAAAGTATCAGTGCACACCTACAGCTGGTTACAAACCCGGGGGTGGAGACATTTGTTCCTCAGATTCACCACATCAAAAGCAATAAAGTTCTGCAAAGTATTCAGCTCAGTAATGCCCCCACAGCTTTTCATGAGCTCATCCCCCTCTCCTGCAGCTACTGAGATACTGCTGGGGGGGGTTTTTAGGGAGCTGAGCCTTCCATGTGATCTGGACACCTTACACAGACTCCCAAAACCTGTAGCTGCTGAGCACCTTTGCCACTGGAGGGAACACAACTCACAGACATTCTGTGGCTCTGAAGCAATCACAAGGTAAAGCTCTTTTTCCAAAGCTTCATTTTTTAAAGTGTCATTAAAAAAAAAATCATTTTTGTTCTACAACAAGACAAAAATCTGCTCTACAACACCGGAATTCTCCATGAAGTTGATTATTCTTTTCCCCCATTTTTTTTCTCTTGCTCCTTTTCCCCCAGTCTCAGCTCTCACTGTACCTCTGTGTGGTTGTGGATGAAGAGAAAACCTTCTTGTGAAAAATGGGAAATCTCCTTCTAGAATCTGAGCTTGGCAACTGTGCACCAGTCTGACAGGTTACAGATGCAGACTGGCAGGAGAGCCACACTTCTCACTCAGTGCATGCTTCCCATGCCAGTCAAGGGTAATAATTCCTTAAAATGACTACACAGCATTTTTTAAAAATAAAGCCAGACTTAAAATACATCATGGAGATGTCTTGTTTTTTTCCCCAAAGCCTTTCATTTGATTCCTGAAACACTGTAATTCGTATGTGTACATTTAGCAGCCTGGAGACTTGGGACTAATAACATTGCAAAGAAGGGAAAAAAAAAACCCTAAACAACCACCTTTCACCTGTCCAAGTCAGATATATATCGATCATGAGAATTCTTTTTACCTGAGGGGAATAAAAAATACCTTGATCTTACAAAAACAACAATTTGCAAGCATCCATTAAACAGATTTTTTTTTCATTTCCTGCATATTTTTTATAGCAGTTTTCAGTGCTGTTTGATTCCTAGAGCTGAATCTACTGAGTAAGCAGTATTTGACCATATTTTATTGTGTGTGTGTGTGGTTTGCATTCTAAGATTTGGGCCAACATTGATTTTATTTCCTCTTAGTATTTTATAGTTATTAGACTGCAACAAATTTTTCCTAAGTCGAGTCTGGATTTAAATATGGAAGCCAAGACAGAAAGCTACTGAAACTGTACTATGCCATAAATTTAGTATATTCATGATTTTTTTTCCATTATTTTTACTGTTACAGTTAGAGGAGAGGTAACTGTGCTTAGTTTATGTATCAACTCCTCTGGAAAACCAAGGGAGACTTTGCAAAACTGTGAACAGCCATGCACTGCTGGTGTAGTCTTGCCTTGCACCTTAGCAGCTGTTTTCTTTTGTCTTTAGACAGAACAGTGTTGCCACCATCTGTCTTCAGGAAAAAATAAAAACAAAAACACCAAGAAAGAAAGGAAAAAAAAAAAAGGAAAGTATTTTTCTCAAAGCAAGTCAACAGCATAAGCAAAATGGGAGTGGAGGGTGGAACTCCAACTCCATAGGCATTATAATAGAAAATGGATTGAGAGAAACACAAAATAAAGCAAGGAATGAGTTTGTCTGTATTTAAATTAGCTTTTTCTATCATTACCTAGATATCCCTTTCCATGAGAAATAAGACAAACTTGGCATTTCACAGGGTGTGGGGAAGGAGGTCGGGTCCCTTTTGTTTTTATTTGATAGTTCTGAACTAATTATAAAAGAAATATGTCAATAATTGCTTCTTTCTAAGAAGAAAATAAGTTCCCCAGCTATCTAGGTATTAAAAAAAAAAGAAAAATCTTAAAGGTTTCATACATTCTTGTTGTACATGTCATGTTCCAGCTTCAGAAATGTGGAGTGCCTGAGGCCCAGAGAACAGGAGAAGAACTATTCTTCATTACTAGGTTATATAAAATCTCTCTCTGATGTCTGGAATTATTTTCTAAAATAAAAAAAGAGTACTGCAGCCCATTTTCACTGCATTTTACTCCTTGTAATGCCCAATAACCAGGTTTCAAACCCCATTTTTCTCTCTGCTGTTCAGAGGCAACGAGGAACACAAGAACAGTGTATTGCCAGACATGCTGGAAATTCCCCTTCCTGCTGAGCTTTGGTAGTCAGCTCTTGCCAAGCTGCCAAACCTCACCTTCCATCAGGATAACACAGATTAAATCTTCCTAAAAGTAATAAATGTTTTCCTGAATGAACTGCTGGCATCCTGTCACTTCCAGCAAGAACTAAACCGATTTTATACAGAATATCAAGTGCTGTGTTCTAGTGGAGCTGGAGTGAATTTAAGCCCAGCACTAAGTGCTTGAAGCTTTGTGTTTTGTCCCTTAATGAGCACTCTCAGCTTGCACATTAAAAAGCAGTGCAGTTCATTCTCAGTGCATTTAGAGCATCCAGTCCTGCTGATGCCCAGACTGAACTAAATTCACATGTTAACTCACTTAGATGCTCCAGGAGCCCACATCTGGGGCATCTGACAAATGCCACGTGCATGACTTCAATTAATTGGAAAAAAGAACAGAGAACACTTCAAATATTAATGTATTATTGTTGACAAGCCTGACAAGATTTCCCAGTACTGACTGCACATATTTCAAAAAATTGATATTTTTCCCCCATGACTACCAGCAAAATATATTCATGTATATGTTGTAACACAGCACAATGATATACAAACCCTGTGGGAAAAAAGATATCCTAACCACCTAAATTCAGGTCTAAGGGCATCCCACAATAGGAATAAACAGTACAGAAGCCCCATAAATGAATACCAGAATGTACTGAGCTTAAGAATCTGAGCCTTTTTCACCATGAGAGAAATTCTGCTGTTAAAGAGCATAAAAGTTGCACCACCAGTCAACAATCCTTCCCAATGGTACCCAGCTGTACCTGTCACTTGGTCTCCACTGTAAAAGAAAGAAGCAGGTTGTCAGCAGAACTGAAGATCATTTTGATGACTTTTATTGTTCTGGAAATGTTTAAAAAAAAAAGTGCCAACCCTTTCTTTTCTTGCTTGCAAGAGTCTGTATTTAAGAGACAAATGTGGCAAATCATCGGAGGGAAAAAAAAGAGGGAACATTCTGCTTTCCCTTTAATATCCAGATCATGTTAATTGATCCCAGTAGAGTCTCTCATTGCCAGACAATCACAATTAGCTCACCGATTTCTGTATTTGTATGATCTTGCCTCCGCTAATTACAGATGAAACAATACTTTGGGGGAGGCTAAAATCCCTCTCTCTTTTCCTGGGGAAAAGCATTAACACCTTTTCAAGCACTTGCCAGTCTGTAAGACCTTCCAGGGTCACCATCTGCGTTACAAGTTTTATTTCAAGAGCACAACACAGAAATTACCCAAGGCAACGAGACCTTGCGAGGCAGAAGCAGCAACACCTTGTCAGTGCAGTTCCATGGAACAACCAGATTCCCATGGAAGGGGAATCATTTTCCAAGCATAATTCTTCACCTCTCCAGTCCTGTTTGTTATGCACTAAGTTTTAGCTACATGTGAAAAATAAAAAAAACGCCAAACAAACAAGCAAAACCCCCAAATGGTGCATGACACAGGCCTTGAGATACTTCAGAGGGAGGTACCACAAATAATCATGGAATCACAGAATGAGCTGGATTGGAAGGGACCTCAAAGATCATCTCATTCCACCCCCTGCCATGGGCAGGGACACCTTCCACTAGCCCAGGTTGCTCCAACCTGGCCTTGGACACTTCCAGGGATGGGGCAGCCACAGCTTCTCTGGGCAACCTGTGCCAGGGCGTCCCCACCCCACAGGGAAGAATTCCTTCCTAATATCTAATGTAACTCTGCCCTCTGTCAGTTTGGAACCATTCCCCCAGCCCTGTCACTATTCAGGAATATATACACACAACTATTAAATGATGTTAAGCTACTAACAGCCAAGTTAAGCATTTACATAAGTTTTTCTCCTGTGAAGATACTGTGTTGTAACTTCACAGATGACTGCTGGCATCCAACAACTTATTTGTGGGGGAAAAAAAAGCATTAAAAAAGCACCACTGTAATCAGTTTGTTGGTTTGGGCTGATGCCTTTAGGCTCCCATTACCACTTCAGTTTTAACACAAAATGTCTTCATTTTCCATCATGTTGAGGTGCTTTGACTGTTTGCCTCAAATAGCTGCAGTAATCTCAAAGAGAGGAGGGAAAATATCTGAACTCTTTCACTTAGACTTTACAGAATTATTCATAGCAGCTTGCAAGTCTACTGGGATTACTCAAAACTTGAAAAGAAACTCAATATTTCTATTCTAATATTGCAAGTACAGCTCTCCAGCAATTATAAAACACACTGCTCAGTACTTTCTTTAACATAGGCTGGCTTGAAACTAATTGTTCTGGAAAGAAGTAAGTAGATCTCATTTACTGCTGGAACATAACTTGAATACAGTTTTCATGTATTAAAATTATTCCCTAGTGGCAAAGAGAAACGAACAAAGTCTCAGGAAAGGCAAGGGTTTGTTCCACAGCAATTAGCTACCACCACAGAGTCTGAACTCCCCCTTTCTTTTATTATTACTCTTATGATGGGAGGTGTAAAGCTAATTGTTAACACTTCATGCAATCAAAAACAGCCTTAGAAAATACACACTGTATCATGGGTTCCTCACAGAAACAGATGCTATTAAAATCTAGTATGGTGGGATAATATTCACAACCTGGTCACCTTTTCTAATTTTTTTTGTTATACTGCAGTATTTTTAAAGGAAAAACAAACAAACAAACAACCTGAAGAACATGAATTCTACCTTCTACTTCCAGAGAAACAAAAAGATACAGTCTTTGCTGTCAGCTCACTTAAGCAGCCTGAAAACCATTTCAGGGCTTATTGATCACTTTTTCATCTAGTTTTGAATTACATTTTTATATTGAAAACAAACACTTTGGAATATTTGGAAGCTTTAGGATAAAATATCTCCTCAATTTCACCCCTACATTCCTACTGGAACCATGGGAGGAATCTTGTTTCTTTTGTCACTTCCTTCCCCACAGGTGTAATCACCTTTGGAGAGGAGGAAGCAGAGCCCTGTACAAATACTCACTGATCATTTCCCCACTACACTGAGAAAATTACACTGCACTGCAAAGGAGATGGAAGATGTGAGCTGCAGCCTCAAAGTGTTGGCTCTCCTACACCAGGGCATTAAGCTGAGATGGCTGGACAATTACTGCTCACACTTGCCCAGCTGGAGGCTCCAGAATCAAAGGTGCTGACTGCTTCAGGACCAAAGATGCTTCAGCAAGACATGCAGAGCTCCTCATCTGTCATAGCAGTTGTTACCGGTTTGCTTAAATAATTGTCCCCAAGATTCTCTGCCTCAGCAACTTCTTTAAAGGAAAGAAGCACAGCAGGAGCAGCAAAGTTATTTTGTTCATGAAAAACCCTTTACATTTGCATGTAGGTTCTACTGAAGAGGGTCAGGAACTCTGTAGTGTCAAAACCTCAGTCCAACTCATGCACAAACATTTCTATTTGGAAGGTGATAAATTCCTACAGATGACCAAAAATACCCATCCAGAACTGGAATTAAAGCAGTCAATGATTCCCAGAAGGCAAAGCAGAATGATCTACACATGGGTTTAGGTGCTTCCTCAGTGGTTAGGCAGTGATCCATTTCCCTTTCTGTGATTGTTCAAACCCACACATAAACAATTCTTGTACTCCCTGAATGCTGAGCAGCTCCAAGATCTCCAAGATTTATCCTCCCCTCAAAAAATGATAATTGAGAAACACTGTTGACAAGGGGTAAGGTGGAATATACAGTCACAGCTCCACTGCTGCTCTGAGTGATCCCATCCAAGCACAGCAGGAAAAACCAGCACCCTGGATCGTTGAGCCCCAGGGAGAGGCAGGAATTCAGGGTACATATTCCTTAAGATGGCACCACTGAGGGGCTCCTGCATGGTCCCTTCAGGCTTCTGGCATCCTCCACACAAAGCTGTGTCTTAAAAGGTCAAGCCAACTGCAAAGTTGGGTCAAAATGACAATGAGGAGGCTCGTAGAGATAAACTTCATGATAAAATTTAAGTATCAGTATTAAAGTAACAGCAGAAAAGTCTATACTTTAAAAAGAACTGAAAGACTTTTAGTCCTTAACATGACAAATGCTATGTTTTGGAAAGGATTTAGATTGGGTTTATAATAAGCAGATGAACACTGATTCTTAACTATAGCTGTTGGTCTGGCTGTACTTATGGCTTCTTTCTAAAAATCTGTTCTTCCCCCAATCAACACGTAATGCTGAGCAGACTGAAATTAGTGACCAGAGGCAAACATTTACACAAGTTAACTAAATTTGAATTCTCCAAGGGTCTGTTAAGTATATTATTTTTCCCATCAGATCTTTAAGCCTGCACAAAATCAAATTGATTTGCAGCACAGGAAGCCGGTGGCTCACAATTCAGCATTATGGTCCTTTCTCCTCGTAGCCAACATCGAGAAACCAGTTCATCAACTGTTAAAATGCTCACAGTTAACTACATATCTTGCCCACATCTTAATATTCATAGTTTGCTTTGATTAAAACACACAGTTTCACATTAATTCAAGGATTACCTTTTAGAAAGTGGACAAGTTGCAGTGTTTGAGTGCCACTTAAGGCAGTGTTTAATCAGGAAAACCACTGCGGCGCTGGCCGATTAGGCTGCCTCCACTGCTGCCTGCTCCATTTTTCCCCATAATTGCGGGATATACTTTATTGTGACAGGGGCCCGAGCAGTGGAATTCCAATATGCCATACATCAGGTTCTCCATTATTGGATTAGCTGGATGTGGCATCATTACCGCTGCACTTTCGTGCCTATCATTGATCGTGTCGTTCTTTCTATTCCACAATTAATGCAAGTCAGCTGGATTGATCAATCTTCTGATGAGTTTGAGCCACAGTCAATATATTCTTATGGCTCTGTGCTACTGATCTGTATGTTTTATAGCTCTGCCTAAGGATTTGTCATTCTGGCTACACATTTTCTTGGTGGTTTTTTTTTTTTTTTTTAGATACTTCTGCTTCCACCTTGCTGCCTAAACCACAAAGGGTTCATGAATTACTCATGTCACCTGAAAAAAAAAAAAAATAGGGGGCAAGAAAGTAACTGAATTCATCACTGGAAAGAATTTTCTTTAAAAAATAAATAAATCACACTCTCAGCTTGGCTCAGTAACAACCAGTCTGAGTTTTGCACTTGAAAACACCGAGCTTCCAAGGAATTGCAGAGATTTTATACGACTGCAGGTATTTTCATTCCTTGTTTAGACCTGACAGCACGTTCATGAAATGTGGAAATATGTTAATAACTTGATTGTTAATATTTTTCTAACACTGTGATACCTCATTTTGAAACCTTACTTTTCTTTCAGAGAGCAGATTGGGGGAAAATCTCTCTTCACAGTCAGAGGGAGAATGAAATGATGGGACATGAGGAGAAATAGTGATCATAATATTTGTTTAACACCACTTTTCTGTTACCTTTTGTCACAAGCATTGCTATCCATATTTGAAAATTTCCTCTACAGAGAATAATATTGACTTAAAGTCATTTTCTAATAAAACATGGCCTATACAAAAAGTACAATGCTGTACAACTTCTGAATATTATTTTTAAATAAGTGCATTTGCCTACTACAGAAGGTGCCCAGATCCATGCTTGTATTTTTTAATGTCCATAAAAAAACCCCATGTTTTGAAAAAAAAAACCCATCCAGCAACAAACAAACAAAAATCCCCACACCAAATCCAAACTGAAATTCGAAAGAAGAAATGGTTCACTATTGTAGCTCCATTTCCATTAATCTACATTCCAGCCTGATCTCCATTATAAGAAGCCTCAATTGACAAAAGATGCCAAATTTAAATATAAGAAAAGGAACTGAGACTTGGACAAAGGGTAAAGAATGGTAATGAATACATTTAGATAAGAGTTTGGACTTTCTGGGCTGCTTTGCACATTACACAAGATGCCCTCATTAAACGAAGAATAATTGCTGTTTTTCATTATTCTGTCTCATCTAGTTGCCAGTGTCAGGACTGGTGACAATTACAAGGTATTAGCAATGACAATTACACTGTGATTTTGTGACAGTGATAACACCTTTTTCCAATATCTTGTTTTGTCTGGAGGAATCTGAATTTACAGATAAAACCCACTTATGACTAAAATCATTACAATTTCTTCCAATTTGAAAAGCAAAACAATCCCTGAACCATTTTTTGGGTAAGTCCTGAAAATACCACCAACACAAGAAAAAAAAAAAAACACAAAAACCACTGACAGGTGGAAATGTTCTGCTAAATATAAAATGAGTTTTATTCAAAGCAAGTAATGTGTTCCCTTAAACATCCTGGCTTTGAAGAGAGCAGGCAGTTTAGATTATCCATACATAATTCAGTTCCAGTGAAAGGGCTCTACCTAAACAATTTTCCATTACATTTCCAGCAAATTTGGAATAAAAAGAGACAGAGCTTGTACATTAAACTGGGATAATATAATACAACATTGAACTGTTATAGAGCTTTCAAAAGTACTTCTAAAAACAAGGAGTAATCCTTTCCCACTGGAGGTGCTTTGCCATCAGTCCCAATCAGACAAGGATCACTGCTGGAATCACTGTTTTTCTCCTTTAAGAATAACATGAACTAAGAAACATGCCCAATAATTTGAAGTCTACTTAAGACTTAAATTAATTCATGAATCTATATTTAGGCTACCTACATATATGGCCTGGTTTTAGAAATGCAGAGCACAGCAAATCTTAGCAAGTCACTGTACCTAAAAGTGCTCACATCTTTCAAGAATCAGGCCATTATATTTAGATGCCTAATTATGGGTGCAAGATTTGAATAAACTCAGAATTTTAGCCTAGATAAGTGCACATTACATCACAGTGGTTTTGAAGTTGCTTTGAGATATGACACCCTATGGCAGACAGCTCATATTCATGTTAAAGTGAAAAAACACCTGATAATTATACACATATTACAATTCAATACACCGGGTGCTTATGGAGAAAAAAAAGTCCCATTTTATTTCCATTAAGAAGACTACAGTATCTATAACTGCAAAGGGAAACAAATTAACATTCTATTTAATCCTATTATCAGAAGATTTACACTAAACACAGAAACTTTTCTCTTTCAGGAAAGTGGAGCAATGAGATATCAAATCAAGACAACTCTAAAATCAAGTAATAATGATGATGTAAATAACTTTCAATATTTCAGATACAGTATAATGTAGAATAAAAGACAAGGTATTTCAGAGGAAATTAGAGAATGATCCTAAATCTTGTAACTAAAAGATTAAAAATGAAATTTTTAATTCTGATTAAAAATGAAATATTTTATTCTAACTAAAAGTCCATCATTAGAGGAAAACATACTATACAAAAGCTCCCTTTTAAAACCAAGGTGCTTTCTCCAAGTTTATGAAATTAAGTGAATTAAGCAAATGCAAAACTGTGTCTCTTTCTCTCTTGCTCTTTGTATTTTCGTGGATCACTTATGCAAATGTATTTACATGTATATTTTCAGGAATACAGCTGGAAAAAAAACCCACCCAAAATACTAAAATTTAGCTTTGCTATGATTTACCATCTTTGGTATGAACCTGTCCATTCTACATCATTGCAGTAAAACAGAGAAGTTCATCAGGAATTTAGATGGAAATGAATTCAAAGTTAATTCCAAGAAAACACTTAATGGTTACACAAACCAAAATTCCATCCTGAATTACTCTATCTCTAAAAAAACCCTAACAATAACATTTTCTACAGCCATAAATCGTCATTTTTGTTCTACAGTACAACAAATTAACCATATATTTTTGCTTTCAAATTGTTTGTGGAAATCACAGAAAAAGAATAGTGCAGGCAGGAGAATTTGCATTAGATACAAAAGAAACAACCCCCCCAGGCCTAATTTGTGGGGTTTTCAGTCCTTGGAAGGCAAAATGCACAGTCAGAATGCACACACAGGCAGGCAGCGAGGCACACCCAGCTCAGACAACAGGAGACACACTCTCACCTTCTGTTTCTACCTCCTCAAATAAATGTTTATCACTTTTTCCAAGGAAATGACAAGTAATTTATGAGGTAATACACATAAATGCTCCAAGCACGAGAAAACACAGCTTTCAAATAATGCAAAGAAACTTATGTCTCTGAGGACTTGAAAGGTAATGCCAGGTTCTCTTGTGCAGAGGTATAGTATAAATACTATAAAATGCAGTAGAAAGCATTAAACAATCCATGCTTCCTGCTGAATTATAGATGTAATCAAAATGAGCAAATACACAACATTACTCTTCACCATGCTCGTCTTCCTAGATAATTTAAGCTGAAGCTCCAGCTTTTGTGCTGCCTGGGTTTTATACCATCTCCATTGTTTACCTAAGAGATTCTGAGTTTCATAACATGCCACAGCACATCATAAAAAAGGTATAAACCTGGACATTTCTCTTGAAAGTCATATATCAAGTTTCCACCAACACCAGGAATAGATTTTGATTCCATCTTAAATGTGTATTTCACTGCTCATGTTTCAACACCATTTTAAATATTTACTTAACATCTTTCTAAAGACAGAGCCCGTGTCATTAAATCAGAAAGCACAATTCTGTTATGGAAATCGCAATCATTACAGCTTGACCTGAAACTGCTAATGTAGGCTTTTCTGTCGTCTAGTTTTGCAGCCAGAAAAGCAGTTTCCTGTGGCTCACTGCTCCTGACAATACCCTTAGACCAATTCCCATGATTCCCTCATCACGGGCAGATATCATTTCAACAGATGTCAAGAACAGCTAAGTGCACTTAGGCCTATTTGTTAAATTCCTAGGGGGAGGTAGATTGGTGAAATTCATCCTGTAATTAAACCGCATATTTCTTTCAAGCTGCCTCTTCCCTCTTCCCCTTCATAATCCCTCTGCCTCGCATCAAATCATTTAGGCACTTATTGGCTACAATCAATACAATATGAGATACATTAATTTGGTCCCTGGGAGGTTTGCTGGGAATAGGCGGCGTTGCTCCGCCAGCATTCCGAAACATTGCTGCGAGCACGGCATCCTCTTCCAGCCAGCACGGGCAGATTTATGGCAATCCCACCCCGTGTGCCCACAGCTCTGGGCTGCAGCCAAACACACATAAATTGGATGGGAACGGGAAACACTCAATATATTGCCTAATGCACACAAATGCTGAATAGCCCGAGTTCCTGCAAAAAGCTGGAAGGCTTGGACAGAACTGGAACAATTAAGCTCAAGCCCTCCACGTGCTCAAATACTCCTGGTATTTGAAGGGGAGAGGGAAATTGGGATTGGAAAGAAACTTAATGACGGTTCTCACTGGCAGATATGGGCTTCAAAGCAACATCTCTCAGGTAACTTGTCTAAAACTCCCTGCCAGGAGGTTGTAGCCAGGTGGGGGTTGGTCTCTTCTCCTAGGAACCAGCAGTAGGACAAGAGGGGACAACCTTGAGCTGCACCAGGGGAGGTTTAGGTTGGACATTAGGAAGAAGTTCTTTATAGAGGGAGTGCTCAGACATTGGAAGGGGCTGCCCAGGGAGGTGGTGGAGTTGCTGTCCCTGGAGGTGTTTAAGAAGATGCTGGACATGGCATCAGTGCCATGGGCTGGGTGACAAGGTGGCGTTGGGTCAGAGGTTGGACTCAATGACCTCAGAGGTCTTTTCCAACCTCGTTGATTCTGGGATCTTATATCTTATTTTTAACTTGCTCATCCTTCTCTTACTGAGTTTGGCTGAACGTGGATGGGATTTGGTTTTGTCATCAGCAAAGTGCAACAGGATGAAACCATCAATATTTTTTTCGTAGAAAGACAATATAAAAAGAATTCTGGAATTGGCCTATATTTCATTTTTAAGGATAAACTATTGCATGATATATTTATAAGCAAATATATAAACCAAGTCCTTAACATGCTACTGTGAAACTGAGGACTTAGAAGTGCCAACAAGGAACCATATTAAATGCTTCATAAATCCCAAGCATGTAACACACTGGGAAGCTATCAATATGAACACCAACCAATATGTCATTTGCAATGAAAATTATATTTGTAACAGCAGTGATGACTAAAACTGGTACACACACAGATTACTAATGTGGTAGGCTAGCTTGGGAAGTGAGAAAAAAAAGGAACATCCAAGACTTAATTGGATAATTTTTCCTGCAACTACAAAAACAATCTATCAGAAAAACAAAAATTCCACGTGCTATTATATATATATTTAATTTTTAAAGAGTGAACTCATAGAAAGTCTTTTTGTTCATTTTATGATGAACATAATTTATAACTTTCAGATTACCAATTCTCATTTAAATGATGTTGTATTGCCTATTTGAGCTTGTTTCCTGTGATAGCATGAGGAGAACCACTGTCTTGGGGTGTGGTTCCAGTTTGTGCACGTGGGCAGCTGCAGCCAGAGAATGAAGCTGTGTAAAGCCCAAACAGACTCAGCAGCACAGAGGTTCCAGCAAGCTCTGCCATTGCCCTGCCTGGGTGCTCTCCTTAATTGAAATTCCCAAAGATTTACTTCACACATTTCACTCCTACTCCTACTATACTGGCATCGTTTCATGTATTTAAGGTTTCAAAGGACCACGCCCTTTACTTCTATTTTACATATTTTTTTTTGTTTAGGAGTGAGAGATATTTCTCTATTATCTAAAATGAGTGGGAAAAACAATGGTACTTCACAGGTTCTCAGGGGACCTGTAATATATTATGATTAAAACAGTCACAATGCATACAAGAATCTTTTCAACTGCAGAAAAATATAAAGTTATAGGTAGCAAGAGGTCATCCTTCTGTAATTCACTGAAGCTGGTAAAACCTAGGAAAAAAATAGCACTTCAAGTGTTTTAAGGGATTTGCATTCTTTTACAACACATTTTTTCTCTTTAACTAAAGCTACTTTCCAGTTGAAATTGGTAACATCTGTTACAGTCTCAACACAAAAAAAATGGAGGAAACATAACCATTCATTTTCTAACCAATAACCCTTCAAGTTTACAAGGTTAACTGGAATGGACTCTTGTCTTTCTAATTGGAGCAGAAAGCCCAAACCATTGCCATTTATACTGGTGACTGTTTCACTAACTTAAAGCCATTTCCCAAAAATTCATTGTGGGCTTTGTACCTTTTCCTTTTCAGGAAATGTTTAACCTGAGGATTTTTATCTTTCAGCTCCACAACCTCATAAAAGGATCTCTTGACTCCCCTCGTGCCTGCACTTGCCCAGGGTATAACCTACAGCTCCTGATAATCCCAACTGAAACCCACTGGTTTGGGGTCTTGTCTTTTTAGTTTTGAGGGATGGGAAGAGTTTGAAAGGAATAATCTACTCCTCATTCACCTCTTATAAGCAAAGAATTTCACAGACATTACTCTCCTAAATGCCTTCTGCTGTCCCATGGGATCAGGAAGGAGCTTGGATTGTGTTCAGATAAATGAGTGTTCAGAGCAATATCAGTAAAACTTGTGTTGAACTGCTCTGGCCTTCTCCCACTTATGGGGGGAAAGTATCATCCTTCTATTTAGGGGACCAATTTGTTGCTCCTCAGGTGAACTTCTAAAAGTTTTGACTTGGGGACTTGCATTTCTGTCAAAACTCATCGAGAGTTGTCTCAAAGCAGACTAATTCCCTCATTCAGAGGGCCTGAATAAGTCTTTGCTGACATGGATACATCTTGTACACTCCACATAAATATATAAGCAGACATCTAATTTCTCAAAAATTTGTAGGAAAGGAAAAAAAGAAAAAAAAAACCTGTTATTGACAAAAAAACCCTGTTGAAAAAAGGAATACAGGGCACACTTTCAATATGAAAATATACTGCCTTAACCTCACACCCCTGAGAGCTACAATTAAGCATTCTAGAAATTAAGAAATTATTAGGAAAAATATGTTATCATCCAGGCAAATACTTTTATTATACTTTAATTCATTAGAAATATTTCTAAACTCTCCCTGGGGAAAGAGCACAGTTTAAAATTGCTTACATCTTTCTTAAAAGCTGAAGTAAGCTTTCCTGTTTCATCTTTTATAATCCCATTTTTAAACTTTGCAAAAACTGCTGACTTGGTCCTGCAAACAGATAATTATTCCAAATATCTTTTTTTTTTTTTTTTTTGGTATTTTATTTTCGTATGTATGCCTAATTGATGTCTACCTTTTTACATTTTACTTCTGGACGTCATGAAGGTTTGCAAACAGAAAAAAATTCTAACACTAAAAAAGCCACTCTGGGTACAGTTGCTTAATGAAGATAATTAGGTTACCAGTAATTCCTAGAGCTGTCACTGGAGGCTGGGCAGGTAAATGACAAAGGCAGGTACCTTCAGATCAAAAATAATTAGTCTGAGGTTTTTAATCCTACTTTGAGGACAACAGCTTCATTCCATCTGCCTTTTTTTTGTTTTTTGTTTTGTTTTCCTCAGGTAGCCATTCCATAATTACTGGAGGACAGACTGGGACAACTCTTCCACTTAAAGGAAACGTCTGTTTTCCCATTTCTACTCCCTGAACTGTTCCTAATTTTAGATTTCCCCATTTGTAGGAGGGCAGAGGAACAAGCATTCCCCTGAATGCTCTCCCAGTCTCCAGTACTTTGTGGTTTTGAAACTTCTTCGTTTATTATTTCCTGATAGATT
The DNA here is from genome assembly GCF_003984885.1 of Neopelma chrysocephalum. NCBI lineage: Eukaryota > Metazoa > Chordata > Aves > Passeriformes > Pipridae > Neopelma > Neopelma chrysocephalum. Next base: position 1,962,084 of record NW_020897723.1, read on the forward strand.
TCTTTTCCATTAATTCTTGAGTCTTCCCTTGGACTCAGGTAACATTTAGCATTTGCAACATCCTGCTGCAAGATGTACATACGGCATCTGTAAGGTGGTTTTTAAAGTGTTTTACACTAAGAATACGTACAACATACAAACAAGGGAACTAACCAAAATCATATGGATAACAGGAATTCTAAGAGACCTCCTTTATGAGTGTTTTACCTTTTATATTGTTACTGCTGGTGTGAACATTGCTTATTATAAATGAGGACACTTATTCCCTAAAAACTGCCCTAGAACTACAAGAAAAAGCCAAAAAATAGTTGTAACACATCAAGGACATCCAGCAATTATCAACTTTAAGTCACTGTTATGCATAACTGTTCCAGTAGGAAAGTATAGGGGGAAAGAAAGAAATTTGGTGTCAAACTAAGATAGATGGTTGTTAAATTTAATAGTTAGAATATAACTGAATAATACAAAAAATACTGTAAAACACTGAAGTGAAACCCGGTAAAAATAGCCAAAGTATTGAGAAATACAAGAGTTCTCTGAAAACTCTTTTTTTATTTCAATTCTATTACCTTCTCTTCCAACCATAATCAGGTATAACAACAACTTGGCTCTTTACAATAATTACATCCTAACTGTGTGATTGGAACAGCCTGAAGGCTCGGATTTGATAGCACCTACAGATTAAGTTATTTTATAAGTATTATTAAAAGCAAATGAAGGAAAACTAGGAGAATAAGTTTTGCATTATAAAAAAAGAACACTGCTCTAGAACATCTCATTAGGAAAATAAATATTTTCTTTAAAACAAGAAAGGATGAAGTTACAAAATTTATATTTCAGACTACTAAAGGCAACAGGTTTTGTGCTACTGTGTGTTTTTATTCTAACCTTACATTCCATTACAGAAGTGGAGAATACACTGTCTATTTACAGTCTTAACTATTCAGGCCTTTTTTGTTGCTTCTAGACACTTGTTTGTTTGTTTTCTAGAGACCTTGGCTGTTAAATAGTAAGCCATTCTCAGCCTTACCTATAAGGCTGCCTTGTACATAAAGCTACTACTATTTTCTCCCATATAACCCTAAATAATATATCAACTTTATATTTGGCAAAGCCGGAATTCCACCTGAATTTCAAAATTCATTACTTAATACTCTGAAGCTGCCTATTTATTTTCCATATTTAGGCAAAGCTTTCTTCCACAAAGCAGGAATTCTCACCCTTGTTAATGCAGCCCCTGTCCCCACTGCAAAGGCAGCACAGGACAGACACACAGACTGGTTCTGAGCTCTCTTGTAGCCCTTGCAGTGCAATGCTGTTCCCAGAGACACTCACCAGGGTTTGGTGCCCAGGCAGTTTGCCCTGCTTAAAACAATCTGCATTCCCCTTTTTTTGTAATTTCAAGAAAGTCCTTTCCCTCCTCAAAATACTGAAGTTCTCTGCTGCCTCACACGAGATTATTCCCTCTTACCACTTTCTGACACAAGTTTCCTTCCTTTATACCCCTCCATAACCACTCGCTCTTCTCCCCTCTGGTTCTCTGGCATTTCTGTGTACAATGAACTCTTCAAACTTCTGAATGCAGTGTTTGCAATCAAGTCCCTGTGACAGTTCCAAGTCTGTTCTCCTCTGTAATCCATCTATCTAAGGAAATATATTTGGCAAAGCCTTCTAACGAATGTTTTGTAAGCCAAGGCTAAAAGCTGGTTCTTCATCTTCATGCTCACCTCATCTGTAAACCACTTTCTGTACCGTCAGCCAGACAGCTGATCATAATTCCTCAGGGAATTGCCCTCTCTCATTATCCATGTCAGCTTCTTGTCTGCCATCAGCTTTTTTTGGATACTCTAAGAGGTGCCTGTCCTTGCTTTCCCACTCTTTTCCCTACACATCTTATCTCTGGCCATTTATCACCTACCAAGATGTTTTTCATAGGACTCCTGGGGTCAGCTCTCTAATGGAGATATTTGAACTAAATCTTAGCTTGTCTTTGTCAAATCTCCTCATGGATACCTAACAACTGCTTCAAGTTCAAAACAAAACTTTATTTTTCCGATTGCCCATCAGCTTCCAGGTCCTCCTTTTTCAACTTCCCATGGATTTATCATTTTGAACTCATGGAAAACTTCCAGACTTTTAATATGTAACATTTCTAAGATCTAGCACTTCATATCCATATGAGAACTTAACCCTCACTTGACACTTCAATCCAGCACTTTACAATTTTCTTCCACCTTGGCTCTACTCACACCCTTTCAGATTACTGCTGCAAGCACGATTTCATGAAACTGTTTTGCACCTCAAAACACCCCTTTCTTTATTTCCAGCACTTCCAGATACATGCATTTTTGTTCTGCTGCCCCTTACATTTGCTGAGCTGTCCCATTTTCCCTTCCCCACTCACTCTTTGCTTCACTTTGCTGTGGTGGCAGACTTGTTAAACTGGTGCCCTGAAATGGTGTTAGGTGGTGTGATGATTTACTATTTCCTTGTATTACCTTCTTCCAAAATTAATTTGAACAAAGGCCATACTTTATTTTTGGGCTTTTCAGCATGTATTACATGTATTACACATGGCTGGATATCCTTGGCTTTATGGTCATATTGATAAGCAAAGAGCAGTAACAATAAACCACCAAATGATCCAAGGAACACACACTCAAAAGTTAAACAACTAAATTTTAACCTAATTAATATTCATTAAGCTATTCCTCAGTATTTGTGCAGGTGGTAAACTACAGCAGCCCTTATTCCTCTCAAAGTGATATGACATGGATCATTAAAGTTAAGTGAAAGTTTATTTTACAGCCAAAGAGATTCCTTGTAAACCCTTTTTTTAGGTATAGAAAACAATGCACGATTCTGCACTTCATCATCTATTTGTATCATCATTTATTTATACTCCATCCCTTCCTGACATTTGCACCTTTTCTCTTTTCCCTTCTTATTTCCTATCCTTCAACACTTGAAATGATTTAGGCTCCCTTCTCCATAGCTGAAAACCTGACACCACTCAATTTGCTTGCAATGCTGGGATTTTTTAGGAATATGGAGAAAATATCAGAAAGGTGTTACACTCTAAAAGCTTTAAATGTTACATTCAGGATCATTTGTATCATTTTGTTGTCATGCTGACTCTTATCCTTTCTGTAATGTTTTGTCAGCTTCTAAATTACTGATTTTAATCCATCATGACATGCAGGCCCACAATCAATCGAAAGGTACAGGAGAAATGGCTCTTAATCACTATTAGTTCTTTGTTCAAAAGAACTCTGCTGTAACTTTTGATCTATGAACTTCAGACAATGCAAAATCTATTTGTTTGAGTTTAATCTTCATCAGTGCTTTGCCTGGTAATTAGGCAAACAGGATGACAGTGTTACCAAGTTATAATGTTTCCCCACAAAGGGAGTAAAATCACCTCACTCAGGAGGAGGTCATGGAGAGAAATTATCAATATCCAAATCACACTTTGAGAGATTTTGATGTGTTTCCATGTATAAATCCCAGGGGTTGGAGAGATCCAGACCAGGGAGCAGGATGAGGCCTTTGGTGCCGTGTTCATTTGGGTGCTCTGAGTATCTGCCTGTGAGCTGTGTGGCTGACTGTACATATATACATGTACAGTCATGTATATATGTATATATGTACTGGTTGATTGTGTATATGTGTGTATATATATATATATATATATATATATGCATCTTCAGCCTCACCTCTGGTCAGACCTGGGGATATGGTCTAAGTCGACTCTGCATTAATATAGTTTCCTTTAATGTTTCATACTGTGTTATTTTAGAACACAAAATAATCAAATAAATATAAATATGTCCAAAACATACTTAGGATACATAAGGCATCTTACTTTTGCTCCCAAGACAAATACCTTTACCTAAAAAAGAAAAAACAAAAAAAACCCCAGAAAACTCCTTTTCATTACTGTCATGTCTCCTGGTTGAGCTGCTGAGGAACTTCTATCTTGTAGAGATAACAATGCATCAAACGACTCTCTGTATTTACCAACATTATCCATTATCCTTAAGAGAAATTATGGAAGTGTATGAGGAAATAGTGTGGACTAATAGGTTTAGTAATGAGGGACAGGGCTGTCCAACCAAGTGGAGCAGTGATCCAGCTGTACTTTGCTGCTGGGATTTTTCTTGGCTGACGTGTCTGTCCCAGTTCTCAGACACACAAAGCCATTTGATCCCAATTTGTGACAAAGGCCTGTCAGCCAGGGCCTGATTCACCTGAGCACCACCGGCATCACAAGGAAAGCCAGTCTGTGTGGGCAGTGGTGCAATCACAAACCCGTGATGAAAAGGAGTTTGATTGTGTTGGTTTGATTTTACATGACTTTATTGCTAAACCTACACCTTCCTCATTTTAAGTGAGATCTGTGGCCTTCCAGGATTTAGACATTTTGTTAGTCTTATTTAGGTTAGGACACATGGGTTAAACAGTTTATATCTAATCCACTAACTCCCAGTAAAACCATTACCTTTGAAAATTAACAATAGCACGGGTAATCTCTCCCTGGAGCTGATGTTCAGTTTACAACAAAGGCTGGTTCGCTCCAAGTTCTTCCACAACAACAAAACTTTGTTAGGAAAACTTGAGCTTTGGTGGCAAAATGGAACCCTAATAAAGTCAGGGGCAGTTTCTGTTGTTAACCAAGGCACACCAACAGCATTATGTCCCAGGATTACGTAGTTCATGGAGCCACTGTGAGCTGCCTCCTGCTGCACACTTCACTTTAATGACAGCCCTTCCCTACAATGTCTTTGGGAACATAAACTCACTTTATGGCTAACAAAGGGAGGATTTTTTAAAACATGACTGTGTTATTGTAAAACTGTGCTAGTATCAGATAGTCATGAAAATGTAATTTTAAAGGTGTACCACTACTTTAAATTCTTTTCTGTCACCGTGTACTACTTGGTTACGTTTCATATCTTAAGGTATAACAAGTAGAAGTGCTTGAAAACAGGGTTAAACACCTGCTGGATGCAACTTTACAGCATTAGCCCTGATTATAAACATAAAGGTAACTGATGCATTGTAATAGAATCTTCTTATGACCCAGGCTAAGACTGTAAAATGTAAAGCTTCATACTGTGCTCACCGTGTTCAGTTAAAAGCAGAAAAAACAGTGTTGCATTTTCCCCATGCTCAGCAGAACTGCCATCCTCTCTCACAGGGTTTTCTAATCCTTTCTGGCACCTGAGGCATCTGAACAGTTGGTGGGAAGAAGTGAAACTGTGACGAAGTGAGTCTCATTTCAGATTTACAGTCCAATCACTCACAAAACCTGCCAATTCACTTCATGGCATGTACTGTGAAAATTCATTATTTAATATGAGCCTAAAAAAAAAATCTATTGGTGCAGCACAGTAACTTGACTTTGAATTATAAAAGAATGAGTAACACAGTATGTGGTGTCTTTAAGTTTGCAGTGAGATAGCCCAGCATATACTTAAAATGTCCTTTGTATGCTCCAGACAAGCACAACATTTGTTCAGCCAACCAGCTACTCTATTTCAATATTTTTTCTATGTATTTATTATGTATTACATATATTTCTATATATACATGACAAATCTATGTACTCATGTATGTGTTAAGTGTTAAAAAAAAATGGGTACAACAATAAATGACCGGTCTTAGGTTAGAAATTATTATGATTCCAAATATTTTCATTTGGAAAAAAAAAACAAACCACCAAGATATTTTAACCCACCAGTTCCGAGATAATGGAGATCATAATTACTGGAACCAGGTTAACTCACTAAATACCCTTGTTATTTTAGGAAAAAATACTGTGTCTGTGACTTCATAATCACGACTGCGTCAGGTGATACTGATGCAAACAGAGCTACTCACTCCTGGCACTCCTCCCCAGCCTGGCTTGACCAGCTTGTGCTCTAAAAAAAAAAAAAAAGCAATTTCTCCATCTTTAAGACCTGTCACACACTAAGACAACAACTGAGAAAACACTGACTTAAAGAAAACAAACATATCAGGATGCCTCCAGGTGTGTTTCCTGGTTCTGCTCAGCTCTGCTGGCTCCTGCTGCAGAATCAAACCCGCAGGATCTCTGTGCCTCTCAAAAGCACAAGAGGTGAGCAGGAGCTGGGCCATTCATCTTTGCAAGAGCAGTGGGCTTGGACTACCCCCAAACCCACACCTTGATTTGCTGCTGCACCTCCCAAAGCACCACCTGACCCGGGCAGGCTGCCCTCCCAGTCCGGTTCTGCCTCACACAACATCAAAGCTGCAGGATAATTTTGCAGCTTGCAAAATGCCAAATAGCATCAGTTATGCAGCGAGATGACTTGACTAATGACTGCATTTACAGCTGATGACTGTTTTAAAGTGGCACCCTAATTTTTTTATTATATCTTTATGTTACAAGCATATACAATTAAAAATTTTGCAATTATTTATCCCAACAAAATTAAACCACGCAAAATAAACCTCAGACAGGCTGTAAGTTTTTCTTTCCCCCCTTTATGTCTAATTCATTCTCTTTAATTCTTTACTTTTTATAGCAGCAGTTTGACAGAATAAACCATGGTTTGTAAAAACCATTAAGAGTAAGCTTTCTAGTAGCAATCCTATTAAGTTACCTCATCAAGTGATGTGCTGTAATGTTTTCACATCAACTCTTTTTAGCTTTTCATTGCAGCATTCATAAATGGCTCAGATTCCTAAAGCCTAAAAGTGTTTTGTTGAAATTATGAGCAAAGAAATTTTAATGGAGCATAGAAAGACACAAGCAATGTAAAAACTCTAGTTCAATTACAAAAGTGTTTTTGCAAAATCAGTTGATACCAGCAGTATTGTAACAGCATTAATTAAAAGAAGGGTTGGGGTTCCTCACACGGTACAGAGGAACAAGTTTACAGTCGAGTGAGATTATTCTCACAGTTCAGAGTGAGGATGTCAAATCTCAATTTTGTCAGCTCATTTTGTTAAGGTAAATGAACATTCCATCCCTTGGCATCTGCACTGTGATACCTCCTCCATGTCCCCTCTGAGCAGAGGGGGCTCAGTGGATCATTTCCACGAGCTCGAACCCAACACACTTCATTATGTTCATCACAGTTATCACCTGCTTTTAAGTTTCAAATAACCCTAACTTTAAAATGCTGAGAAGAAACATTCACCCAAAAGCTGAATGCAAGATAAAACACGATTCACGAGACATCAGGCAACATCTTATTTTTTCTTAAAAAAATAACCATGTGGTTAATAGTCATATAGCTACTGTACTTCCTACTGAGTCAGGATCAAGTCTGTTCCATAAAATATGTTTGGCTTATTGAATTATGACATTTCTAATTACTATGAGGATGAAATGATTAATAAAAACTGAATGGGAAATTTTTCTTTTCTAACCATCCTCTCAGAAATCACTCTGCAATATCCTTTCAGCATTTCATAATTTTCAACCATATTACACACTAGCCTTTAATCTACTAATATTTCTCTTTCAATATGTTTCAGGATATACATTTTTCCATTTTCCTTCTACATGGCAAGTATCCAATGCTTTTGATTCGTAATAAATAAAGCCACAGCACTAACTTCTTGGACATGTTATTTTTCCACAAAGCCCCATGCTTCCTTTTACTCCTCTATCAACTTGGAAATAATTTATCCTTGCAGGTTTATCTTTCTCTCGTCATCATAATCAGGCTGGTAAGTTGAAGCAATCCAATTGCCAGAATTCTTTGCCAGGTAAAGATAACGAGTCTGAAAAGCTGTTAAGTGCAAGACCAATGGTTTTCTGCTCCTCTAACCAAATGCAAGTTTTACACATCAAACCTCAAAGAACTAGATACTATTAAAGCACTATTAAAGCACAATTAGACTTCCCAAGAAGGGAGAAGTGCAGGGCAGACCTGCAAATGACTGTCACAATCCCAAAAACTTCCTCGTAATGCAAGGAGGATCAGGGCCGGGATAAAGAGCCCTCACTGCAGTTCACACCACACTGACACAGTTCCACACAAACAGCTCAAACAAACCTTAGACTAATTTGTTACTTTCAATTACCTTTCCTGATTTAATAAATCATGGCTGTACCCTGCTTAGAGTCAAAAACAGGGACAGAAGGAAAGAGGAGTTTGCAAGGGAACTCGTGTCCTGTTCCTACTTCCATTTGCAGTTGTGTCTGTTGAAAAATTCTCCTTGTCACCCTTCCCAGAACGAAGGCTGACCTTTCCCTTGTGAGTAAGGCAACTTCCTTTCCCCCCTCCTCCCCCTCCATTTTAATCTATTTATGGTTTATGTCTTCTATTATACTCTTATGGGAGAGTGGTTTAGTCATAACTCCACTAGTCAAACTCTGGAGACTTGAGTTCCACTGGCAACCTTCAACACTCACTCACTGTACCTCATTAACAAAAATCCAAATCAGAGACAGCCTTAAACTAAAAGTGCTCATACAAGGGAGCACTGAACAGGAAATAATCCCTCTGCCTCAAAGAGATGGGAGAAGGAAAATACAATAAAACTACCCAGTGATTGGAGAGAGCAAGAACACAATGTCCAAGTCACCTTTTCCTCACATCATATGTTGAAGAATATGCTCTGCTCACTGCCCAGCTCTGAATTCTCTCCAGTGGGCCAACATTTCTTGAGCATAGCACCCAGCCTGGACACAGATCTGCAGAACAGCCTTATCTTTACTCAAGGTGTCTTGGTCAAAGTTACCACAGCTTCTTTTTTGCACAATCAAAGATCTAGAGAATTGTACAAAACCTTCTTTTTATCAAGTCCACAGATGCCAGTTTTAATTCAAGTTTCACTAATCCAGGACTGTCAAGGGGGCAGCATTGGGTGAATCTTCACAAACAGCCTGGTAATTGCTCTCATTTCACTGCATCTGTCTTGCAGTGAGTCAGCTCTGCAGGAGAGCTGGCCGAGGCCAACACTTGCCTTTCCACAGTCTGACCCCAACACTGTGATCCTGGTGGAGTGATCCCTGTGCACCAAGGCACTGGTGAGCCAGGGAACAGTTCACCTGAGCAGCCTGGGCTGGGTTGTGATGCACAGTCCCCAGGCTGCAAGACAACCTCATCCAGCCCTGACAGAAGAAGCCTGTTGGCAGCTCCCCCCGGGAATCACCTGCCTGGCCTTGCCTTGCTTTTCTCCAGCAGTGCAGCAAGAACCTCTCAGGCAAACACCCTTTAAACAGCTGTTTTCTGCAAGAAAATGTTACAGCAGCTCAAGTGACCAAGAAAGAGGGAACTCCCTCCACAGACAGGGTCTGTGCAACATGTTGGGGGACCCCCATGCAGCATCCATCTGGTACTACCCCAGTGCAGGGTTCCCACTACGTGAGGGGATGCAAGATCTACTCCCTGTTGCTCCTCTTTTTATTCTGTGTTATTAAACCAGCCATTTTATTAAGCCATTTGTTTTCAGATCTTTCTTACTGAGCTCCAGAAAGAACCCCACACCATCTCTCTCCCCCCTTGCAGAGCAGAACCCAACTGGACTGGAGATTAACATGCACCTCTGGCTCTTGGGGGATTCTGTGCACCCAGCAATGAACTGTTCTGCAGAACTGACACGAGTGTTTCTACTTCAAAACCTTCTCATTGTGTTTATATTTAATTGACCAGTGAAGTAATTACTTCCTTCAGAAAGAAATCAATTTAGTTTCCTATATTATCCTTACTTTCTTTTATTCTGGCCGGTGCAATACACGTGGCCAATGTTGTTTCTCATTCTTCCCATTCAGTTCTTCAGTTCCACAGAAAAGGTATTTCTCGTCCAGATTGCAGTTTCTGTTTCCCATGTTACATGCCCTGACAGTTATTGTGTTTCTGCTGCCTATTTTTCCTTGTTCTGGGACTAAGGAAACAATATTTTTCCCACATTGGTTTCTGTACAGTACTAATGGCCTATTTCAAAAGGAAATATATAAGATCAAAAAGCAACACTACGCCAGCTTATCTTCTCACAAATATCATGTAATTATTAGCAATGTATGGTATTGTTTTAAATAAGTATGTTCCCTCCTTTGTCCATCTGTAGCAAACCTGGAAATGTTTTTAGTGTCCCTATCCCAAGCAATCCACACCACAAAAATGCTGCAAAATTCTTTTTTAACTCCAATGTTTTCACAAGGGCATACCTTACTACGTTTTATAAACCTGCTTTATTTTATTGCATGCATTCATATAAAAACTATAAAGCAGGTTTTACATCACTTTCAGCTTTTGACCATTCATCAGTTTTCCATGATAAAGCCACAGCAGAATCAATATCCTTGTAAAGCCAAGCTGTCAAAAGTTACTAGACTATTTCCAAAGGCAATTCCAACGAGACAGACTACCAGATGTTTTCAATATATTTTATACAAGATTGCATGATAATTTTAGTGGGGCTGAAAGAAACAATACAACAGGTAGAGTTTTGAGGTTTGACATTTTAAATAGCAAGCCCAATTGATTTTTACAAGATACCAGAGACGAAAATGCCACTTCTGGAGAATTTATACCCAAACGTTCATCCTCAGAACTTAAGAGCAACTGTGTTGTCAAACAGCAAAAAAAGGAGACAGCCTTTAGCAACAAAGTCACTACAGAACCGTTCCCTATACCTATATATGTATGAATGTGTCTGTACTTATACACAAAGATATATATTTTATATATACACATATAAAGTGCATAGAAGCATAGGCACTTCACTGTATTAATTTTGCCCTTCTGCTGATTTACGCTTTTATTTCTTATAGAAGACTGCCAATTATGATTAAAATTCCCCTTATAATTAATTCAAAATTTTATTAAATCCAGCTTTTATAACTTTAAATATAATAACGCCAGCCAAGCCAGGGCAAAGAATATGTCTAGTCATTAATTTTACTTGTATCATTTCTCATTCCTCAAAAAAATGGCAATAAAAGGATCCCTCCTTAGAAATCAGTCTGGCCATGGCCATACTCATCTCCATAATAGCACAATTTCCAATTCACGCCTCATTTTCATTAATGTTTCCAGCCATAAATTTTTAAGCATATGATAAAAAATTTCTGAAGCGGCATAAAACTAACATGAAGAGGGAGTTCATTAGTATGTGACCCTAATTAGAAATTCCATATTAACTTCCCATTTCTACTTGTCCATATCCAATAGCAGCAGGCCTAATATGCTGGGTATTAGTCCTGCATTTGTTTTAAGAGCTTTTTCCCCTCCCTTACTCATTTTTATTTTTACACAATTTCTGTGTTTCCCCTGCTATTGAATAAGTCAACAGACAACTGTATCACAGCAGCACCTTCTGTGTCACAAATTATCCTGGAGAACTGTAAGGAGCTACCAGCCCAATGCTTTATTAATGATACCAGATCATAAAAAGAAAGGGGAAATCGCTGACTCCGACTCTTTTCTAATGTTGGGTGATAAAAATGCTACTTCAGGATTCAGAAGGTTAAGTTCTAATGTGTATTTTGAATAGAGTATGCTGAAATAATTACCTCATAAAGCAATGCATTGACCAGCCTGCTAATGGCTGTAGAGTGCAAAACTCAGCAAAGAGTGCCAAGCTTACTGGAAAAAATGCTGTGGCACTACTTTTGTAGCTTTCCATATTAAGTTAACTTTGCCCTTTTCCACTTTTTTGTTTTTAATCCTGCCAAAAGAAAATCCTCCCACCTAAACCATCAAGGACTCCTCTTGGCTATGTTAGGAGCAAATTACTAAAATGCAAAACCAAAAAAAGCAAACACCCCAGGAAAGCTGAATGTAACAGTAAGAAATGGCAATCACATTTCACTCCTATGAACACAATTACTAATTTATTATTTTTTTTTTGTTTTCTGCAAGTTTCAGTTTAACATCAGTAGCCAGTAGCCAAACTGAAAGCAAAGCAGTAATTACATTTTAGAATATTAATGGATTTTCTAGCTTATAAACTTTTCATAGCAAGTCTGGATAAAGAGTTTTTTCTGCCAGTGCACACTCCAGGCCTCAAAGCAGCATAGCAGTGCTTCAAGTCTGTCCCTGATTATAAAATACCCAAGAAATCAAACAATCAAAGAGACATCAAAATATGCAATCACAGAATACTCTGAGTTGGAAGGGACTCATGTAGAGGAACACAATACTCTACAGTTGTACCCAGGATTATGAGAAAAATTCCATTAAACCCCCCTGTCAGGCACCTCTAGGGTCCCAGAACCAGGTTTAAAGCAGGACAAGAGTGCTCCATGCCCCTGGTCCAAACAGGACAGTCCATAGGAGTCACTTCCTCGCTCCATCCCAAACTGGATGGTGCTGCTTCCAAATCCAGCCTCGGCTCTCTCCCCCACCTCCCTCGCAACAGGGACAGTGCCAACAGCACAGATGCACAGCACGGGTGTCTCCAGCCACATCCACCCACCAAGAGCCAAGAAGCTGTTTTCCAGCTGCCCCACTTCCCAGGAATTGTGTTTACAGTCGGTGTGTGGGCAGCACAGGGAGATGGCAGCTGAAGCCCAACAGAGTGCAGGAGAAAATGCAAGAAGGAGACAAGTGAATGTTAACACTGGGTAATTATCAGTTGTAATTAACATCACTTGAGAGATTTAAGGTGTCTTTATCCCTGGGTTATGAGTGAATACAAAAAAAAAATTACACATCTGTCTGTATCTGCACTCCTAGAATAATGTTTTTATCTGATGCCCACTTCATCCTCATTTTATCAGAAGCTTCAAGCACCCAACCACCATGTTTTCAGCTCCAAGCTTTCCTGCAGTCAGTTCATATGGCTGGGGCTTGGGAATGAATTGTTTTTAGTCACTGGCAGAGCTCTGAATGTAATTTATGAGAAACACAGTGTTCAGAGCATCTCACAAGCTCCCAAACTCACCACTGCCTCCCCTGTGACCTGCAGAGCACCAATATCATCTCCCAACCTTTACCTTGGTCACAGCTCTATTTTCAGAGACACTCACATGTGAAAGGAACTGGTAATACCACACAGGACACCCACACTCCCACACCTTACATTTTAATGCCAATAAACTAAGTAATTATAAGAGAAGCCCTCAGTGTTAGAACTTACTGTCCCACAAAAGGCTGACAAAACCTGAATTATAATTTTTGTACTGATTAAAAAAATAAAGCCATAGCCCACAGATTTCAACACTTTCTCCCTGAGCTGTGCAGGTAGAGCCTCAAGATACACACAAGTGTTTTGGTTTGGAGACTTTTTACATCTGCTTAAATTTTTTTGACGTATGTGAATTCAGTGAGTTATCAATTAATTTAATTTGAGAAACAACAGATGAAAATATGTTATCAAGTTCAATGATAAAACTCCTCTTAGCTTCAAAGTGGTTTGTATTAACAGTCAGATGCAATCTTTTATGAGCACTTCTGATATGTTGATAACTACTACAAATACCTAGGAAATTACCCTTTATATAAAACATATCCTGAGCTGGGATGTGTTTGGGGTGGCATATATTTGACTGTCACATTCTGTTAAAATATCAATATAGAGAATAGTAAAACAATTATCAAAGCTGAATAAAAACTTGCCTAGGCTACATATTAGTCAAAAAATGCCAAACTATAAAGTGCAATGAAGAATTCCATTGAATAATAATATATAACAACACCAGCGTACAGAAATAAACCTACAGTGAAGGTACTAAGTTTTTAAAAGTCCTTGGTTTTGTCTTGATTGACAGATGTGCAATTTTAAAATACAAATCTTTCACGAAAAACAGTGACATCTCTCTACGTCATAAAAACTAATGGATCAGAACACTGATTACTGGAAGAATAAATCAGCATTTGAGATCTTAAGATGTCATCAACTAAGCATCACATACTGTGGATACGAGATGTATTACCAGAACCATTTGATTGATTTATTGTTAGTTTTGCAATCAGTCTTTCCAACCCTTTTTTTCCCAACCCATTATCACTTGTGCACAAAAATATTAAAAGCCCTTTGAGTGCAATGTGTATCAATAATTTCATCTATTCTTAAAAGATTTACGACAAACAGAAATTAAAGATTCAGTTTTATTTTTAAAAGTGCCCATACACTTTCCTCTAACAAAACATCAACAGAATAAAAGCAAAGCAGAATGGCCTTTCCAGATTGCTGCCTTATATGAAAATTCACAGACATCTAAAGCTCCTGCTTGGTTTTAAGGGTTAAAATGAAAATTATTTTCAGTATTTCTATTCTCCTCCCCCCTCCTCCACACACATACATACTCTTTTCCCCCCTGGGAAATAGTAAAAAAGAACTATTAGTTATTACTATAAGTAGTAGTCAAAATCCTGTCAAAAGGCAATTTTGATAGATTGCTATTTGAATAAAAATAAGACAGGCATTGTATTTATATGACAAGTATAGATGTGAGATTAAATGATATTATGGAACTTCGGAATCTTTTTTTTTTTAATTATCTCTGTTTGGATCAAGCACATTAACATGAGACAAGCCAAAGTTAGCTCCAATTCACATAACCTAGCAACGTGACCCACTTGAAATTTCTTTTCTAAGACTTGGCTGACTTAGCCAAAGCTGAGGCACACATCTTAATAGAATGGGCCAGAACATAAATCAAGACTTATTTTTAATCCTCCACAACTATTTCGAGTACTTTCAGAAACTTAGATTTACTTATTCAAATACATGTTCTCACTGAACTCTGCTACTTTTACTCATTTTCTACAAAAACAATGGGAAAAGGATAAGATGGGTAACCAGAGCATTAAGAAAAAGGCTATGATTGGGCACTAATATTTGCCTTTATTATATTTACAGAGCATGGCATCTGCACTTCAGCCTGAAACTTTTTTATTTACCTTTGACTCTTCAATTACATGTTTTGGAGCAGAGCTCAAATAAACAAAATAACAAGTAAACCAGCAGACAGACTGAATCAGGTGGATTTGAACACGACCCTGACACTTTTACACAGATGTCTTAATCACCTGAGCTGCTCTGAGCATTCACTTGGCCCCATGTTCGAACCCTTTAGCTTTCTATTAAAAAATTCAACAGAGAGAAAGCATTCAAAGCACATGTAGGTGGGTAAGAAACTCATCTGAGATATTACAGTGAAGGTTTAACTCCAGTGAATACTGTATTTATTAAGACAAATCATGACCAGGATGTTTAAGGATATTACCAAGAAGGTATTCAGTTTATCCTACACAATTAATAGGAATTCTCAGATATTGGTTGCATTTTGGTCTTGAGAATCATACAATAACTCAGGTTGGAAGGGGCCTCAAAAGATTTCAAGCAGAAACCACCAATTAAAGCATGAGACCACACCATGGTTGCTCAGAGTTCGACCCAGATGCTCTTTGGAAACCTCCAAGAGTGGAGAACACACAGCTGCCTCTCTGAGCAACCTGTTCTAAAGCTTAACTTCTCAGAGTAAAGAACTTTTCCCTGTGTCCAGTTTGAACCCACCTTATTTTAACTTGTGTTTCTCGTCCTCTTGCCACAAACCTCTGTGGGGAGACGGGCTCTGTCTCCTTGATCTGCTCACAGGGGCTGCTCTTCAGTTCCCCCACACTTCTGCTCTCCAGGCTGAACAAGCCCTGTTCCCTCAGGCTGCATTCCTGACTCTCTGAGGGTCTTAAGGGACCCTCTGCACCTTGTTTTTGTAGTTTGAGGGGCTGAAAACTAGAGCCAATATCCTCAGGGAGGCACAGTCAGTTCTGAGCATTGGGGATAATCCCTTCCCCAATCTACTTTAAAGCAAAGCACCTGGGCTGGCAGGTGCCAGCGCTTGTCCCACCCTATTACCTCCACCTGATTCTCCCTCTGGGCACTGCTGGCAGTGCCAGGGCAATCTGGAGGCTCTCAAAAAAGACTGCTGAAAGGAGGGGCTTGGGGGCTTAGGTATTTTTGCCAGTAGAATGGCTGACCTGGTGAGGAAGACCTCAAGCAAGAGGGGAGGAAGAGTTACCAGCAGCCCTGGAGAGGAATTATGGAGGGGGCTGGTGAGCAAAGGGCCTGGAGTGATGTGAACAAAAGGCAACACAAAATCAACAAAACCAGGCTTAAATGGATTCTCCTCAAGTGTCTGTGTAAAAGCAAGAAGTGCCTACAAAGCAAAATTATGAACATGGTAGTAAGGAATGAGCAATCCAGGAGGTTCCTGGGTGTGGAGTGTATTGATGAACAAATTCCTGCTGATGCAGCCTGGGTGAGGGGCAGAGTGCACCCTCAGCAAGTGTGTTGGTGACACAAAACTGGGAGGAGTGGCTGAGGTGCCAGAGGGTCGTGCTGACATCCTTGGTGCCCTGATTTCCTTGCTCTGAGGGTGACTGGCCAGTGGGGCACACTGCCCAGACAGGTTGTGAAATCTCCATCCTTGGGAATAATCAGGAGATGCTGGACCATAGAGAGCAGCCTACTCTAGGACAGCCCTGCTTGAGCAGGGCAGCTGGAGCAGATGTTCCCCTGAGGTCCCTTCCAACCTCAGCCACTCTCTGACACCATCTATGCTCCTGCTAACACCAATTAAGTTCTAAGTTGTTTTTGTTGCATGCAAAACTTTAAACAGGGCAATGAAGACAAGACAGCTGTGACTTATAATATTATTTTTTCCTATCTTTTTTCTCTATTTATCTGTCTATATTCCTTGCATAACCCAATATATAGTGAGATTAGCAGATCAAGGCAGTTTAAACTTGGTCCCCACAGTATTACAGGTTACATTCCTTCTACCTCTTGATTGTGTTAAGAGTCTTGACTTTATCTCACTAGTGTGTATTCCATTGACTTTGGCTCTGTAAACCAGAAGACTTCTGGAATAATTTAATTGTTTTGCTTTCAAGAATAACAGTCTCAAACAGAATGATAATCACAAATGTACAGAGGCCTGAAAAAATTATTTATATTTTTCCTAGTGGTTTTCAACTAATTTATATATAAGTAACCTCATTTGCAATCCACTTCTATATATGGTGCATAAGTATTGTAGGAGTGTGTGGGGTGAATAGCTAAAAAATAGCTAAATAACTAGAATAGGAAAAAGAAAACTCCTGTCAAGCCACTGCAACTTGAGAGAAAAGTTGAGGACTTTTTCTCTAAGAGAATCTCACTTATTGACTTCAGAAAAAAACTTGACCTGATAAGAACCCGAACATTCCTAACTCCCAGTCATGCAAACAAATCATGGCTCTAACCTGACATAAGGCTGAATGTGCCAGTTCTTTTGAGTTATTTATAGCTCAAAGAAACACACTCAACTGGAAGCTATATTTAGGAAAAGCTGGAATTTTTAAAAATAGAACCCAGACACGAATTTGCAGTGCCATTAAGCTGCTAGTTCAGAATGTCTCTGTGACATATTGACAACTTCTTTCTGGTTGGCTATTTATCTTTTGCCTTCTCCCCCCCCACACACACCTTTTTTTTTTTTTTTTAACATACATCTTTCTCTATTGCTTCCTCACTAGCACTGATAGCTCCAGCTAGTTCATAAATTCCATTGCTGCCTGCTGCCATGGGATGTGGTCATGCAGAAAATATTTCATAGGGGAAAGTGTTCTCTAGCTGGAGGCAGTATTGTCGATCATTACTGGGAACTGCAGCTACTGGGATGTGACTGTGTATTCATTTCATGCATTATAACACCTAATGTACATGACAAAATGTTGAATATAAAGTTAATTCACAAACCAGAGTAGCTGCTGTTGCTGAAGCTGTACAGAAAATACATATTATTATTCCTTCTCCCCTTCCAGTGCTTTCTAGCAATTTGAAAATGGTTCGGTTTCAACGTTGCTTAATTTCACCATTTATTTTAGCTTGGTTTAGTTCATTAAAGTTTGAAAAATGCTTTGATGTCCTTTGCTGGCAGCTGACATGTAATTTTGCTATTGTCCCTTTATGCTCCAGCCCATGTAGATATTCATGATGATAAACCTGCCCTTAAATAATTTGTACAGAGCAAATTTTTTGAAATATTAGAATTTGACACTATTCAGAGACAAACAACAAAAATATGAGTAATGTCTACAAATTATTATTATTATTATAAACACTAGGAACCAAATGGATAAAAGCTAAGAAATACACGAGGCAGATCATGCATTTGCACAGCAAATTCCTATTCTAGGGATATGAACATATACCCAAAACCAGCCAGGCTAATAACCTAGTTTAAAGGGAAAAATACAGTTTGGACCACACAGAAAAGCTATCTACCTCACAAGTATTCTTTTTTTTGAATTCCCTCATTCCAAATCAGGAACAAACAGGTTACCTTGGCCTTAGACAACTCTGCAATAAAACCAAGGAGGAGTTATCTACTGCCAGAAGAAAAAAACCTGAAATTCTTTTATTCTCCCATGGTTTCCACAAGAGCCTGGATGTTTCTCATGAGTAGCGAAGACACGCAACAAACACCCCACACAACCACTTTCACACCAAAGTGTCATCCCATTGTACCCCCAGAACACAATCTTAATGCAGGAGATGATTAGAGAGGATTAAACCAGATTTCCATGAAATACCAATCCAGCCACAGGAACACCTCAATTAATTAGTGCTTCCTTATTCCATACCAATGCCTGTGGTGCACTGAGAAACAAAGACAGGATTAAAACCAAACAGCAAATACTCTGACAAAACAAACCATTTTTTGGAATTCCCTATTTTGAGTAAGAATATTGCTTGGTGACAGCTCTTTGGCTTATGTGACATCCAATAGGGATGTGATGGGTGAACTTATATACAAAGTTTTTCACACTTAAACATTCTAATTCCACAATTAAATAACATAAATTTCTCTTTGCTATTTCCCCCATTTCGGTTCACCTTCTGTTTGCATTCAGCTGATCCACTGACTACTGTGAGTTACAACAGCAAGTTCATACCATCACCTGAAGTTATACAATATACTTAAAAAACTCATACCCAAATGATGCATGAGGAAACATTTAATCCTCTGGTGAAAGAATGGCTTATGAGGGAAATAGGGCAGTTTCAACAGAGCCCATCACTACACATAATCAGACAAAAGAAAGTGAAGATCTTGGAAATGTATTCTTTTGACTTAGACATGGTAAAGATCATATGGGTAGGCCATGGAAATTAAAAAGCAGGTTATCCCAAAGAGCTGGGTTCAGTTCTTCCACTGTCAGATGACAATAATAACAAAGAGCCAAAGCCTTAATAAAAATCGGTATACAAAGGTTAAAATAAAGATAGCTTGGTCAATTTTAGCCTCCTGAGAATATGACACAGCATGTAACACAAACACAAAATTTAAGGATTACAGTTGTGAGAACACTCATAGAAGTGAACCTCCACTGATATTGGAATAGTATTCATATGGAAAGTATGGTATTTTTTCAGAGTAGATCCTGATTTGAAAAGTACGGAAAGAAAACTCTTGTGAGAGAATGTATGTTATTGTTTATGACTTCTCTTATTGTCTACAACTTATGTTATTGTTTACAATTTATGTTATTGTGGAAAGAGTTGTGGTATGAGGTGGAAAATCCAAGCAGAAAAGGGAAGAGTGGCCTTTCCTTTGGGAACTACCAGGAGTGATCACTGGGGAGGTGGCTCCCAAGTTGAGGATGGATTGGCACAAGAGTCAGGGAGCAGCCAAAAGGGACTCTGGTGAACAGAGAACTTCACAGGGGCTAAAGGGAACACAGCAGAGCTTCCTACAGCTTGCAAAGCCACCAGCTGAAATCAGGGACCTGCCCCTATGGACACAGTAGGCAGGAGAGGAGTTGAATATAAATCCTTTTTATTTATTACCTATTTGCTCCGAGTCTTCTGTTCAAAACCCCAAGTATTCTAGTTTTAATTCTAATAAAACCTGCCATTTAAAATATGTAAAAAGCCTTTTAGCTTTCTTTGGGGAGTGCTCTATAAAGAGGAGGTCTATTTAAATCCACTTAAAAGATCCAGCTGACTCAGGGTCTCATTATGTAAGTGTATGATCATGTTACTGACAGCCAAAAAAAAGAGCAAAATAGAATGGGAAAACCTATCAGGCCTGTCATCATTTGTTGCAGCACTGAGGACATACACACACTATCAGAAGAGATTAATCAATTCTCAAATAAGCAGCACAATTTTCAGTCTGATGTTTGGATTGTATCTTCAAACACCAAAAACTGTAAGGATTTTGATGAAGCAAAGTGAGAATCTCGCTTTGCTCTTCCCCAAAAAACCAAGCAAAATCCCTCAAAATAGTCACCTCCAGGTCAGGAGTCTGGTTGCAGCAGTGTGCAAGACAAACTGCATTACCCTGCTGGAGATTATCCTAATTCTTCTCCCTGTTTTATTCACAGATAAAATAAAAGCAGCAATGATCCCTTCTGGTACAAAAGAAGGAAATTTTGTCCCACCCCAGGGTAGAAAACACTGCAAAGGTCTGCTGCTAATGTAGCATAAACCATATTGAAATGTCACTGAAAAAATCTTTCCTGTTAGATTTCTAGGATTGCTGCAAGGCTCTGGAAAAAAGATTCCTGCAACACAGCACCAATTTTGTTGAAAGAGTTAATCTTTCTGACTTCATGGTGGTTTTATATACAGGTCTAGGAAGGCTTTTCCAATTTTACATGCATATTTCTTTCTGACAGTTGTCACCATCAAATTAAAATTTCAACATAGTATGTTATATTCCAGTTAAATACAGGACCAATTTTATCCTTTGAGTAAATACCTAGTTCCCTACCAATTTAGGATGTCTCCTGAAGGAACTACTTAACCCTGTTGAACCCATGGAGGGCATTTGGGCTGAATAGACTGGGATGAAAGAGTTCCCTGTGCTGGTGTTCCAGCTCAGCTGGTTCAGTGTCTGGTTCCTATCTCTACAAACTCCCTTAACTTTCTCCTAAATAATTTTGTGAAGGCATCTTTTTTTTTTCCTGGCTTCAAAATAACTTTTAAGGCCAAAAACGGGAGATGGAATCCCAAGTCACAGAACTCTTTTTAAGCTGAAACATGGAGCAGAAATTCTATTCACTGCACTCCCAAGTGTCTTGCAATTTATATTATGACTGACATAAAGCACATTTACTTTATAAATAATACTTAAAGACTAAGGACAGTTATAGGGCATCAGCTTTTTACCATTTGACTAAGTTGAATTTTCTACTTTCTATGGAACAATAGTCATTTGGGGGCTCAGTTTAGTGTTTTCTACTGAGAAATCCCAGAGTCAGAATTATGCTTTTCCAGCACTTTTCAAGATAGTGGAGCAGGGACTCCCACACCCTGGGGACAGGAATTATCCTTTTCTTCTTAATAGACTGAAAAATACAGAATACAAAATGTGTCTCCAAAAACTTATTTGCAAATATTATTATGCCCACTTGCAAATTCAAGCAACAATAAGGCTGAAATAAGGAAATATTGCCAAGTTAACAAATGTTTAGTACATATTATAACCCAATATTAAACAAACTGGATCTTTTCAAACAATACATTCTCTCTGTATGTTTAGGTATATGAAGACATGTACAAACTTTTTTTGAAATCTAGGTTAGGACAACAGCAGCCTGAACTTTTCATACTGGAATTAAACCACTATGAGTAAATCCTTTGAACACAATAGTAGAGCTACAGGAAATCCCCTGAAACAATCATTTGTAACTGTTTTGCTCTGCACTTCATAAATAATGAATAGTTAAAAAGAAAAACAACCCACTGGTATCACATTTTTTTCATGCACTAGTTATGCAAGCAGGATACAAGATACTCTAAATATAAGAAAAGTTGAAGTGGATAGCACTTTGTTTTTTAAGGAAAAATCATATTATTTTGAAGTCATTATCCCTCACAGTTGGATTTTTAAGCCTTGTGGAAAAAAACCACAAAACATCATACGTTTTGCAAGTAAAACAGTTTACGAAACCCTTTGGAATACAAAACCATTATTCTTTTAATCTAACATCATAAAAATGGGTTTTTTTTCACAAGTAACAAGCTATTTATTTTCTTTAATTATAGATTTCTACCCAGAACACTTATTCATAATCTGGCAAAGTAGTTTAGTATGCTTCTATAAATAGTAATGAGTGATTTAATTTTTGAAAAAGACTGTAAAAGAGAAACTGTCTCACCCACACTAAATTCCCAAATGTGAAAACCAATTTGCCTGAAAATCTGTACTTTTCCCTTTTTTTAAAAAAATGGAATAACCTGGGGAACCAAGGTCATTAGAAAGTGAATATAAAATTATTGGATGTATTTGCCTTACACTTCGTGTT
Source organism: Neopelma chrysocephalum (assembly GCF_003984885.1). Taxonomy (NCBI): domain Eukaryota; kingdom Metazoa; phylum Chordata; class Aves; order Passeriformes; family Pipridae; genus Neopelma; species Neopelma chrysocephalum. The sequence goes on from NW_020897723.1 coordinate 1,984,313, forward strand.
CTCCAAGCAGGCAATTTGGATAATCTTTCAATAATTACAGTGCATTGCTACCACCCCATTAGCTATTTTAAAGAATATAGTATGTTGAGGTATAAAATGTAATAGCACAACAGACAACACAAAAGTTTAGTAGAGGAAAGCCGGATATTAGGAATGCCATTATTCTTGGTGGGAACTGGCCATGGTGCTGCAGCTCTCATGCTGCTGCCTTAGAAAACTCTGTCAGTGGATGCAGCTCCAATTTCATGTCTAACCCAAAGTCAGGGCAAGACACACCAAATGATACCACGACTGAACACCATTTGCTTCATGGCTGGAGTTTTCCTTGGACAATTCCTACCAAAACACTGCGGGTTAAATTATCAAATCTGATTAAATCAACGTACCAAGTAATGATTGAACAGCTTATATTAAATAAAAAAAAAATAAACAATTTCAGAAAATTGGCCCCCAAACCTCTTAACCTGTTTTTTACAGTACTTGGTGAGAGTGTTCTGTCCAAACAAACTATCCTTGTGTAGATCCTTCCATCAGTGCAATCCAATCTGTCACTAGACCAAACCCTACCAGTGCCAAAGCAGTGTATTCCATCCATCCCAGGGATCCACGGAATGATCCCATCAGGGCTAAAAGCGTGGATCTGTCTCAGGAATCTCCTACCATACACAGGACTTAAAACTAATGCTGAATCTTCCATTTCCTCCTCAGGAATTAAACACAGCTCCACATACTCTTGGATCCCATTGGAAAGCCAGGCTGTCTCCCAGTCACAGGGAATATTCCAGGTCACAGCCCTTGTTGGCACCCAGAGAGACTCACATTTGAAGCCTCCATGGCTGGAACAAACTCACAGGCACATTTTCCTTCAAAATCCAAGACTTGGCATCACATCATGTAAAAGGGATCTTCCACTCCTAAAGATGCACAAACACCCAAAAAAATGCCCACCAAACCCCCAAACCCAAAAGCCTCATTACTGGAGTTCTTTGAGAAATTCAGTCTCCTGTGTGTCCATGATTTGCCATCATCCCTTCCCTAAGTCACACTGGGAAAAACAGTCTAAAGTTCTCAGCTGGGAAATAACCTCATTAAGTGTTAGTAAAGTATATGTGTGGTTAAGTAGTTTTGTACTATAACATCTATACTTGCATTTTTCAAAGTAACTGAAAAAATTACCACCATTTTCCAAATGCACAAAGAATGAACACTTCTGTATGTGTTAAGTTGAAGTCTAAATGAAATTTTAAAAAAAAATACAATAAAAAGAGATTTGTGCATTATTTATTTCATAGGAACTTAAAAGTAACTGAAAAACAGCAATTGTTTTTTATGTATATATTTCAAAATGATGAATGAAACAAGATTTACTGTAACTGAAACACACAAATGGCAGAGCCCATTTAAAGAAGAATAAATTGCTTCAAGTTTTCTAAGCACTGAAGTGGCCAGATAAGTTATTTTTATGCATCCAGTTGGCAGAACACGTTGAAATATTATTTTGCACACTCTGAGTGCATCTTACCATCCTGTTTAGTAGTCAGATAATTGTTAATTGTGAGAGTGGGAAATGACTTAGCAGGTGTAGAAAAAGCAGAGCAGAAGGGAGAAATAATGAAGGAGAGCATCATGCCTTGGAGAGGAAGATGAGAAAATCTGTGAACATGGAGAACTGATAAGACACTAAACCACAAAATAACAACAGTGATTTCCTTGAGGTTATTCTTGAGTGATCCTTGACCAGACTTTCTGGTTAGCTTTTAATGCAACTATTCAAATGATGTGCAGACATAATTTTAAACTATATTTTGATTTTTTTTTTCCTAATAATGTAATTTAAAGAAAATATTTTCACTGTTTAGAGACCTATCTACCTATAAAAAGGTAGATCACTGGGAATTTTGGACAGACAGTGGCAAAAATAATAATCAAAGAAATGAGATGAAGAGCTTTGAAAGCCCAGTTTGTTACAGTATCACTTATACACATGATAAAAATATATTAAAACACATTTTTAGAAATAATACATCTTAACTGAATCTGGTGCAGTCAACAAAGTTTAGCCAGGTGGGTGATACTGAGAATGCTGAGAACAAAGCAGAGGACTCAGCTCATGAGTCCTCTGGAAGGACTCATTCCTTCCAGATGATACATTTGGTTTAACTTCACATTCTCACCACCGAGATTTATCCTCCTGCTCAGCCTTTGCTCTCCCAGCCTACTGCATTTTTTCCCTGTACTCAATTTACTGATTCTCACTTCACTTGCATGAAGGCAACATCATTAACTTCACTTGACACACCTCTAACTTATAACAACACTTAAATAACTTTAGAATCAACCCCATTATCTCCATCATTCAGGAAGTGGAGAAGGAAGGTGAAGCCTGCCCTAATGAATAACCTCAGCGTTAAATGGGCTCGGGTGATAAAAAGCACAATTTAAGTGTCAAAACAGCAAATGTGTCCAGGTTTAGATCTAGTACTTCTATTCCTTCAGCTGACCATTCCATACACCAGATACCAGCAGCTCTGCCTTCAGCTGATTGCCACAAAATCTGTATTATCATCAACATACTTCAGCAAGCACCTCATGTGCATTCTTTTAACAACGAAAACCAACAGTATCTTTGTAAATCAGTTTTATGCAGCTGCAATATTACAAAACCATCGTCCAACTTGGAGCTGCTTTACATCCCAGAGGATGCATTATCAGGGCACAGAGTGGTTGAAGTTGGAAGGGACCTCTGGAAGTCCCCTGGTCCAAGCCCACAGCTCCAGCAGGGACACCTTGAGCTGGTTCACCAGGACTGTGTTTCTGGCTGCATGAGAACACAAAGAATTCTTGCAAAATTGAGTTTAAATTTTACCACTTTAGACAAACACCATCCAGTTGTACTTTACAAAGATAATTATACTGTCCCTGGAGAGAATGGTTCAAGGTTGACACTGATGTATGAAGGAACTCTGGAGGTGTTTGGAGCTGCAGAGTGTGAAGGCTCCTGCTGTCTCAGTTACACAAACCTCATCACTGGTTGGAGAAGCTTCTCTGCTTTCACCATGATTAATAATGAAGGCAAACTTGTTCCCTTGCATCTTTTACTGAGTATATGTCAAATCCCTGGTAAGAAAGGGCACTGATTTATAGTTACAAGGTGCACAAAAAAATTAAAAAGTTAAGTTTCTTGGCCTATTCAGGCAGAGGATCAGAAGAGTAACCTGACATATATTTCAGCGAGGAAAAGGAGAAATTACATGATGGATTTTCAAATCTTTCCCATATTATAATGGACTGTTCCCTGATATTTCTACTGAAATCAGTCTTCCAGTTCAAGTTCCTCATGTTCTTCTTATAGTCAATGAACTGCTACAAACAAAACTACAAAACTGTACTGAACTTAACTTTGCTTTTATGCTGCAGTTAAGATATACCATGATTTGGCTTAGGTTCTTTCAGATTTCTCTTATCTAATTAAAAACCAATCTCTGGATAGAACTAATTCAAATATGGCAAAGTGACGGCCGTGTTCTATTTTAAAGGCATTCAAAGTTACAGTCATGTAAATCTTTGGATCAAAGAACCTAGAAAAGTTAGAAATCCTCTCGCCAAATCATTAATGAATTTCTAAGAAGACAAGGGAGTTACCTTTCCTGTAGAGAGATTGCATTACTTTTGCTTTGTATATTCATCTAGAAACAGCAATTGCTTTGTGTCAAAAGACAAACAGTTAGATAGAAAGAATGCTGATGCCATTCAAATTCCTATGTTCAAATTTCCTTTTTTTTTTTTTGAGTAATTCTATATATCTACTCTTCCAATAAGGCTTCTGAGAAATCCGTTATGCATTGACAAAAAAACAAATGAAAAAAAAGCTTTTTGTTTCATATATTGCTTCATATTTCCTGCTTTACAGATTCTCACTTCAGATGCTGCAGCCCACTTGAAACCACGAAGACAAACAAAAACCTTCATTTTTTAAAAGGATGGAAACAGAACTGTCCTTAGCCATTCTATCATTCAATGACACCAGTACATAATGGATTCCCCAGAGGGGTTTGGGCAGTCAGGTGAACATTACACAGGCAAAAGCCCAGTAGGCCACTGTCAGGCAGGACAAAACTATGTTTTCTCTCTGCAGGCAGGAAATCCAGTCTCTTCTCCAGTCTTTTTAGATATAAACCCACAGGCACATGCACATATACAGAAGCAGAATCCCATTCTTCTTGCCTAGGCCCAAGTTGGAAGGTATTTAAGTTCTGAGGAAAAATAAGAGGAATGAGATCCAGTACAGCTAAAGAAAGTATTGGGCATAAATTGCAGGGTTTACCACATCCATGCACGAGCATCTAATTAATTTACACAAGTGCCCAAGCAGTTCATGTTTGAGTCCCCATTTAGTTCACACATGAGCACCCTATTAACTCTTGCATAAGTGTTTAATTACTGCATGTATGGCTGCCCAGCTAACTTATGCATGAATGCCTAATTAGTTCAGGCACGGGCACCCAGCAGTTAACAAATGAGTTGGTCCATGGCAGGGGTCAGGTAGCCAGGACCAGGGGGGTCCACGTGGCACTGCCACCAGTGCAAGCAGGTCACCATGTGCCAGAGCCTCTGCCAGTCTGAGCAGCACGTGGAGCCTCAGCTCAGGAGTGTCCAGAGAGGGAATCAGCTCCCCACGTGAAGGGAAACATGCTGGGAGACACTTGACAGGAGTCACGGCAGGAGAAACTGCTGCAAACATGCAGTCAGAGCTGCAAAAGTGAGATTCTTTGATGGGATTTTCAGTTTTAAAAACTAATTGCTCCAAATGACTCTGGGTCTCCTACATCTTGGCTATTTCCTTAACCATCCTGCTCCAGCCTGTTCCTCTTTCCCCAGCTCATTCTCTCTCATGCTGACACATCTTTCTGGTGAAAACTAAAAGTAAATATTTCAGTCTCACTTTTGTTGTTTTCAGCTCCCATTAACATTCAACTGGGTGGACTGTGAATCATGATAAGAGTGATCAGACACTCCACTTTCAGTATGACAATAAACTTTATGCTTTTTGGAAGACAAATACTGCAGATGTAACGCTACAAGATAAATTCTTGATAGGAATAAGGGAATACAAAATGTTCTAGTAGAAAACCAAGTACTAGCAGAAATTTGAAATTGGTTTTTTGCATCCTTACTTCTATACCAGCATCAGGTAAAATGTAATTCTAATAATTTCAGCTGTGTTAAAGAAAAACTCAGAATCTTAGTCACACAGCAAGCACACACTCATGTATAAATATGTACACACACTTGATTAAATGCTTCCAGTCATTTTTGACAAAGCACATGCACAACATAATATATACATTAGTCAGCCAGCACAGTGTAACTAATACAAAATTGTAATTCACAACAATTTAAGAGGTCTTGTTTCCTTTATAAAGCTGCACAAACAAAAACTGCAGAACAGTAACGACTCAGTGTTTCAGAAATGCAATTATGCCCCATGCAGTGATTGCAAACATGCTGCAGCCCCCTCTTTCAGTCATGATGGACTCTGCAATATGCCATCAAATACTTAACTACTGGTTGCCCATGTACTCTTATTTAAAGATGTCTCTAGTGTGCTAATTAGTTCAGAATGCAGATGCCAAAATAAAATGACATAAAACAGACTAATGTATCACAAGTATCCCACCTGAGTCAAATAAGAAAACATCTGCTAAAGAGCTTCGAACATTCATTTATTTATTGTGGTGAGGAAAAAGTAACGCATAAAAAAGAAAAAAACAACACGGTAAAAAAAAACAACCAAAACCCCAAAACAAAATAAAACAAAATAAAACAAAACAAAACAAACAAAAAAAATCAAACCAAACCAAACCAACAAAAAACCCAAAAAAAACCAAAAACAAAAACAAAAACAAAAAACCCCAAAACAGAACAGAGAATAAATGACTATTTCTTCTTCTTTTCTAGAACTGGATTAATTCTTTCTGCTAGATAGCTTCTTTTTAATATGTAGCAGGTGCAAATATGGGCTTATTTGCACACAGCACTGGCAGTAGGGTCTGGGCTTTTGTGAGAAACATGGGGCAAAAGGATGCTATTTTTCCCTGAGCTTCATCACCCGTGTTCATTACAGAGAGGGGAAAAAAGTTTCTCGTCTCAGCACATATGAAAAATACCCTGAATCCCAAAAGCTGTGCTGGCCACACCACCAACAGCACAGATGCACATCAGTGCTTACTCACCCAGTCTGAGAACAGATCCCTGCCTTACATTCCTGCCTGAAACAGCCCCTCTGCAGGTGGGACATGGAGCTTCCACACAACAATTAGTAAAATAAACTGAGCACGATGAGCAGGCTCGGGGTCACAACTGGCAAAGCACCAGAGGATCCAGCTGGATGGTAACACACAGTGCAGTTCCTGAGGAATTCCAACACTCCTAATTTTCTTTAAAGTGTCTGATAAGCACTTCTGATCTCAAGTGGTTTGCAGCATTTCTGTTTGTTGTTAAATAGCTGGCAGCATCGGTGGCTGCATTTTAAAAGTGGTTGAAATGCTCCCTACCAGTAACAGTCTCAATCTGGAGAAGAACATTCCATTGTTAATGCAAAATAATGAAATCTTACAATAAAAGTCTTCCTACATATATGCTAAGCTGAACAAATGACAAGTGCTTTTCTTGTGTCATATTAAATCTCTTAAACATGGTCTCTTTTGTCTCCCTGAAACACCTTCCTCTCATTCTAACACTTGATTTGAAGGGAGCCATTGCTATGGGAAAAACACCCAACACGAAAAATTTTCAGACATCCTGAAAATAGTACATTTCACAGGCAAAGCAGTCTTGACTTTGGGAATTTTACTTAATTTACTGTCATTTTACACAAATTCAGTTAAAAAAAGAAGACATGCTACAGGTCTACTGCACACTAACTGAAAATTAAGAAACATCAGGGTGCTACAAGAAGTAATGTGTATTTGAGTGCTGACTCTCTCTGAGTTCCTAAGGATAAAAAGTAATATTATATGAGCTGATATTATGCATACAACTAGTCTGATTGGGTTTGATTTTCTCTTTGGCCAGGCTTACAGTTTGTTTTTAAACACTGTTATCTTTTAATTATTTTGTTATCAATACTGGCTTGCAGCCCAGAGGATAGGCACTGCTGATATTTGCCCATTTTCTCCATTTACTTTAGGGTGTTGACTAACAGAAGCAGGAAAACATTTCTCTGTTTGCCAAAATTCATTACTGCTGTTTCAAAATAGCTCGATGCACTCAAGTCATAGTGATGCATACACACACCTAACAATCTGCTGGCATATTTTTAAACTTATTAATGGAAACACGACAATTAGCAGAACAACTGTGAAGCTATTAAGGATCAATGGATACATTTACTGGGAGGAAATGAGAAAATAATTCCAGTTCCTCTGATAATGCTTTTAAAATTATCATACTCGCATAGGAATGGATTCATTTACAGCAACAGTTTGGAAGCAATGGGATTTCTGACAAATGCTGTGCTCTGCTGGGTTTTGATTACTAATGGTTAAAACTGCTTGCAAAGTGCATGCCACCTTCTCAGAGATAAGAGGGAGAAATATGGCACAAGGGAAAAAAGCAGGGGTTAATAATGCTCTTCCATCTGAAAGCAAAGGCAGTGCCAGCAACAGCTAATTACAAACTTGTCACCACACAGCTGGAGCTCCCGGGCTGACAGAGGGACACACAACAGTCCCAGAAGAAAGAAAGGGAAGAATTTCTCACAAAGATATTCCTGCAGTGAACAAGTCTAAGAGGGATTGTAAACCCACAAGGAAAAATACCGAACAAAAGATGCTGCAGCTTTGTGTTTTGGACTCTGCCAAAGATGCAGAACTCGTTCTGTGCCGAGGCCAAGGAGATTTCTCACTTGTCTAAATACAGGCTGGTGCTAATTACCTTGGTGAAACACAGTCATCACCACGGCACAGTGTCCCCAACAGGCTCCAGCAAACTCAGCACCCCGTGGCACTCTTGTTTGAGTGGCAGGGAGTGTGAGAAATGTACCCACCTTGCAGAGTCCCACCGTGAAAGGACTAATGACATTTGTTCATGAAGAAAAGGGATAAGTGAGATTTTTGTTACGTCATCCCAGCTAAAGAAAAAGACAGCTCTTGCTGCATTTCTAAGAGTTTGCAAGGCTTGGACCAGGGGACAACCCTGATTCATTGTGCAACCCCAAACCATTGCAGTTTTTGGGCTCATCAACAGCACAACACCCTTGAAATTCACATTTATGGCCACCCCAGACCGCTGAGGGCTTTGTCATCTGTCTCAATAATTATTGCAACAAACAAGCAAATCCTGTGGACCAGAGAATATTTTCCCATAATGCTTTCTCATGTATTGTTTATACTATATATTTTACCATTTGCACCATTATTAGAGGCCTCAACAATCATTTGGTAGTGTCTGCAACATAATTGAATAGAGTTTTATTATCCCAGTGAGTAGGTATAAATATTTAATTCTTATGTACCACATGACAGTGGGAATTGCTTCAGCCAATAAATCTTTTTGTTATTCTACTTTTGCATATGTACTTTCTGCTGAGACACAAGCGCTTGTACAAAACCCTTTAAGATATTTCAATGAAAATAAAATATTTAGCGTGTCATTTTTATTTAAAACTTTGTCTCTTCTTCTCATACATAATAACAACCAAAAATGGGGGTTTGGGGGGGACTGTTTTGTACTTTTTCAAAGAATCCAAGAAAATAGAGACTTAAATCAACCGAAGGAGAGGAGAAAAAGAAGCCATAAAAACCAACAATGGAATAAATACATATCAGTTTAACCCCGTGCTTCCCAAGATTCATCTTCCTCTCATTTCCTGGGTAACACTGAGCAAAAGTGCCACCAAAGAGGACAAACACCTTTCTCCAAGCCCATGCTTTTATGGAAGCTTCAGTAACACACATAGTAAACCTGGAATCAGCCAGAGTTTCAGAACATTAACAGGGATTTTAATATTCTGCACACAGTGTTATTTGTCGGAGTTTCTAAACAGATAATTTGGCAGAAATGGTTTTGTTATGCAAAGAAACAAAAAATGACCATGACGGTTCCTGAGACTGTTTTTAGCTGCAGCAAGAAAGAATCATCCCATCTCCAGAGGGCATTTATCCTCATAGAGAAAGTACTGACTTGAGAATAGATAAATTGGGGATTTTGTTTTTTAAGAAATTAAATATTCTGTACATAAGGAAAGGAGGCTGGAGATTTTCCTCTCAACTTTTAAAAGTGAAAATAACCCTGTCTCATAAATTTCATAGGAGTCCCAATTTTAGTAAAAAAAAAAAAATAGAAATAGGAGAAAGTTTTACAAAGTTCTATTAATTTAAGTCTGAATAAACTGAAGAAATTCACCAAGTCTTTTGATATGCTAACAACCAGATTTCCTCTGCCAGATGGGGGTATCCAGAGAGACTTAGTCCCTACTGCTCCTGTTTATACAACAAATTATTGTTCTGTTGTCCAAGGGAATATGAGAGTGGGAGTTCAAGGTAAAGCCTAATCTAGATAGAACTTCTCACAAAATTAACAACTCTAATTTGTTTATGTTCAAACCCACCCTGGAATCAGAATAAGTGCTCTTATAATTCAACTCAGAGTTTCCCAGCAGTACTTACAGTGTGCTTTTGGACCAGCAGAAAACATGATCACTTTTGCCTGGGTTTTGGCCTTTGGGTTTTTTGTTTGTATTTTTTTGTTATTTTCCCCAATCCAGGGAGCAAATGTAATGAATTTACTTGTCTTTTCTCAGGAGAAAGGTAAAAGTATGATGGCCTGCAGACAGACAAGACAAAATGGGGCAGGATGCTAAAAATCACTAATCACAATCAAAATAACCATGTTGTACATGAGGATTCTCATTTAAAGCAAACAATATAAAAAATCTGCACCCCTTAAATTTAAATATATGATTAAGAATTCTAAGAAAATTAAGTTTTACTTCTTTTCCATTAAGTTCCAAGAAATAGAGCATTACAAAAGAAAACCAGTCAAACTCAGAGCTGCAGGCAGGATAAATTCTTCCCAGTATAGTGGGTTCCAGAACTGTTCTGCTCCCACAGTTACCTAATGCTGGAAGGCTCCCTGCACTTCAGTCTGTCTTTATATCCCAACTTACCCACAGCTGAGGTGGTGACAGAACAGCTAAAGAACTTCAGTCTGAAGTAGTGCAACAGGAATCAAAAGCATAAAAATCTGTCAGTGCAAAATGATTCTCTGGAAGTTTGTTTGACTTTGCAATAGTCTCCTTTCTGTCACCCCGGGGTCACTGGTGTTAATTTTCTGGGTGCATCTACGTCTGCAATGTTTTGAAAATGTGTTTCTGTTAGTAGTCCCAACAGACTTCCCAAAAAGCAATGAACCTCACCACTGCAGAACACTGGGCTTGAACAGATTGGCCTTCACCAGCTAAACAATATCAGAGAGACCTGTATTTTTATACAGGCCACATTAATTTAGACAGAGAATTTAATTTCAGAATGCTGTCAACCTAACAACACTTTTATGGACAATATTCACTCTGCACTCACTCTGCAGAATAGCTCAAAGAGATCAACTACTTTTGTTTTACTTTAGCAAGGGAAAAAGAGCTGAGTTATAACTGGGTTATAACGATTATTAATGTAAGTATAAGAGAGCACCATGAAGAAAAAGGAATCAGATCTCCATCCAATTTGCTATATGCTAAAACTGCTATCACTTTATTGAATTAAGTACAGAAACACCAATCTGTACCACCAGGAATTTGGCCAAAGCTTTTTTTATGGTTCCACATAAACTAAATGGCAACATTCAGTACCTTAGATGCCACTAGCAGCCACTTTGCAAAGTTACTCTCCTTATATCACTCATTTTTTTTCTAAATAAATGGTCACTTTAGAAGAGCTGGGTACTTACACATCATCTCTTTCACTGTTCCCAGGATAACAAGCTGTAATAATCATGGGGAAATCCAAGCTTACATTTGATTTTAGGATATCACTGTAAAAAAGCAAATGTCAACAGGCCATAACAGCATTTACTCCATTGTCTTCTCCACTCTTGTCACTCTGGCACATTATCCATCTCAGTAGCTACTTAAAAAACTCATGAAATTAAGTGTTTGGAGGGAATTCCTTCTACTCACTCCAGTATTTACACTATTTTTTTTCTCCTGAATTCTTAGCATCATTTTACAGAAAATGCAGACAGACTCTATACTTTAGTTCCTTTTTCTTCCCCTTCTCTCACTCCACATTTTCATAGTACAAGAATCTAAAGGCATTACTTTTCCTTTCTCTTTTCAAGACTTTAGAAAATTCCTCATGCTAAACAGTGGCTTTGTTTCTGCAGAAGTGTCCAATAACCTCTCTAACTCTTACAAACAGTCCTTAAGGCCAAAACCAGTACTGAAACATCTGGTTTGGACAACATCTTTCCAGGATTTTAGGTCTGAGGTCACTAACAGTGGCTGAATCATGAGAAAAAAAAAAAGGCTGCTGATCTCACACAGAACACACGCACGTACTTCATAGTTCTGCTCAGTTTTTTTGAGCCTTCTTAAACCAGCCTTTGCAAACTTTTACATATTTTTCAAAGCTGAAATCCACCTGAAGAGAGTATTGAAATCTCCAGGCATTTTTGTTTTCAACTGAAAACTTTTGTTCTTCTTCTGTTTCCTTGTAGTTTTTACTTCCCCCAGCCCCCCTTGTCCAAATGATCCCTCTCCCTTGTTACCCCTGGTTTTCAGCATTTGGAATGGGCAGGGGTAACACACATCTGTGGCAAACATGTAAAGCTCAGCTCTGATTGATGGAATCAGATACATGGAAATCACACAACACACTCCCACCACGTGTGGGCTAAGATAACTTTAAACCAAGCATTAAAACTTTGGAATATGTAGCTGGGACAAGTTTGGGAGCCTTCTGATGCTTAGATATCACTGCTTAATCATATTTTACTCTTTTGAGAGATTCCCTTGTGATCCTTCCAAAAAGGTGGAAAGTGTTGGAGTCCAATAAGGTGAAGATTTAAACATCAGTATGATATTTTTTTTTCCCCTTGTAGGAGCATAACACTTACACTGCCATTCTATGTGTTAGGACTTCTATTGAAGTCATAACAAAACAATCCTGCACCTTTATAGATGTTTACATGTGAATCATCCTAAGGCAGGCACCAGGGGCTGAAGGTAACACAGGACTTCTCACTTTCTCTTATCTATTTGTTCCTATTTCTTGCTGCAATAATTAGGATAACACAAATAAGTAATTTTCTCATATTAGGTAGATATTTACTAGAAAAAAAGATGTACTTGTTGACAAGGAGAAATGAAGCACTAAGATATTCTCTGTACTTTACACCAGGGATAAGTGACAAAAATGGAAACTGTATGGAGATAAAATTGATTCATAAGAAAAAGCAATTGAACTGAAATTTGAAAATAACCATTATTTGAAAACAGAAAAGGAAGCCTAATGAAATAGCATTACACAACTGAATTTGATTCTTTCAAAACCACCAAAAGAGATAGACTGATTCCCATTTATAATTTGGATTTCCTGTAACCATGCCAGAAGATGTCAAAATCTATTACAGCTGATGTCTGCCTCTTATTGTGGGTTATATTGTAAGACCCAGCTTTATGCATTAGTTGACAGTACAACAGAATTGTAAAGATGTACCTCTGCATGTATGTACACAAATGACAAACTAATGTTAAAATAACTGGTGTGTAATATTTGTAAAAAGTATGAGCTGGATATCCCAGTCCAGGATCAGCACAGCCCCCCTTTCCTGCATGGAAAGAAGCAACAGGTGGCCAAGCAGAACATGCAGCTCACTCCTGTCTCAGCCTCTCTGCAGAACCAACAGTCCAGGCATCAGTTTGGGTGGGATTCCATTGTATTGATCTGCAAAATTTCCACCTGGACACAACCTAAAACTAACCAGTCCAGTGAGACCCAAATGGCCACTATGTGCTAAATTTAATCCAGTTTAATTCTTACCACAGCAACAGCCACGGGTGCTGAATGGAGCCCTGAGCCTCCTCAGCTGGTCGGGTGCATCACTCCCCTCAGCACAATCCCATCCCACCCTGGCAGCCAATTCCCATCTGTTCCGTATTCCAAATCTGGAAGAGACTGTGATCTCTACAAACCAAGCCACTACTGCCTACTGGAACAAGGAAATCACAGAAGCAACTATCTTTGAGAAGGTGCAAACACAAAGAGGAACTAAAATGTGCTTTTCCAGAAGTGCCGAGGACAGGTTACAGTTTTCCACCTCTCCCTGAAGCCTCACAGTGTTGCACTTTAGGTGGTATTATGAAGAAAACAGAATCTTTTTTTCAACATACAGAAAGCATATTTAGCCAATATGTGATATCCTCAACAATGAAATAATCTGCCACTAATTTAAGAACCTACTTCAAAGACTGTTGTCTTGCTTCACATTTTTTCCTTAGAAAATTCAATATTCAAGAAATCAACATCTCAGTGATATCTTATCAAGCAATCATTGGCAACATTATATAACAAAGTATTTTGTGGTCTTGATTTCTATACACTTTTAGAGAACATCAGAAAGGCAGATTTTTATAATTTGAAAAAAGACCTTAAATCATCCTAGACCTGAACACAGAACTATTATAAAAATCAAGATGCACTTGGGGTGTTCAATAAACCCTATACAGTCTTTCAGAACAAACATGACACTAATTTTCATTTTAAAGCTTTATGACATTTAAAGGTAAGTGCAAAGCCAGCTATCACCCTGTTAGTGCTTTTAAAAAAGAAAAAAGAAAAAGAAAAAAGAGAAAGAAAAAACAGACCAGCAACCAAAATCATCGAGTGCCTCAAAATGACTCCAACCAATCTTTCTTTTACCTGCATCTCTCACCAGCTGAATACAGGACACCATGTAAAGGATCAGTTTGATGCATAAGCAAACTTCACTGTATCATCTGAAATCTAACAGTGTGAGAAGCTGCAATCTATAAACTGTTCAGAAGCTCTGAGAATGGTAAATTCTGATGTAGTGCATAAATGTTATGTATAAAATGGTTTAAATAAGGACATCCTAAATATTTCAAAAGCTCCCTCACTCAACACTGCTCGTTTCCAAGTCTGTAGTTCAAGATAAACTCAATCAGTTTAAAAAAAAAAAAGTGGCTGTGCATGGAAAGTCTGTTACCAAGGTAAATTAAGCAAAAGGATTAAGCCTAAATTCATTTCCAGGACATTCCCTTCTAGCATAACTTCACTGCATTACAAAGTAGAATCCGTGTTTAAAATCTTATTTTTAACTAGTTCACAATTTCTTAGGTCAGAAAATACCATTAAACGATCCTGTTTGATCTGTCATGTGCCAAAGACAAGTAGATAACTTTGTTCTTTTTTAATTAATCATTTACTTTACTGTCAAATCTTCTCCAGCCTGTTTCTGCCTCCTGATTCTGCAAACACTGGGCTGCAACAGCAACAAGATTTCTGTGATGTTCTATCACTGATGACAGTGTTTGCTTGATAACTCCACTACTGATACAAAGCTGCATTAAATAATGTTAAATAATAAATAATTAAGTAACACTAAGTAGCCTTGTAGCTGCTCCTTGGACAGGAAAGGGCCGTATCTAACATTTTGCAGCAAGAAACAAACTGCACAGCTTAATTACTCAAGTTCACGTCACAGTTTTGTTTAATATGGCAAAAGATAAACTAAATTTCAGATTTACTACTAAAACACTGAAATTATTCAAAACTTGACCTTATCACCTCAGATTTCATTCTGATGTACAAAAAAAAAACGCCAAAAATTTCACTCCCAAAGTTCCTGCCTTGCTTTGTCCGTGGTGCACACACTGTACATTTACTGGGGAGAGGTGAGAATTTGATAAAAACCAGCACAGCAGGTTTGGAAGAAAGTCACCACTTTAGTGGAAATAAATGACAGAATGTAATGTAAATATTAAAGGAACTTATAGACTAACAAGGAGAAGTTTTGTGACTAGAAAATGAACTCAGGAAGTGTGATGGGAGGAAAAGAAACACGAGTAGGAGTCAGGATTGATAAAGGATCAAATAAACAGAATTTATCTGCATGTTCTAACTCTGATCAGGCAGGCTTATCCTTCGTTTCTCTGAAATTTCATAAAATAATGTTAATTCTTGTTTCAAGAACCTCCACTTAAAATTTTCATGTAGAAATTAATTAGCTTAATTGCTCTGGCCCTCCTCAGCTGTTGATGATGCAAGAGAACCATTCCAGTTCTAGGTTTTAATGCTGACAAACAAACCTCCCACTCCATAAATGGGTATTAATTCTCAGGGGTCTTCCCACTCTGACAGTGTGTTTTAACTAGCTAGAATTATTTTTTTTAAAAAATCAAGATACTTTTACACTATTTTAAACAAAAGATTTGGACTATGTTTGAAGTCCTCTCGTCCCTTTGTGAGCACCACTTATAAAAACCAGAGGAGAGACTGCAAGGTTCTTTAAAATAGGTGGTAAATGCTGTAAATATTGTGGGGGGAAGGCAGTTCAGAGAATTATTTATAGCAAAGTTTAGACATCAGCTACAAGCCATTTTCCAAAGCTGTCCTTATCTATATATCACACCTTGATGTTGAGTTCTTACAGCTGGATATTTATGAAGGCAATTTGAAGAGTGTCTTGAATAATAACACTAAGGAAGACTTTGCTCTGAGAGAAGTACCCCCTTTAACTAACTGCATTTGTCACAAGAGCAACACAGTGATTTAACATAATCAGCCTTAAATCACACTCTTCCCACAGTACATGTAGATAAATCAGCACCATTAATTCCGATTTTCCAAAGTAACAGACAGTTGCATTTGGATAAAAAAAAGGGAGGGGAGGCTAAAAAGACATTACAATTGTGTTTCCACAATTTAGCAATACGAAAATTCTGCAGTTAAAAATACCTTGGCACACATCTGAAATGAAATACCAACAGCAAAATTCCCATCTCTGCAGTGGTGACCTATTAGATGGATATTGCATCCACTCATACCAATTACATCATTAATAAGGTTTTCTATAAGCGTGTCCTGCTAATTTAAAAATGCCAGGTAATATGCTGGTGACTTCCTTCCTTTAGCTGCTCATCATTTAGAAAATAAAACTTTATGAAAATCTTAAATCATGAAGGAAAATGAAAATTTACTTTAGATTTTCAAAATGTCAGTCAACACAGACCCGGTGAGTCCAAGAAGTAATTAAAAACAGACAATATCTATTTTTTGCATTTTGCTTCGAGAGAACTGTGACTTGGAGAGACAAAACTTACTGACATGTCTGAGGGAATATTTTGGTTCCCAGAAATCACTGGGGACACGTTTTGCCATCCTAGCAGGAATTATTAGACAGCATGCTAAGGAAACAGAGCTGTGACAGCCTCTAAAGATGCTGTGTATTTTCTTTTTTCCCTGGTTTTGAAGTAGCTTTTCCTGTGATTTTGTAGACAAAATTTAATAATTTAAGTCCATTAACTTCACTGTTATATTATCTGAACACATCCTAGATACTTTTACCATTCTTGTGTTTTATCGTCTATATATTAATGAAATATATGCTTAATTATTGAGAGTACCACAAGACCTTTCTGCTTAAACATTTATTATTTTCAAAAATTAAATCAGCCTTATACTTGGACCATGAGATGCACTAATTTCGGGGAATAAATGAAATATTAAAATGTCTAAACACTCTATTGGATATGTAACTTTCTTATATCACCAAACCATCAAAAAGTATAAAGTTCTTTTGTTTGTTTGTTTGTTTTTTTAGTGTTGAGAAGCCATCACTAAACTAATGGCTTTGGGTTTTTTACCTTAACTGAACCAGCATTGTTTGCTAAAAGACAGAGCAGTCAGGAGCTGGCCCCAAAGTGAGTAGAAACTCACAACATCCATATTTAATAAGACTCTATAGCAGAAATATAGCACACATTCTGTACTCCTATAAGAAAGCAATATTCATTATTCTGCAGATTATTCCTTAATAAATATTTCAGAAACTTGAAGCAGAAAAAAAATTAGAATAGCATATACTGTGATAGTTTAAAAGCACTTTTGTTTTCTGACCTATGATGAATCCTTATGTTCTTTTCATTTCTGATGCATTTTAATGCCATTATGGGTTTGAAATTCATCTTTTGGTCAGTTTGAGGGGATAAAGATATTTGATGTTTAGTTAGGGTGCACAAACAAGTTAAAAGTCATCTTCCATTAACATATACAGAGCTGATACTTTTTTATTATTATTGTTCCAGATTCTTTGGGTATCTTCACATAAACATGACAAAATGCTCACAAATCCCTCTTTTTGAAAGTCAAGAAAGCTGTCTGCTGGGCTGGCATTCTTCTCACTTGCATAGGGCAATGTCAAAACCAAAGAGCTATCTGAGAAACAAACAAAAAAAACCCCAACATTATCCCTCCAGTAATGTGATTGTTCAGTTGATTTGTGTAACTGTGCAAATATTCTTAAACTAATCCTAACAGAGAGTGGGTTGAGTCAATGCAGCTGCTCCCTAGTTCAGTGCAACCATAAGTTAAGATGTAGAGAAACTGTTTCTGTGAGTTTGTGGGCTGGGATTCACACCCTGGCCCAGGTGTTACCCATGGATAGCACGGGAATGTGTCCTCAGTGGATGTGAGTAGGGCAGCCAGAAGTATCTGAGAGGGGTTTTGCCCAGAAAACAATATCACTAAAGAGGAACTCGGCAGTCAAGAAGTTTGGTTAGAGCAACCATGTGCCATAGAACAGCAACTGAGGGATTCACTGAAGATTTGGCATAAAAAAGGGAGTCAGCTCAAAAATAAGCAGCTGAGAAACACGAGGAGAGCAGCTGGGAGAGCCCAGCACGGGTTGCAGGAAACAGCACCGGTACCAACTCCCCCAGGAGGGGAACCAGCTCTCCAAGGGGGTGTTTGTGGCCCTTCAGGTGTGAGGTGCACGTGTGTGAATGCTGAAGGGGTGTGGGACTTTCCAACATTAGTTACAGAAGGTGGTTTCAAATGTGTAGGTGTTTATTGGTGCATTAAAAGTACCTGGTGTTCTGGTTTCTCTGTTGTGCTACTGGTGTTGATCCTCAAGGGACAGTTCACTGACAGTCAGTTAATTATGTTTTGTTAAATCAATAAACAGATTCGATTCTAGTTGATGTAGAACATGTAAACTGAGACTTTTTGGGGCAAGTTTGTGTCACACATGTACATACACAGCAGGGAGGAGTTTGAGAGCATCTTTAAAGTGTTGGTGGGACAGACAGGGGAGAAGAGAAATCCCCGTTCTATTCTATTTTGTTTCAATGAATTCCCTTCAATGTTCCCAGTCTTAGACATTAAATAAGAACTGGACACAGCACTCCAGGTGTGACCCCAGCAGTGCTGAGCAGATGGGAAGGATCACCTCCCTAGACCTGCTGGCAGTGCTTTTCCCAAGGTATCCCAGGAGCCCATTATCCCTGTGTGTGCCAAGGGCATGTTGCTGACTCATGTTCAGCTCTGTGTCCATCAGGACCCCCAGGGCCCTTTCTGCAAAGCTGCTCCCACTCACCACCATCCTCCAGATCCAGCTGGTTTCAATCCACAAAATGAAGTGCAACAAAGACCTTAGTCTGTTGTACATTTGGAGATACTACCATGGGAGATATTCTTCCAAAAGCAAATAGGAAATTGGAATAATGAAGAACTGATCAACATCTTAAAGGATCAAACAAGGATTGGTTTGGGGTTTTGTTGTGTTTTTTTTTTCTTTTTCCTTCCAGTGAAGCACAGTAAGGGAGAAAATTTGGGGATTCAGAAGGGATTAAAGGTCAATGCAATTTTGCTAAGAGCAGCATAACTAAGTATCTGGTTAAAACTGCAGACAAAATTGCAGAGGTGGATTTGAACATTGGAACAGAGTAAAAATATTAGGGTTACTCATTCCATTGTTTTAAGTTCCTAAAAGATTGTTGTTGAAGTAGCAGAATTTTGATTTCAGATCCCTTCGAAAGGATGAAATAATTAATGATGCAAATAAAGTTAGACCTGAGGCCAGAAATAGATCCAGGGTCTCCACAAAGAGTATTCATTCCCTTCAAGAAGAAACTCATTTAAGGCCAAGGCCAGAACCAATCTCTTGGGGGGAAGGTGGGTGGAAAAGAAAATAATCTTCCTGGGATCCAAAAAATCCTGGAGTAGCTTATATTCAAGCAGCCAGAAAGACTTTGTCCTCAGCCTCTGACATGCACCAGTCAGAAAGCTGAGTTTTGTCTGCATGGAAAGTGTTTGGGAATATGAACTATTTGAGGACATTAAAGACCCAAATCACCCCAAGCCCACCCCTGCCACAGGGCTGTATCCAAAGTTCTGCCACCTGAGAGGAAACAAGTTTTGGAATTCCACCCTTGTCTCCCTGAGCAGGTGAAGGAGCAGACAGGGCTGGGAGCCAGCAGGGAGGGAGAGGACAGAAAATGAAGATACTGAATGCACGCTCTCCTTTTAATGAGTTGTTAATTCATATCTCCTACCCAGGGCCTTTTATTAGACACTGTAAATCTCAGACAGACAAGGAGTCATGAGACGTTGAAATTGCCTTGTAAATTAGTTACTGGTAATGAAACCATTTAGTTTTTGAAGGAATGGGATTGTGAAGGCTTTCCACATTGAAATAATTATTGAACATTACTGAAGCAAATAATTAAACTGTGCTGTATAAAAACTCCCACAATAATATTCACACAATTTCCTTTCCTTCCTTTTTAAAATTTTACATTATGAGACGTGTTATTGATATGTGAAGTAAAAATATGACTGTCACAGCCAACATTACATTCATTGTTTCAAGTTACATAAAAGATGTAGTACCTGATGTATATGATTCAAGAGCGATTAATCTTCACCAGATTATCTGTAAAGAGTCTTACATTTCAGAGATTTAAAAAATACACCAAGATAAAGAGATATTTTTTAAAACATCAAGATAGCCATAGATTTAAAATTAAACTTTGAACAGGTGAAATAATAAAAATTCAAAATCTTCTTGAATGTTTTAACAGTGCCATCTCAAGTCAGACTTCAGGTTCCAAGTAATATTTTTCTTATCAGTGTTGATGAAGGAGGACTATAATCAAACAGCTTATGTGGAAAAAATATCCTTCATTCAGGTCTCTTTACTGAAGTTGGGAATAAAAGGCAGTAGGAGAGGGTGCTTTGGATTAGACTAGAATAGGTTTTGTTCTTCCTGATAATGTTTTCTCTTTATAAAAACAACAGATTTGCCTATAAAGAAATTCCCATGCTGATCTCAAAAATCTACCCAGGAAAGTAACGATTGGAATCTGCAGCATTTCTTTACTGAGAACCTTGGTTCCAACAATACTGCAGATTCCTATTTGTTGCTGTGATGTTGAGGAACTCTGGATCTCAACTACACCCACATTAGTTTTCCTGGAGACTTAGATTTGTATATTGAAAAATTTAAAGCTAATCTAAAGTTATATAAATGCTCAAGAGTTCACAGTGTCTTAAGTCTCTAAGCTCGAATGACTCAATGGTGAGTATGAAAAACCTCATTTCTTAAACTCACTGCTTAAATACACAAATTGGACACAAAACATCATTTCCAATTTCCCCTGTGCCCCTTGGGCTGAGAGAGGAGGTAGAAGCTTAGAATGAAGAGGTGAAGTTGAGCCTGGAAAGAGAGGGTGCTGGGGTCAGGTATTTCTATTTTTGTCTTTGTTTCTCACCATCCAACTCCATTTTAATTGGCAATAAATGTAATTAATCTTGCCCAAGTTGAGTCTGTTTTGCTCCTGATGGTAACTGGCAAATGATCTCCCTGTCTTTGTCATGGTCCACGAGCTTTTTTATCTTATTTTCTCCTCCTATTGTAGAGAAGGAGCAGGAGAGTGGCTGATTGGGGTCTGGCAGCCAGCAAAGCTCATCCCACCATCATCTCAAAGTAAAGAACTCTGTCCCTGCACCCTAAATAAATTCCACTGCATTTATTCAACTGTCTTACGTGTGAATATTGATTTTGAATATAATTGGAGTTACAAAAGTAACAACAGCAAAAGAAACACGCAGACCTCTAACTTCAAATGATCTGAGAAAGATCATGTAGAAAAAAATGCCATTAAGTTCAATATCTTTGACAAACGCTTGAGTTAGATCTTTTATTCCTAAAAAGCTCCCTTTTTAAGTGAAAAAGAGAAAACCAAACCAAAAATCAGAATAGCAAGAATCTAATTTTAGACAATTTTGCTCTAACACTCTTGAGGAAAAAACATCTTTTCTATCTGTACACAAATCCACTTCTCCCTAACACAAAAAACCCTTCACATTCTGTGAAATCCTTAACAAAAATAATCCTTCCCCCTAATATCTGCAGATAGCTTTTTGAGTACATAATAATACTCCAGTGAATTCCTGACACAGAAGTATGGCAGGGATTTCCCCATATGTTAGCATGAGATAAGTTCTGATTTGATGTGATAAGAGGTTTTCTCATGTTCATAAAACAGAGGTTAGTACTGTGCTCACAGCTGGAAACACAATTTCTAGATATGAATTACCAGGAATATTATTTACCTGTTTTCAGGGCCTCTGAGCTGGAAGTTGGCATTTATATAGGGGAAGACTACAATAAAAAAATAAAGAAATTACTTCTACAGGTTGGAAAAATAATTTCAAAGGACATTAACTAATATGCAATCCTAGTGAAGGAGCATTAAAAATAGATTTTGTCATTTCATCCATTTATTTTTCCAGAAATGTTTTAATGAAGCTTTGTGGTGAGTTTACATTCAAGTGTTTTACTCAGCTGAGAATGACTATTTGAAGTTAGCCTGAAGTTAGTATTTATCCATGCAGTGTTCCCTCATATTTTCTTTTTTTTTTTTAACAATTTCTCTTCAATGTACTTTATCAAGTCTAAAAAACCCAATCCATTCCCAGATTTTAAGGCTGTGGTTTGGAAGTGCTGTATGTAACGACCTTATAATTCTCAAACCGTTATAAACAAAGATCACAGAGAAGCACAAAGTAACCTCAGTGTTGTGAGCTTATAAGTTTTCATCTTATACACCAACTATTTGGACATTTTCTCACAGTTCACACTATCAGAGGTATGATTTCTTCTATATCTACTTGCTTTTTGTGCAGCAAAAAAGGTTCAATCTCAAAAATTCTCACTGTGTCTGTCCATTCAATTCCAGTAAAACTGGAAAAAACAAATGATTAAACAAAGCAATGGCAGGAAACATGGTTAAAAATGACAATTTTACAGCTTGGATCATCTGCTAAATAATGAAATACAAGTACTATCTGTGACAATTGGATAAAACACTTGGGTTGGGGTTTCACTCTTAAAAGACTTAACAAATGGAGATGGATAGAACCTGGTGATTCACATATTGTTAAAACATGTCAACTTCTAACAAAATTTAAATACTTATTTACATTTCTTTGTAGCCAAAAATCAAGCAGCATTTCTCAAAACATTAAGTAAACTGTCTCAAAAATATCCCTTCTGGTAAATAAACTTCACCTTTTTTAGTTCAAAACTACCCAAGTCTTGAAAGACAATTCAAGTTGTTTGTGTGATGTGTTTTGGAAATCTGAAATTTAATATTCAAAATCACACCCAACTCTCTTGAAGCCTTGCTCAGAGAAAGCTGCAGTCCCTTTAAACTGAGCTGGAAGATAAGTACAAGGAGCTGGTCCTGTGCCTTTCTCTGATAGTAACAAATTTTAGTTCTGAGCCTTCAACTGCTTTGGGTGAAAAAAAGTGATTCCCCAACTTAGACAAGACTCACATCAGAACTGGAAAATAATCTCAGCTCTCCAGAGATCAGCATCTGAAGCAGACAATCTCATTTCCTATTTTATTCCTGTTGCTTTACTCCTGGAGCTTTTCCCTGCAGTGAGCCTAGGAGATTTTTTATTTATTACTTTTTTTAAAGAATTGCATGAAATCCCAAGAACAGAAAACTTACCTGTATATATTTTTTTAATAACCACAACAAATGCCATTCTCTCAGTTCTCCAGCAAACGGAGGTACCGAACACACTGTCATGTATCAACCTCTAATTTGAATCTCAATATTTACAAAGAAATCCATGATTATTGCTCAGATGCAGAGTACACAGTTTTACTTATTTATGATTCTCTCTGGAAACACTACACCAGCTGCAAACACAGTCACTTCTGCTGCTGGTAAATACTTACCTTGTTATTTGTGCACAGTTTACCTTCACCTTGGTGATTTGCAGAGACTTATTAGCTCTTGCAAAGTTAGCAAACATCCCTTGTTAAGTGAGGAGGTACTGCCAGAAAAAGACCTGACTGCTTAAAAAAACCCACAAAAATCCCCCAAAACAAACAAAAAACCCCTCCTCTAAAACATATATGGTCAAAATGAAATAAGAGAGGGCACTAGAGTCAGTTTTATAACAAATATGGGCAATTCCTGCCACGGGCAGGGACACCTTCCACCAGACCAGGCTGCTCCAAGTCCTGTCCAACGTGGCTTTGGACACTTCATTTATGGGATAGGAAACACCAACATATGCAACTGTTCCCACATATTCATATATGTGTTTCCTCAGAAGCACATTCTCATCCTGATCTTTCTCTTGAACTCAATACAAAACCAAAATGTAAAGGAAAAATTATCTTTTGAAACATTAGAAAAATCAAAGCCCATAACTATCTTGTAGATTATTTTGGAAAATAGTGTCTGTATTTGAATAAATGTATGTGAATAAAATAGGAGAAATATGGGAAAGGGAAATGGTCTTAAAAATTACAGGTTCTTTTAGAAGTGATGAGAAATTCATAGATTTTGAAATATTTTCATTTAACTATTTTTGTTCTTAAACACTGATTTTTCAGATTTTTTTGGGAGAAGCATTTTAAAATATAATTCCATCAAAAATAGATTTTGTATCTGACATTCAAAATATACATGAGAAGACACCTGTTAATATTTATACTATAAGTTTAGCACTAATTTCCATAAATAAAAAGTACTTTAATTAAGCAATTATGGTTCTAAATAAACATTTCACACCTGCAATGCAATCAAATAATAAGAAAACTCCTCATCTGAGAACAGGAGGTGGAGCATAAGGAGAACAAATTCACAAATGAATTTGCCAGGAGACAAAGCCCCACAAAACTTCACTGAAGGGGTGTATCATGTGAAAAGGCCTCTTCTTGCATTTTAACCATCTCAGGGCAGTTCCTTGATTTCATTTGAACCAAAGAGGGGGAAGAGCAATAGGATCCCACCAGTTAAGGTGAAGCAAGCATATCAAAATACATGCAAGGGCCTTATTAGTTTAGTTTTGACAGGTTGCTAAACGGTAACTCAGAGTGAAGAGCTGCAAACATTCCACAATTAATTACCTCTCCACGCACTGCCTGAGCCAGAGCCTGCCCGAGAACTGCTGACAGCACAAAATTCCCATTCCAGTGCTCCTCCCGCCTCTCCCAATTTACAGGAGAATAGGAAATCATGAACAATTGATACACTCTGTTAGCTCCTATCATGGAGGGTGAGCTCACATGTAGCCTTAGGGGTATCTTACACAGTTTAATGCTGAAAATAAAAGGTAATGTTCTTGGCAAAGAGCTGGGGGGATTAAATTTGGAAGGCTTGAAGCAGCTTTGAATTGTAGTCAATAAAAAAGAACCAAATAGTAATTTTGTAATTTAACTGTGCTGGTTATGCCCAATGAGTCAGACACTTGTGAAATAAACCATGTAAATAGAAAAATGGCTTAACTCTTTCTGCAACCACAGTGTCTTTTCTCTCTTCTGTTTCCCTTCCTTGTTTCATTGTTTCAATAATACTACATGGTTACTTTCTCCAGCTTCCTCACCTGGGACTGCTCATCATTCAAAGGGAGAATATGCCTTTTGGAAATAGCTTTTTTTTTTTAATTTGTTCTGTGCTGTGGACAACAATGACCGTGCCAGCAGAGCTTGGAAAGATAAATGCCCAGCAACTGCTCCGAGCAAATTAAAAAGGTGGCACAGTGCTTTATATATATACACATATGTATATATACATATATACATACGTATATACATATACATACATATATATATACATATATATATATATTTAGGGAACTCTACACTCAAGGTGATTCCCCCATACTGGGCACTGGTGAGGCCACCTGTGGAGTGCTGTGTCCAGTTCTGGGCCCCTCAGGTCAGGGAGGATGTTGAGATGCTGGAGCAGGTCCAAAGAAGGGCAACGAGGCTGGGGAAGGGACTGGAGCACAAGTGCTGTGAGGAGAGGCTGAGGGAGCTGGGGCTGTTCAGCCTGGAGAAGAGGAGGCTCAGGGGAGACCTTCTCACTCTCTACAACTCCCTGACAGGAGGGTGGAGCCAGGTGGGGGTTGGTCTCTTCTCCCAGGAACCAGCAGTAGGACAAGAGGACACAACCTTGAGCTGCACCAGGGGAGGTTTAGGTTGGACATTAGGAAGAAGTTCTTTACAGAGAGTGCTCAGCCATTGGAAGGGGCTGCCCAGGGAGGTGGTGGAGTCACTGTCCCTGGAGGTGTTTAAGAAGAACCTGGATGTGGCATCAGTGCCATGGGCTGGGTGACAAGGTGGTGTTGGGTCAGAGGTTGGACTCCATGACCTCAGAGGTCTTTTCCAATCTCACTGGTTCTGTGATTCCCCTACACCTGTGCAGTCAGACACCTATAGCAATTAGACACAAGTAGGATTTTGCCTCATGTGATGTTCACCTTCCATTGTTTCTGGAGAGCTTCACAGAGGTCAAATTGACAACAGCTCTACCAATTCCTCCAGTCCTTTGACAAACCCACTGCCAAACTACACAGCCCTTATACTCCAGATATCATCATGCTGATGATAAATATTTGGGCAAGAGTCTGTTCTGAAGTCCAGAAGCACCTTGAGTCTGCAGATACCACTGAGTGCAGCCCCCATGGCTGTTCCAACACCAACCAGCCCTGGATTCCAAAGCCCTGCAGTAATAACACAAGGCTTTCTCATCAAGAAGCAGGGCAGTTCCATGAGCTGAGCTCATGATTAATCCCTACATGAGTAATTTGCCTGCCACTACTTAAATTTTATATTTTTACAATTAAAACGGGAATTACTTTGGTTTCCATAATACAACTACACAAGATATACATTATTAACCACTTCCTTAATTGGAATAATTTTTATGATTTCTCAAATTACCGAACCGTGAAATTTATTTTAAAGACTGCAAGCGGTTCTAAGTAGAGGTAAAACTAAATTATTTTTTCCAAAATGTGCCCATATAGTTACCTCACAGTAGTAAATTATTCGGATTATGATTCTGCTGATTTAATAAGGTCACAACCACATAGAGCCTCATTTAGAAAAATACAGAACACTACAAAAACGAGGTCATTGTCCTCTGTTCCACTGGTTGAAACACTGTCTTTACAGCAACACTGTAGATTTTTAGCAGTTTCCTAGGAGTAGTTTGGTGAAAAAAATAACTAAAGTTTATTTCAGAAGTGAAGGAACCTGTAAATAAAAGGTACTCTGAAAAAAAAAAAAAAGAGAGAAAAAAACACAAAACAAACCCCTTACCATATGTTTTTACTGATGAAATTCTTAAAAATCAGCAGTCTTCTGGATTATTAAAAAAATTTAATTATTGGCTTTAGGAGGAACCTGAATTCAATTTATTGTGAAAATCCTACCTGAACTATCTCAAATACTTGTTGCTGTTAGTGCCTAATGAGAATCTAAGTTTATACTTCAAATCACTGCTTCTTTGGCTTAAGAAGAGGTGTTTAAAAAGAAGACTAGGAGATTTTTCCTATACTTTAGGAAAGGCAGCCTGTAGCAATGCTCAGTGACCAACCACTGGACCTTATATGAAACAAAGATTGCACATGAAAATGTTTAAGTGCTTTAGCCCAGAATAAAGAGCATCTTTCCAAGGGGTGGAGAGAGTTCCCTAAGCCAAAAATAACATATACTGCTGTTAAGAAACATCATCACCTTGTAGATGGCACTGCCTCCTCATTCAGAATTTAGCTACATTAACCATTTAGAATCCAGTTTATAATCAGCCTACAAAATACAGTTACTCAAGTGAGTTAACATGGTTGCTTACACACAGGTATAAAATCTTAAAACTTCCCTGTTTTGGAAGGAATCAGCTAAGACTTTAGAATTAACAATTCCCAGAAACCCTCAAAGCTTCATAAAATAAAATAAATTAAATCAAGCAATCATGAAAGAAAAATAACTAGATCATCCTCAGTGCTCTCAACTGAGAGATATTCAACAGTAAGATTTCTCCCTTTTAATAAATTTTCTCAATGAGAAATTGGCATCTCTGGTGCTGGAATCTAAAAAATACATTCAATTCTGTATATTCATTCAAGAAACTATGTTTATAAAATTGTGTACACATTCAAGAGATCATGAAAGCTTCTTTTCTCTCCAATTGATTAACTTCTGTATTATTCGGTTGCACTTAAAAATTAAAGCAAATGAATGATTCATTTACTTGGTTGCTAGAACACATTGCATAATATTTTTGGTAAGATTTGCCATCCCCATTGTGTTTTCATTTAGCAGTTTTAAAGACAATATTGCACATTCTACCCTTTTGGCTGTGCTTTTTTTTTTTTCCCCAGTCCTGTTACTAGAAGTTTCCTTGCTTCAAGTGGAAAAAGTAGGGATCTGAACATGATGGTCTTAATCTACTCCATCCATTTTAAATTTTTTGCCCCTTCCACTGAACTGAGTGACCCTCCAGCTCCCTTTAGTTTTGAACTAGCAGAAAATGTCATTACCTTTCAATAAATCCTTTTTCCCATAGGTCACTTCTATTTGAAATGAACAAAATCTGTCCCTGGTATAAATTCTTGTCATATTCAGCTCGTCTCTGATTGCAAGACAGACAGAAGAAAGAAAGATATCAAGTTCCACTCTATGTACCAAGAAATTCAGATAAAATAAGAAAAAAAAAAGAAAATAAGGGTAATATGCAAGGGAAATGAAGAGTTCTGTGGGAGAGCTGTGTGGTGCAAAGAAAAGCACCGTGGTGGGATATGAGGGGAAGAAGTAGCAGATTATAAGAGCCAGAGAATAGTTCAGGATGATGTGGAAATTTAGAAAGACCTTTGCCCTTATGAATCATGGATGGAAGAATCAGATGAGACTCCATGGACTGCCAACTAGCAAATAGAATTTCATGGATGGTAATGCTTCCAGGGACAGAGGACAGCAGGGCTGACCTCGCTGGGTACTTTGTGCACGTAATCAGCTTGTTTGTTTGGGAAAGGGGGGTTTGCAAATGTTTTCCTTTCCCTTGGCTGGCACCCGGGGCCTCTGGAGAAAGCTCATGGCAAACGTCCTGTGGCTGTTTAACAAAGCCCTTCCCAGCATCACTGCAGAGACCCTGCAGCAAATCTCACAGGTGGGGGTTTGGGGGAGCACAAAGTGAAGTGAACAAAGTCACTCAGTTAACCCTAACGGAATTTTATCTTTATTCAGTATTCCAAATATAGTTTGGAATACTTTTTTTTCTTTGCACACTTTTCTGTACCCCTACCCACTGAAAGTGTTAGTTTGAATTTAGCTCCTCTTGTGCAAGGGCAATCCTCTGCGGGAGTTAAGGCTTGGGAGGACAACACCATGAAGCTGTACAATTGGTTAATTCAAACATTCTCGTGTGAAAATCGTCAAAGAAAGAGCAACCAGCCCTTTGCTGGTCGAGTGAACTCTGCCCTAAGTTATAACTTAGGTCAAAAATGCTTCCTGGTGGAGATTAATCCACTTCAGGAACGAAATGAGCTATTTCTTGCCAAAGGAAATCCTTACTCATGTAACTGTTTGGGCTTTGTGCTGGCAGAGGTACTTTAGCTAAGAGGTTGTAATTTGGGAAGGGGTTTTTTTATTCCTAATCCTAACCAGTACAGGTTATATGCAGAAATTAGGTATAACAAGGCCGTGTAAAAACTATTGTCCCTACACACAGACTTTATAAAAGTTTGGGTTTTTTTTTTTTTGAATAGAGGAAGGAGAGACAGTTGAGGTGAAGAGAATAAAAGACCCTGGACTGAAAAAAATATGTGAACAAACACTGTGCAGTAAATCTTGGAGGAACTGCTTGTTTGTAAAGAACTGAATCTATCACAGCAAAGATCTCTGCAACGTTCTCATATTTATGCACAAAAAGTTGCATCATTTGAGGCACATCAGACCTACTGAGCAAATCTTATAGGATGCAAGCACTCGTATTTCTTCTCAGACATCTCAGACATCTCAGACAGAAATAGTGCAGCCCTCCCTTGGGTACTACATGATGATTTAAACTTCTCTGTACCTGAATTACTTGAGCCATAAATAATATTTGCTTAGTCCTTAGAGGAGTGCTGCCTCATTAAATAAGAGCATTATAATTATTATGATCAGTTGTTTGAAGAAGTGATCAAAGAATTACCAGCAATCAGCAAATCCTTCTAGACTGGGAATTAAGAGAGATTTGCACAGTGACTCCAGGAAATCACTGACAGAGCTTAAGAAAGAAAAACAGAGCACCTGATTCAACAACACAGAGTGTGTAGATCTGGCAACTGAGAATCTCATCTCCCTCTTCTACAAAGGAAATCGTAGCCAGAAGTGCTTTGGAGCAAGTGGAATTCTCAACTTGTTCAGCTATGGATGTATTTTCTTAGAACCTACAGAAGCTTTCTCCCTCTCAAATTCCTCTCTCCCTTCACAGTCCACTTGGATATTTATTACTGCTGGCCCTGAGTGTACCTGCAGGCTGAAGGGTCCAACCCAAGGTCCTTGGGGCAGCCAGAATTGTTAAAATTCCTCATTTACAAATCTATTCCAAAATAAAGTCATTAGTTCCGTATCAGTTTAAGTAGAGACTGAGAAGGTTCATTTACAGTTCATATATGTGCTAAGTAAATATTCCTTAAAGCAAGAAAGGGATTCTCATGGCATCTATATAGTATTAGAGGTACAAAATTCAAAGTTCTACCATTTCTGTGCTGCATCTTTATCTGCATTTAAAAGCATAAACAAACGACTGTAGAGCTGCTGATTGAACATATAACAAAGAACAAAAATATTATTGCCCTGCTCCAAGTCATCAAGTGTTTACCTGCATATTCCTGCAATGTGTTTAAGCACATTGTACTGTACTGATTAATCTAAAGCACTCCATGACAGGTGATGAATTTGTAAAATGTAGTATATGAATTTTAAAAGCTGGGAAATGCTCATCCAGAGACAGGAGATACCAATAACAAGAACCTGAGCAATCAAATCAGCAAAACATTGTGACTCTGCCACCATCTGACCCCTCTGACCTTGGGGTCTCTGCTTTACTGGAACAATTCTGAACTGACATGCACAAAACAATTCTTGATATTTCATTGTGTCCCAGCCCAAAAGCCTGGACTCATGTTCTTTAACTTGTTTTCCAATAAGTTATTTGGCATTAAAAAAAAAAAAAAAAAAAAAAAAAAAATGATAGCTTCCTACATCAGTTATTGTGGAGCAGCAGGCTGAGGGCTGCAAACCTTTTCTCTCAGGTAAAAGTTTTCCTTGTCTTAAGATACCAGGAGATACCTGAAGCTCCAGGATTAAATCAGTGGTCAACAATGCCAGTCATTCTACACACACAGAGGCAGAGAATATTTGTGTAGGGACTGGGAGACAATTAGAGGTGAGGGAAAAAACTACCACAAATGAAACCATAGATTCTTTCAATAGCTAAATTAATTTATTTAGTTGTCTGCTCCAATAAAGGGAAACAGTGCTTGAAATAAGGTCCTTTGATACTTCTTCCCTGTTGATTTAAAAAGGCAAAACTTAGTAACTGAAATAAAATATTACACTGCCCACACAATATTCTACTTGGGAAGACTATGTGTGAAATATCTTGCAATAGCTACAAGTTTCTTAGCTTATATCATTAGATTACAATATCTGATAGGGATAAAAACTTCAGAAAGTTTGAGGGATAAAAACTTCAGAAAGTTTGACAAGCATCTTAGCACGTCATTTTATGAGAAAGCATGAGCTAAACAAAACAAAATCTCATCAGTGTTATCTGTAATAATCTGTAATGATTAGTTAATAACTGTAATATTGTTAACAGCTTCCTGAGATAAATCCAGTTGAACCAAGCAGGGAAAGTTCCCTCTTGTTCCCTGGAGGGAACAAATGACATAATATCTGCCTGATTTAGAGAAGGGAGGGAGGAAGAAGGAAGCAAAGTGCATTTTCTGAGTTTTGACCAGTGGATGTGCACTAGATTTGACTGTACCAGAACAACAAAAACAAGTCTGATAAAAAACTGGATGAAGGAACCAGCCACTGGAAAGTTCTGCTTCATGTCAACGACCACACATTTTGCTCAGATGAACAGCAACCACCAAGTTCTGTCTGGGAATGAGGAACAGCAGAGAAATGCAACTATTGGAGGTGCCCCTGGCAGTTCAGCCAGGATATGAACTCCAAAGGAGGTGGCACAGCCAGAACCATCTGCTCTTTTCCACATTGCACACACCCCTGGAGTACAATGGCACTACAGAGCACAAGGGACAGCAGGGACAACGTTTAACTCATTGCACAATCTGTGACAAACATGCCACCCCTCTCAGATCCCCTGACCTGTTCAGAATGTCTCCTTATGCTATAACATGATCCATCACCAGGTCCATGAAAATGAAGAGGAAACAGTTTGCCAGTTTTAAGATATTGCCAATGGGAACGAGCAAGTTCAAATCTAGTCGCACGTTATTCCCTATTTTTAGGCCACTGTGTGCCCTCTCCTGGCATGGGATCTAAGCATTAGCCTCTCTTAACCTGCTCAGCAAATAAAAAAAGGCCATTTAATACTTACTTGAGGATAAGAATAAGGTTAAAAATAAATTTTGAAAGTTTGCTTGGCTTTAAACATTTATGCAGCTATTAAGTGCTGGGAAATGACGACTTGATGTAAACCTCAGCTGCCATTTTCTACATTTTTTAACTGCCTTAAAGTTTTGCTTACTGATCAGGGAAAATACACAAAATAATGTTTTGCTAAATAATAAATGTCTAATTTTTAACAGTTCTGACAAATCGAAGTGTGGGTGAAAGATAGGTCTATTAGGCTGCAATTCAGTACTGTTAATTTAGGTAGGGGTGCTGCAGGAACAACAACAAACAGAATTTGAATATCGAATTAGTGAATTACAAATAGACTTTGTACAAGATATTTCAGAACTGTAATGATGGCAGCTCTTGCTCCATTTGCTACATTACAGCCATATGCCAATTTGTCACCAGCTCTGGATATTTACATGTATTATAACCAGATTTATTCAGAGCTGAAAAATTTGAATTATTTTTTTAAAAACCTCTGTTTTCCCTCTGAAAAGCCTGAAAAGAAGCTGAACAAATGAATGCTCCAGCATGGTGTATAGATTCGTGAGTGCCACTGCTCTAAATGACATCTATTATTCCAACCTGAATGAGAAAAAGTAAGGAAAAAAATACATTTTATATGCAATCTCTGTGCTAGCCAGAATAGTTCTTAATAGAAACTTTAAAGGGAAAGACAGACTATTTATGATATTCTAATGCAACCTCTGTGTGACAAAGACCCCAGAATTCCTCCAGTAACTCAAGCCCTGAAGAGAGTGGCTCTTTCCTGCTAAATAAGTTAACACTGTCAACCCCAATAAAATGTGCCTGGGACTACAGCATCTTTCTGCTTCATTTACTTTTTCTTTTCATGAACGGGCACCACTGATACTCTCGGTACAGCCTGTGAAGTGGGTCTAATTAAAATCCTTTTAGTCTTACAGCGAACTGAGGAGAAAATGGAATAAAATTATTGCAGGGTTTTAAGGTTTTGTTGCTGAAGGAGAAGTCACACAAAAGTAGAGCTACAAACAAACACAGTGCAGGCTTTTACTTTTCATGCTAAAATGCAGACAATAAAATAATATTTGGCTTTCAAGTTTTCCATGGTTTGCGATCACATTTCTCAGTGCATCTTCTGTGAATATTTTAAATCCTTTCTTTTGGAGTATTTGACATTCTCTTTCAAATGAACAAAATTATCTTCTGGAGAACAGAGAAACATTTGGGCCTGCAATTTTATAGACAAAGTGTCATTCAAAAAATATCCAGAGATTTTTTAGTTAAAACCCACATATTTTATGTGCAACTGCACTAAAACACACAAATAGATACTGTATGTTGGTAAAATATTTTCCTGAAACTTTTAGCAAACACTTTGTAATCATCAGTGGGCACAACTCTGTACCAAACGCAGATATGCAGAGAAACACTATTTCAGATTATGTAATATCACATAAATTTAAACTAAGAATTGCATTTGAGCTGTTCTACAAACAGTAAAAGATCTGAACAAATATAGCAGCCACAATAGGCTGCATTAAGATAATTATTAGAGCTTAACTAAATATCATTAGGACATTATTTCATTCTTTGGCACAAAATCCATGTGCTGGAGCAAAACTGCTTGAGCAGCTTGAGCTGCTCCCCTTTCAGCTGGTCCTTGTTCCACACCCTGACATAAAAAACACCATTTAAATGCTTTGGTGACAGTCTAACTAAGAGCAAGAATGTTGTACTTCCTGAAGAGAGAAACCCACAAAAAGTTTTTTACTACCATGAGCTTCTGTTAATGGTAACATTTAATGATGAAGCCTTTAGGTTACAACTGCACTGAGTGTCCAGTGGTGCAACCCTGTGACATGAAAACAAAGCTCTTCCAAGCTACATCTGCTTTTATGGCAAACCCAGCTCATTCCTACACTGAAGTGAGGAATGCAGACAGTAATGAGAGTGGCAGAGTATTATTTAGGGAAAGAATGCAAGTTTCTAGCTCTTTGAAAAAGTTTAATTTTCAGCCGACAGAATAAACAAGCACTGCAAATATTGTACGTGCAAAGGTCATGCAAACCCTAAGCAGAAACCTCTTGCTGTGAACCTGAAATACACACTGACTGTATTTTTGTGGAAAACTGAAGGAAAGCACAGATTCTTTACAGAGACACATGCAACTGAGGTTTTCCAGTTATTCTCAGGGGTGCAGGTACCATTTGAAGCCCCTCCCCTTGCACAGCTCCACGCACACCCTGCACTGCTGCCCTGCCTGTCTGATGCTGCCTGCTCACCTCTGCTTTCAAAGATTTCATCTACAGAGGAGCAGACACTTCTCCATCTGGCTTTATATCCAACAATTCCAGTGCTCAGTTTCTGGATTAACATGGAAGTGGTATTTACTCCCTGAATATTATAAGTTTTATCCTTATTAATATGTGTTATCTAAGTGCCTTGGGCTTTGGCTTCATACAACATGAAAGTTGTAGCTCCCAGAAAAAGACTGTCTCCTATTATCTCCAGCACAAAGTAAATTGCTGTTATTGTGAGTGTGAATTCCATGATCTCTAGCCCTCAGACAGACTATCACACTACATTGATACTTTTCCTCAGAGAGAAATAAATACAGTAATTTCAATTAGCATTCCCTCACATGCTCTGCATTTTGGGACACAGTATTTCATAAATCTAAACATTACCAGCACTGCAGAAACTGGAATGGGTAAAGCACCACATCTTTCAGCCATGAAAAGTGACAGAAGAATATTACAAGGATGAGACAACCAACTGTGCAATGGACAAACTAACGGCATGTAATCACTCAACAAAAAAAAAGTGTAATATTTGAATAGCAATTAATACCTGGTCTGAGTTCAAATCATCCCCTAATATGTGGAGGATCAAATGCAAATAATTTGCTTTCTTCATGAGTATTTTAATTAGATTAAACTTCCAATTATTTTCCAAATATTTAATATATATGATGTTTGAGGCTGCTAAATAATATCCAAGCTTTTCAGATGGGAATATTGAGGCACGAAGCATGAATTTGATTTTTGTGACAGTAACTAACCAGCACAGTCAAGTCTAGAACACTTGTACTTCACAACTTTCACAGAAACCAAAGACAGAAGGGACCAAATCATCTGGTCTGCCATTCAGTCCACAGGCCATTAAATCAGTCCCAATATACCTTAGAGAGGGCAGAAGAAGAGGTGGAAGAAAGTAAAAAGGCAGATATGAGAGCAGGGCAAATAACAAACACGACTCCCCAAATGGCAGGGACATGTATGATACTCAAATTATTTTCTTTGCTGCAGAGGAGACCCAAAGGAAGAACAGAGGTCCCAGATGATCTGAGAAAAAAAACCCTCAAACATTCCTGTCCTGTGTTTTATCAGCTGCCATTAACCCTGGCACATGAACAAGACACAGCAACCAGACACCAGAGCTATTTCTTACCTATTTCTAGCTGGGTTTGTGCTTTGATGTTCCAGAGAGAATAAAAGCAACAAGCCCCCTTACCCTTACTGAAGCAAATGCAATGCAGAACACATTTCATCTCAAGAGTGCTGGACATACACATATTCTCTGTATATAACCCTATCTCATACTGTACTACCAGCTGTTTTAGTGTTTATGTTGTGTAGTAAATGATTCTGATTAAGATCTTTTGTCTGATCATTTGTAATATTAAATGATTAATTTTAGGTAAATATTCTCATTTTGCCAATCATTAAAACCTGCAGGACAAAAGTGATTCAGTGACATCACTGTAATTCCTTAAATTTAAACCGCTGACATAATCCAAGGCTAAGGTTGGGTTCAGCTGCACTCAGACTCCTCTCTTGGGAGGAGTTTAGAAAGCAAGGGAGTTCTTTTTGCTCCTCTTGACTCAAGGGAAGGACCTGTTTAATAAATTCTGTCTAAGCCTTCCACTCCCAGCTGTGACCCAGGTAATGACCCTGTGGGAGCTCTGTCAGACCAAACCTTCTGTAAAGCCCAATCCCTGCTCAAGAACAAGGTTTCCCCTATTGAAAAACAAGGTTTTCCCACTTATTCACCTGTAATCCTGATACAGTGAAAGTACTTTTTGATTTAGGAAAAATATAATATAATGAAAGATGTCTTTTCTTCGCCCAAGGGGCGGAAGAACAGTATTAAACTATACAGGGGGAGAAAAACATAACCTTGAAAAAAATTAATTTTTGCTGCATAGAAGTGGAAGAAGTATGATGGGTTCAGTGGGGTTTTATACAGAACAGCAGAATGTAGCTTTCATCCCCTAATAACTGATCTCAAAAAAGTATGAGATATAAATAGTGATCACCAAAAAAATCTTATTGGGACATCATTCACGTGTGTTTGCCTTAACTATTCCCTCTGGTTTTCAAATGTCATTTGTAACTCTTCATGCAGTTTTTCTCCTTCTAGAAAAATTCTGTTTCCAAATTTTGAGTTCTCATCTTAGAACGAGCTAGAATAATTTCATTCTGCACCTTGAATTTCTCCAACACATTAAAAACAATCACACCAATTCACCCCAGACACCCTTACTGATATTCATCCATTGTATTAATGGCATGACACTTCAGGGATTCTCCAGTATCGTGCTTCTTGTTGCACAGTTAATATTTTATTGCATTGCAGAAATATGAACTGCAAGAGTAATTTCTGAAAGGCAGAGATTTGCAATTAATACAATGTAATAAATAACTTCATTTGTGTAAGTGGCTGAATTCAGGGAGCAATATCTCTAACAAATACTAGAAAAAACCCTGTTCTACAGAAATTATAAATGCTCATTGGAAATTTTGCTGAGCAGTGTAAGACAGCTATTTAATCTTCTAAGCTAAAGAAAATAATAACAATTAAAAATCCCCATCAGCAATTTTCTTTTTGAAGAACATGGGCACAACATCAACTTTAAGAGATTTACAACTCAGGGATCAGTGAAACTCAGGAGGTGCAACAGCTCAGTTGATTTTGAACATATATAAGATCTTGTTCTGAATTCATCACTATTTATAGATTTTACCAATTAATCCTGGTTACTTCCTAAGTCAACCTGCTGACTCAAAAAGACTTAAGAGATCCCTCTGAATTCAAAGACCGCAGGGATCATTTTCAGA
Source organism: Neopelma chrysocephalum (assembly GCF_003984885.1). Classification (NCBI taxonomy): domain Eukaryota; kingdom Metazoa; phylum Chordata; class Aves; order Passeriformes; family Pipridae; genus Neopelma; species Neopelma chrysocephalum. The sequence goes on from NW_020897723.1 coordinate 2,021,389, forward strand.
ATTTGGGGGTTCTCTTATACTTTATTCAAATTTATGAGGTATTGCAGGAAAGGTAGAAATCAGGATCCTTGCCAGACAGGACAAAATATAGAGGTAATTTCTTCCTTTGCTCATTTGTAATAAAACATTTAAGTACTTTAGTTCCATAAACTTTAAAGCAGAGCAGAGGGGCAGGATGACTTCTTAGGTCCTTTCCAAAGGTATTTTCTATGTAAAAGTTAGTCTTGGCTACTTGCACCTGACATTTTCACTAGGTAAAAAGAAAGTACTTTAGTTTCCCTTTCATCAGCAGGGAACAGAAATACAGCAGTGAAGAGTCTTACTTGGCACACCAGGAATTCAACATAACACTGCATTAAAACTTATTCCTCTGCACTTCAGTCCAGCACCTTCACACATCACCACAATTTTCTTTCACAGTAATGCAGTATTTTGGTTTAATTTCATGGAATCTGACAGAGAAATTCTAAATATCATGGAGAAATACAACATGATTTTTTTTTGGTCAAATTTGTGTTCCATTTCAGGTAATTTCTAATTTAGTTGTTCCTCGAGAATGCTCTGTGCATACCCTGCAACCAATCTAGCAAAGCATTGCCCACGTAGGGCTTACATATACCCCCTAAAAATATAAGAAACTACACAGTTTAAATTCTTCCTCGGAGTACTTTAATAATTCTGCTTGAAAATACGAATTGCTTTTGTTTAAAGGTGATTCATGCCACATATTTAATTATCAAGAGCCAACAGTTGTATTACAGCAAACACCCCCTAAACCCAGTCTGGTCCTTCTTCCAGAAGTGTAAAAGGAACGTTCCAGTGATGACACCAGACTCCAACCCTCTCCCAACCCTGACATTGCAGAAGCTTAAACAGATAAAGGAAATAAACAGAATCTGACAGGAATTTGGTAATGAAAACCAGTCAGAAATAGGGAAACCTACTTTAGCCTGTGAAGTCATTATAATAATTTGTTTAGAAAGCAGCAAGGAAAAAATCCTCAGTAAATACTTTGGAAGCTGCTGGATCAATTTGCAAGTGCTGAAAGCACACCAGCCTCAGAGACTCAGGGACATTTGTATTAAGCAAGAGACACACAATTAAGCTGCATCTCAAGCTAAAACCCTGAGGGCTCCACATTTCATTCCAGTCAACCACTGCTGTTTTCTGGCACTATTTTCTTTGCAAATATGAGTAATGTGGGCCCTTTAGTCACTATTAAGCCGTAATCTGGGGAAATCAACCACTTCCAATAATCTTATACTCCAATTTAGGGCACTCTGAAACCACATAATGAATAATACTGTCGCCAGTTCTCTCCTCTAATGACACATGACATATGCCTGCTATTGCTCTTTTCAAATCAAATCCAACTGGTTTGCTTTCTTTTCCAGAAAATCTGGTTTATTGTATTCATTTCAGTTTGTTTCTTCACTCATTAGAAGGAGTAAATTTCTGCTGCATAAGCAAGATATTCATTGTTAACTCTGCATTCAGAAAGCAGCTGATTCCTTTGCAATCAAATCAAAATTATTTCTTCAAGTGAGTAACACCATGTTAGGTTACAAGTTACTCATGACTGGTAGAAAAATCTATTTTCACCGTAAATTAGAAAGCTAATTTAGAAACCTTCCAATGTTCTTGCCCCTCCTGGATGGATTTTACCTGTCACTAAGCTCTGCCACTGAAGAATTTGCAAGAATTGACAGATGGAGAAAAGCTTTCAGAGAGAAGCCTGTTGAATGCCAGAATAAAATCAAGCCATTCATCCAATGTTATATCTTATGACCCTTTTGTTTTTTGTAACCGTTGGAAAATTCTGTTCAATAACATACACTGGAGCAAATTCCAATCTGTGCTGGCTATGGAAGAAAACAACCACAATTGTTGTGAAAGGTATTAGAAGGATATCAGATGCAGTTTACAGAATCACAATTTGCTGACCTCAAACTGAGGAGGGAACAGGAGACAACTTTTATAATAATTAGTCTCATGCAAAGGAAAGGAAAACAGATAAGACAATTTCTTTTGGCTTTTTTTTTGTTACATTCACTTGTGAAATCCCACGAGACCCCAAAGGAGTCATACTCTTGTTGGAACACTGATTTTTAAGTCAGGAGTATGTCACACTTTGCTGTACCTTCACTGTTATCAAACCCACAATTATATTTATACATACAGACACAACACCTTTTAAGAAATTTCTGGCAGAGCAGGAACATGGTTTACATTCATTCAGGTGCAAGTTGAGGTTCAGAGAACCTTTTGTAATGATGCAATATTTTAGGAAATATTAGAAAGGCCAAAACAAAAACTACTTGAATGATTGTACAACTCTCTTGCAGCTCAGAGCAGCAGTTACCTGCTGGTTATTATAAAGAGAAATCTCTCAATGATCTTAATGATCATTGCATTAGGTGGATGACTCAGAAGATTTAATCTGAAATACCTTTAACCAAACAACAAACAAATATCATTACTGATGACCATATTAACAGAAAACCTATAAACTTAAGACTTAAAAATCAGACTAATTTTCTGTCTACATACCAGGCACCTGAGAAATCACTCAAAACTACTTAAATGTTTCAAAATTAGGAAGTTCTTAATGTTGGGAGGCAACACAAAGCTGTGAAGCTGAGGTCAAATGTAGTTTGAATTCTAGGGTGATCATCATTCAGGACACATAAAACCACCTCTGTCACCTTGTTTTCCTGCCCGGTTTAAAAGCAGTCCCCACACCCAGACAGTATTTTTCAATCCAAATGAAATTTAATCTGAAATTACATATAGCTAGGGTTTTCTTCTTGCCTTATTCTGCTGTTTTCCAAGCTGTAATTACATTATGGCATCAAAAGCAATTCTGTTTTGCACAGGTATTACCATTTTTACTGACCAAAGTAATGATGGGTATATATCATTTATGATTAGCCCTCCAAGTGTTTAACTAAATACCTCAGAAATTTTGGAAACAGTCAACTATTATTTACTGACATGTTTTAACAAGTTTAGAGCCCTCTGTGTTTTGTCTTCTGAACTTATTTCACTCTAGACTGGTGTCAAATTCTTGACTAAGACACATAGCCCTGTTGTCACTCAGAGAAGTGGCTTTTCGCCTTCTGATTATTGGGCAGCTGCTTTCATTGGGGAATTTCAAAAATGCAGAAGCTTTGCAAGCAAATTAACCACCTCTGTCACCTTGCGGAGTGTGTGGCCACTGTGCCCCACGGGAGGTGGACAATGACAGCCTCAGATCCAAGGGAAGCAGCAGGTGTTTCTAGGGAGGGGGTTGTCTGACCACACTCAGCCCATCCCAAGGGTGGTTTAGGCTCTGGAGGAACCGCGATCCTTGATCCCCAAAGGTTCTCTCTCCCCTCTCTCAGTTCCCTGACCCCTCATGGGTGACAGCTTTGGTTTGTGGTTAGACCAGGCAGGTCAGCAATCCCTGGGCTCCCAGATGAACATTTAGGTTTAGCAGCAGCTCCTGCCTTTCCTTCCTCCTTACCCCCAGTGTTGCAGGATGGAGTGGAACAGCCCTTCCCGGGACACTGCAGGGGAAGGAAACCCCCACTCTGGAAAACAAACACTTTCTAATACAGAGTTATCACCCAGGCCTCTACTTGGGGAAACAGTCAGGACACAAAATAATTCCGAAATCATTCCCTTTTCCTTTTTCTCAACTTTCATAGAGGAATTGAACTTATTAGGATCTATCCAGAAGGATTATGGCTTTTTTCTGGGACTTAAGAGCAGGAGTTTGTTTCATTTGCTACTATTTTCTATCTTACTTGATAGCTGCATTATCCGTGTTTCCTGAGTGCTACATTTTCATCCTGCAGGGAAAAAAAACACAAAACACTTCTGTAGAGATCTGAGCTAGTGTCTCTTAAGTACAGTATTTAATGCAACTATGTTTAACCAAATGAATTTTTCCTTTGCTATATTTTATCCTCCTTCTTCCACAACAGTTAGACAATTATGAAGAAGAGCTTTTAAATAATGCTCTTCACTAAGTTATGTCCAAACACCATGTAATTACATGGCTAAGTGAGCAAATTCTGCTCAAATTGAGAGACATTATTTATATTTACCACCAAAAAAAGGAAGAAAATGGCCTAAAAATAAAGCTAAATAATATCAGTAAACATGAATACTATTCCCACAACTATTAAGTAGCAACGCTAGAAGAGCAAAACCTGTCTATAAAGTGAAAATAAATGACATACAAAAGGTTTCACACAGGTACATATTCCATATTAAATTTTCAGTATTTGAACATACTAGACAACAAGTGGATCAGGCTGTGTAATCACATGAGCTTAGTTTCTCATGAAATTAGACTGAAACAGGAAAAAGAAATCAAGTAGTTAATTAATAAACATGACTATTGGGTTCTGATTATTTCTAAGACTCTCTCCTACCTTTTCTTCACATTCAAACATGAATCTCAAAACGTATTCTGACTCCACAAATTATTTATAGTCCTGAATGTAGGTACAGAAATATCTAAATAAGACACAAGATATTCCAGGGTAGATAAAGACAGTTGTAGCTTGCTCTGCCCTAGTTTTGTTCTGTTGTACCCAGGGCATTAATAATCACTACACAGATACACAAGGAAAAAGCTCAGGACTAACTATAGTTTCAGAAGCAGCTAAAAAATTTGATTTCAGTTCATGAAAACTAAAATATTTTCTCTCCACTCATTTACACAGAAAATTTTGGTACAATTTTACACTTGGAATTAACTGAAGTGAACAGTACAGTAAGATAGAGGTAGTTTTCCTGCCCAGTTTAAAAGCAGTCCCCACACCCAGACAGTATTTTTCAATCCAAATGAAATTTAATCTGAAATTACATATAGCTAGGCTTTTCTTCTTGCCTTATTCTGCTGTTTTCCAAGCTGTAATTACATTATGGCATCAAAAGCAATTCTGTTTTGCACAGGTATTACCATTTTTACTAACCAAAGTAATGATGGGTATATATCATTTATGATTAGCCCTATAAGTGATTGACTAAATACCTCAGAAATTTTGGAAACAGTCAACCATTATTTACTGACATGTTTTAAAAAGTTTAGAGCCCTCTGTGTTTTATCTTCTGAACTTATTTCACTCTAGACTGGTGTAAAATTCTTGACTAAGACACATAGCCCTGCTGTCATTCAGAGAAGTGGCTCTTCACCTTCTGATTATTGGGCAGCTGCTTTCATTGGGGAATTTCAAAAATGCAGAAGCTTTGAAAGCAAATTAATGGCCTCCAGAAATCTCAGCAAAATTGCACGAAGACAGATTTTGAGAAATAAAATTATACTGTAAATAAAGTGGCTTAAAAGTTAGGACAAGTTTAACAAACGTGTTCCCCACCTGTACTAGGAAATCAGCCCATATTTCAGCCAGAGTGGTTTCCTACAGATTGCACTCTTGAAGCATGTCTTCAAAACTCCTGAATTTTATTTTCTCTGCCAGTATGAAAATGACTATTATTTCACCATAATTGTTTTTCAAACATTTTCTAAAAAACTGGTTGCAAGCAGCTCCCATAACTACAGGCCACATCTATTCGCTTCCCATTTGACAGACTGATTTGGATATACAGGATCACAGAACCAGCAAACTGTAAAATTAGTAGCAAAATGAAGAAATCCCACTAGGCAAATTCTTTCAAGAATTAAGCCCTTTACAGTAAAACTTCCTAAATTATTTCTATTGTTATACTACTTTTGGATTGATTATTTCATGAAGCCCCAAACAACAAAAAGAACACGATCAATTAAATTCATTCCAGGGCCACAATCTCAGTTATATTTTCTTTAATCCAGTATAATTTCAATCCTCATATGGAAAGAGTTGATCAAGGAGAGTATTTTTTGAAGTTCTAACTTTACTTAAGCATCTTTTACTTATGTACATGCAGCCTGCTCAGCAAATCATTTCAGCAAATTTTGTGCCTCTATTTTTTTAACATCTCTATTTATGATCATAAATGCCATCAGTGAAAAAGGGAATTGAAATTACATAGTGAGGAGAAAATAATCCCTGTTCTATATTCAAAAGATTAAAATTGAATTGCAAAAAAAAAAGTGGCTTAATATTCATAGATGTTTATCTTATTACAACAAAAACACCCAGTTTATAAAATCTATCCCATGAGCCATATGCAATTTGTATTGATTTTACTTTCCTACAATTGCTACCTTTTTATGATGATTTATAAGTAAATGAGTTAAGTATTTTAATATATTTATCTGTAAACATTTATCCAGGCTACTGGCTATAGGGAAGGCCACAAAGCAGGTTTTTATGTTTTACAGTAATAAAAGACACAGAAAATGTAATCTCTTGAGTGATTCCTTAGTCCCTACACTTTCATATTATTAGAGTTCAGCTGGAAAGGGCTCTGTGTGCAGCCTTTATAAACACCCTTTAAAATGAGCAAATATAATAATGCAGGTCACACATACACACTCATTTGTAATGTACATTAAGAAGCTTTTAGGCTGTATCAACCACAAATATTCCATCACCAATAAAGTTTTAAAGGTCTGGTCACCAAGAGCTGGGCTCAGGTATTTGTATGTGAAATGCACACCATTTTCTGTGCCTGAGTAGATTCAAGTTCTTGGAAAACACCTTTCCATAGCCCACATTTTGATTAGGCAAAGACAAGGAAAAAAAAATCTATCAAAACTTCCTTCTAGGATGTATTGATTATTTTAAATGGAAAATAATTCCTCAAATTCTCCAAGGCAAGCATCTCCAAATCTTATTACCCTTTTTAAAAATTGATGTGATGTTCTCTTTTCTCCAATCACTGGGGACTCTGTATGACTTTTCAAATATCATGGACAGTAGCCCAGAACCTGCTTCTGCCAATTCCCTCAGGACCCTGGGACACATTTCCTCAGGTCCCAGGACTTGTGTAGGTTCGGGTTCCTCAGGTGGTCTCAAACCTCATCTCCTCCTGCAATGGGAGGAACTTGGATCACAGTTCTTCCTTTTCTGACCAATGTACCTGTAGAAGCCCTTCTTCCTGTTCTTCAAATTCCTTACCTAATTCCAAACTCCAGCTGTGCCTTAGCTTTCCTGATCCCATCCCTACACATGCTGGCAACATCCCTGTATTCTTCCCATGACACATTTCCTTCTTAAACTTCATCTCCACCAGGAGGTTCTTATTCAGCTTCTCCTGCCTTCCCTGCTGATTTCTCACACATTGGAATCAAGAGCTCTTGTGCTGCAAGAAAAAAAGTCTTTAAATAGCTCTCAACTTTCTTCTGTTCCTTTATCCCTGAGGGCACTTTCCCAGGGGGGCCCATCCCGAGTTTTGAGGTTAAATATGAACCAAACCAGACCAACCTGTGCAACCAAGAATCCAGATGCAGCCAGTGTCATCTCGAGGGGTTCTGCTGAGCTACAGCTGAAGCCAAAGGGTTTTGGTTCGTTACTTCCCAAGGTAACAGACCTTGCTGGGGCAGCAAATCCCTTCCATAACTTGGAGTTGATCAGTGCATTTGCCCAGAGCTGGTAACATTTATTCTCATGCTCACATTTAAGCACAGAAAGAGTCACTCTGAAAGGAACATGTGACTAAACCCTTGATGTAAGGCTTAACCAACACTTCCTATGCATGTAAACTGGGATTTACTCTGTTCCCTTTTCATTTTCATCTTGGATAGTATTCCTTGGGTAGATCTTTCCTTCTACTCAGCAGATGGAGGAATATCTTAGTGAGTTAGGACTGGTTCAATCTCAACAGTGACAGAGTTCAAGAGACAGACAACTAAGCTACTGTGTTTCCACAGAGGACTTGCAGGTTAATCCAGCTGAATTACTACTATTCATTACTTACTTTAAGCACACTGAAATTCAAAAGTTCATCATTTGAACACTTTAGTAGGAATCATTATTATTTATTATTGTATTCCTGCACCAGGGGCTACCACTTAAATGACCTCATAAATGACACATACTTTAATACAAACCTAAAAATGAACCATGAAATTGGTAAAAAAAAAGCAGTCCTGAAAATGGTAAATGCACTACATTTATTGCTGAGTGATCAAATTAAAACACACCCCTACAAAATAGCACGCCTTTGTTATCAAAGTAAAAATATATTTATAAATATAATGGATAATTTCACAACAATCAATCAAACAAACAAAAAAACAAATTAATATTTATCATGGTCTGTTGTATCATATAATAGAGGGAATAGTTTAACTTGTAGCCAGCCCAGCAGACAACTTTACTACCTGTGAGTAAATACAACACACGATTCTGATCCTACAGAGATTTATGCCTTGCCTACAGATACTCACAATTTCATATCATTAATACCATTAAAAGAGAGGTGTTCACTCCACAAAGTAGCAGACTCAGACCAGCAAAACTACTCAGATTAAATACTTTCTGACAAGAACATTTTTTTTAATTGAGATTGAAATAATTGACTTAAGTGGAAGATTTTTGCTTCCATTACTTGGCAAATCTGATTCTGCTTGATAAAAAAAGGGTTGGGCAGGAAGATTGACTCTGCTCTTTCCCAGATTTCATAATAAATCGCCATTCCTTGGCAATCATTTACCTGAGTCAACTTAGTATTCTCTAAGTCAGCTGTGCTTTCTAGCCTTTCATAACATAAAATTAAAACAGTAGAAATTATTGATTAATGACAAGAATATCTATGGCCAGTTCCATCATTTAATCAAGAAAAAAAATCCATACCATTAAAAAAATGGATTTGGTTCAGTGTCCATAAATGTAAAAATGTGTATGCTTTACTATTCTCTCAGGAGTTTCTGATTAACCCTCTGGTGTACACTGTACTCAGCATTTTTGATTGCAGTTCTAGCACGGTTTTTGTTAAACAGAAGCATCATCCTTCAAGAAGATGAAAAGTCATAAAGCACAATGCAATTCTGTACTGTCACAAAGGGGGCAATAACCAACAGTGGGAACTCAGGCAAATGACTTGCTGCTTAAATATAATTTCCTTCCAGTGAAATACATCACGAAGAAAAGAAATTCTCTTATAAAACATCTGATAACTCAGGAGTCAAAAGGACTGATGGTATTTGCCAAGTTATAGAGACAATGCCACAAACCCCTGGCAATTACTGGCTAAGCCTGACAAAGATGATAATGCTGCTCCAGTGCTCGGGTCTGGCATGAGAAGGGGCTCAATGACACTCTTTGCCCAACACAGGGATCCTTCACACGAGGGGAGAATTCAGCAGGTGAAATTAAAAAGCAGCACCAATAAGAGTCAATGAATCAGAAACACTCCTGTGCACAATCATCTCAATAATTAGCAGGTAAACTAAAGATAAGTTCTGCTCATGACTTTCAGTCTATAAATATGATTTTACGCTACAACAAATTCAGAGGTGCATTTATTGATTAGGGAAAACAATTGATCCAGCTTTTGTCATTCTGTTCCACTGTTATCAACCTGAACAAACCCTGGTAACAAACATTGCTAAATGACTGACAAATATCCAAAAAAAAAAAGGATTCTTAAGATTGTCTTGTTACCCAGTTTACAGACACAGGATAATTACAGTTCTGTGATTCAGATATTTGTACAAGTTAAACCAGGACTGAAAGTATATCTAAAACCTAACAGGAATAAACATGAATGAAAGGACTCAATTAAACACTTGAAAATGAAAATAAGTAAAATAATTCTGGGATGTTCACTGATTCACTGCTAAAAAATCTTTAAATGTAGTAAACATTTACATATATGCAGTTAGGTAAGCAATATAAAATATTAATTTCAAATTATATATTTTAAAATCATTAGTCATATAAATCTATGCCATAATAAAATGTGATTGAGCCTTTATCCCACACAAAGTCCAGATGATGCTGGGAAACGTCAATAAGTATAACTCCTATTCTTGCATGGAAAGTCATTTCACTAACTCTGGCCTTGTTTGCTTGGAATGTACTTGTGAGAACCAATAAAATCTTTATTTGATTACAGTGGCAATCAATACTTTGTTTCGAACACAGGCAAACACTTGAAATCCCAAGATTTAAAATACATCTCCCTAGAGTATTTGGTTGACAAATAGCTTTTTTTTTTTTTCTGGCCCTTTTCTTAAGTGCTGTCCCAATACCAGCAAATCAATCACAGAATCAAGAGAATAGACTGAGCTGGGAGGGACCCACAAGGATCACTGAGTCCAGGTCCTGGCTCTGCCCAGGACAACCCCAACAACCACACCATGTGTCTGAGAAAGGTTGTTTCTTAGGAAAGCACACCTGACAACGTCCTCAGGACCATTCCCAAACCACACACCACGGCTCTGATGAGGAGCCTAAAAATTTTCCTGACCCAGTATATTTGCCAACATCTCCACAAAAAGCGCTTTGCTTCCTCACAGTTGCCTCCTCATTAAGGATCCCCTCATGGGAACTCAGACTGGTATCTTTATTCAAGCTGAGATCAGTTTTTGCATCCTTCTCAGGCTTGTCTTGAATTTCTGCCAACACAGCAATATTTAGCCAACTAATTTAATATTACTGATTAATGCAAAAAACCTATAGCTCCAAACCCTTTTCATGTATCTGGTGTTAACGCTTGACAGGAACACCAGAAGCAGTACAGCTAGAATAAAAAGGTAATGTACACAGGCAGATATTTCCAGATATTCTCATGAGTAATTGATCTTTTAGATCAGCTCTTTAACTAGTTTTCTCTCAGAAAGTAACAGACTATAACCACACCCAGTTTGGTTCTCCTCCAGTTTAAGAAAGATGTAAAACTGGAGAAGGTCCTGCCAATGGTTTCAAATGGTGATAAAGGGACTAACACAGAGAACACGGGAGGAGAGGCAGAGGGAAAGGCTGGTACTGTCTGGCAAAGGAAAGGCTAAGAGGCAACTAACAGCAGCCTACAATTACTTGAGGAGTAATTCTGAGTTGTAAGAGTTGAGAGATGACAGAGCCAAACTCTTCTGAAGCGTGTCAACATAAAATAACCAACCAGTTTGGCAGGCTGAGTGTGGAGACGATGAAAAGCTTTGCATCAGGTGGGTGATATGGCATCGAGATTAGATGGGTTCCATCTTTGGAGGTTTTCAAGGCTTTTCTTGACAAATCCATGACTGATTTAGCACTGGCATTAGTGCCACAGTGAATGAAAGATTGGACCTGATCACCTCCTGAGGTTCCACTGAGTCAACACCGTGTGATAACCTGTAAGAACTGGGCTCATCCAGGCACACTCACACAGCCCTTCTGGCACTGAGGAGGACTTGCTGGAGATGCCTCTTTGAAAAAGGCACAGCTTTCTAAGGATGGGGAAGCCACTTGTAAAAATATTTGCCAGAAGAGTGTTTTAAACCACTGCAAGTGAGTACAGATTGAATTACACTCCCTGAAGTGCAATAGGGAGTACAATCTAATCTCATTAGGTCAATAACATATTGTGCTACTAAATCTAGTTTAATTTTTTACTCTACTCTTACCATTCTCCATTGATTACTTTCATCATTTTATCCATATAAATATGCCAGGTCACCTAGAAAACCTGATTACTGTAGTTAAAATTATCTAACAAGAAACAAACTAAGTATTTATGGTCACAGAAAAAGAAAAACTATCAATTTTCACAGAAACTTTCAATAGTCTATCCCATGAAATATTTCCAGGAAAATCACCTAAATAAATCAGATGCATTAATTTGTAGCTGAATGAAACATCTCTGGAGGATTAGTTTTATCTCCTTTGAGTTTGCAAGATAGTAGGAGACCACTGGTTTTGGTTTCAAAATAATTTAGTGATGTCACTGGCAGTAATTGCTGGAATTCAGACCCTGGGAACCTGAACACTGAGGAGGGAGGCACTGGGATCAAGAGAGGAGAGAGGGCTCTGGAAGGTTCCTGCACCCCAATTGTTTCACTGAAGATGTCTTCCTTGATGAGGAAGGGCAAAAAAAGAATTCCTGAGGGTCATGTGGTTTGAGAGGTGCTAACATTCATTTCCTTCACCAAATCTAAGTACTGCAAAAAAGCACCTGGTGATCACTGCAAAATCAGATTTTTATAGTAGTAAATCATTACTTTCTGCAGCCAGAAAGACTTTGCCACCACATTTCTGTGTCTTCATCCTGTTAAACCTCTTGAAAATAGCAGGGAGGAGAGTCCTTATGGCCACGAAGCAACTGAAAAGTGCCAGCTCGTCATGAATGGAAAGAACATTCTGGATGGATAAATCCCATCTTAAGTTAAACACAGCCTAGCCAAGCCAATGTCTTTTTTCATCTCTTTTTCCTTTATGTCCATGACAGAGGATAATCTAGGAATTCAAAAGCTTAGTAGACTTACTACTGAAGACCAGGAAGAGAAACACCTCATTCATTACACGTGGTCTCTGTGGTATTGTTGATATCAAAGCAGAACATGGATTTGTTTTTTCTCGGGACTGATAAGCAGCAAAACATTCCATTCATTATCAAATTGGATTAAGTCAGATATAGTCTAATCTTCTATCTTTCATAGCTACGAAATCCTTACTACACACTTGCCCACCAGTTTCAATTTAAGGAAAAAAAAATTAAGACTGAAATTATGATGATAGCAAAAAGTAATTTCAAACAAACCATGGTAAAATTTAGCAAAATTAATAGCTTAGTACCTGGCTATAAGCCATATTTAAAATAGGTATATTTTTTAAATCAAATGACATGTTTTGACATTACCTGTTTAAAATAATTAGCAGCTGAAACAATGACCATATGTGGTCATTAGGATAATGATATTAAATGGAAATGCAAATTTCCACACAAAGAAACCTAAGGATCTGTGAGGAAGCAATTTAATTAGGACACATGGAACAAATGGAACTGCACCATAAACAATTTTAACTGGAAATATTTCAAATAAGAAAAATAGCAATAATAAGTTTTGGAACAGCACAGATTTATTAAGAAAGGTATTGTCACAGAACTATGAATATTATGTTTTACAATCCGATTTTGGTGAAGTCTGTGCTCATGTATTTGTAACAAATGATACATCAGCCCTGCAGACAGTGTAACAATGCAACATATGCAGCAGCAATTGGGAAACCTGCTATTTACAAACAGCAGAAACTAATGGAGTTGATCCTTCCCCTTTTTTGAAGCATATTTACCAGTTCTCAGTCCCCCTTCCCCAGATTCGTAACCCCGCTGCCGTAAATGCAACACACTGACTGATGTCAGCCTTGGAATTTGGCTCCATGCTTCATTAGCTGGCCAACAAAGCAATTCAGGGCTGTTATTGAATCATATACCATTCTTAGTATTCTCCCTTTCTCATTTTTATTTCACTGGGTGGTTGTTTTTTTTTTTTTCACCACCCTATTTCTCAGGAGAGAGAAAAAATGCTTTGTATCCTATTTTTAAAGCTATCCCCAGCAGCAATACCAATACTAGTGTTTTTACAGGCTGTCTTCATCCATCTACAAATTCTAATAATATCCCATAGAAACTAATTTAAATGTTATATTTAATTTAGGATCTTAAATGAACAGTATTGCTAAGAACAGAGAATTATTCTGTGTATTTAATTATTTTCAGTTCACTTTTCTATGTAGGTTTTCCTTCATGCTAAATAGTATTTTCTGTTTTATTTAATAAACTATCCTAACAAATATAATATTTCCCATCAGCAGCTGAACTGATCAGGAACTGATCAGAGCTAGATAGTAACACAGTAATAACTTTCAGGGTTATAGATTTACTTCCAGTGAAGCCAAGAGGAGCTTGCCATCAACTTAATGACAACATATTGAATATAATTTGGTCTTTAACATAATTACTCAAAATTATTAATTTCAGTATGCTTAGAATTAATTTTAGTATGCTTAGAAATTACAGAAGATATTGCAAGGAATGATGAGACACCAAGGCAAACATGTAAGTGCATTACTTTGTCTATTTTTTAAAGAAGTGTCCATATACTTCATCTGTCACAACCACACATCATTCCACCAGCATTGCAACATAAATACCCACTGCTTTTGTCTCATACCTTCAATGAAAAACAAATTAAAACCTTTATCAGTTACACCCCTTAATTCCCAGAAAGTATTGTATATCATTATACTTCGAATTTCCAAAGAGACAAGAACATTAAATGGCCGGACACTTATCTCGAGGAAGGAAATCTGTGCTTCCTGAATTATTTTCATATGAACCAGATGTGAAGGAAGAGTCAAGAAAAAATAAAAACTCGCACCCCATCATTAGGGGTATTTTTATACAGAAACATTTCTCTCGGAACTCTATTTCCACTTCCATGACAGTTTTTGTATATGCCTCAAACCATTTTATTAACATATTCATTATAGAAAGTATCATCTCCATTCTACAAATCAGGTCCTGAAACAGATCTGCTCGTTTGAAACTGTTCACACATTTCAGACTAAGTCTGCCAGAGATGATCCATTTAAAACCAAAAACAACTGCAAAACAGGTTGTCAAATTGATGTTATACACATAGAAGGGTGGCAAAAGATTTCAAAGATGCTACAGAAGCCGGTGAATCCTTAATAATTAAAATACACTTTTTACAGAACTCTGGTTTTTACATCACAATTGATTCTCCTACAAGAGTTTCCAGTAGGGTTCCCAATAGACTAAGCAGATATGTTTAGTTCTTCTTTCCAAGGTTTCCCAAGTCTTGATTTAGCCCAGTGGAGAAGGTTTGGGCCAACACCTCATCCTGGACACATTTTCATTAGTACCCATTAATGGCAGAGTTACAGTGTTTGGGTCATAGCCCTCAGGCAAGAAACCCAACTGACTCTGTCACTGAGCCAACCTGAAGCTGTACTTTAAAACATAAAGTTTTCACTACAAACTGTGCATGTCTGATATGCCAAACAATGGTTCCTGAAATAAATGAAGCAACAACACATGTCACGACAGCAGACACAGCAGCAGCTGTAACAATATGCTCCCAAAAAGTGCTTGCACTTTATTTTTGTAAAAAGTCAACGTCCTTAATCCTTAGTCAGGTTCTTTTCTTTTAATTTAAAGTAGTAGTAATAGAATTTTAATGAATAGGATTTTATACAAGAATTTAAAAAACCCAACACATTATATTCCTTTAAAAGTATGTCATTCATTTGTGATTATATCTTATGAAATAGTAATACATTTTAAATAATAAGTGCAAATACACAGATGGTAAACAGCAGGAGCTCCTAAAAAACATAGACCACAGCTTAAAATGCTTGTGAAATCTTTGCTTCGACACATGGTTTTATCAAGAACAGTTCACACAGGAGCAACTGGAAATTGTGTATTCCTTAGCTCTTCTAAAATCCACCATGTCCATGTGCCAGCTGGTGTCATTTATAGACATCCAACATGTTACCATGTCCAAACATCAGGGGTTTCCTTGGACAGGTCTTTCACGGGGAATCAAGCTGCTAAAAACAGCATGATAGTATTTAAGCTAAAGCCCCCTCAGAAACTGTGGGAAAAGTAGGAGAAACACTTCTCTGATATCAGTGATGTTGTTAATAATGACACAACGTGGCAGCCACAGGACTCTGCAGGTCATTCAGTCTGTGGATGTAAAGCTGTGCCCACACTTGGTTATTCCAGTGAGTGAATTCAGTGGGATTACACACAGCACAGAATTCTATGTACATCCTACATGCAAGACACTATTACAGACAGATATTCTTCTTCTCCCTCCTCCTTCCCTCTCATTAAGGCAGTAAATCCAACCCGAGCTGTAACTACCATCTCTACAGTCACTCCTTCTAATTTATACTTAATGAGAAGGAAGTGTTAGAACCCACATACCCCTTTGAGGAAACACAATGACATGCAGCACACTCTTTATTGTGATACTTGTGTGACAGTAAATATACATTAAGTGAAAGAAGTTCATGTAACAGAAAGAAAATTGTTGCCATCGCATAAAGATTCCCTTCAAAACAACTTGGGAACTCCAGTCTCGTATTAATATAATTTTATGAATTATAAATATTTAGAATACTACAAATTAAAATAAATTGAATTGTGTTTCCGCTCTGATGTCTCAGTTTCGATTTTTATCAGTTTTCTCTTTTTATCTATTTTTATGAGATTTTCTTTTCCACAATACAACTAGAGCATGCACACATTTAAACTCTATTCCCATTTTGATACATTTGTTATTTTACTTATGCAGAAGTGACAAGATTTATCCCACAAGTTATGAGTAAAAACATACATTTATATTGGTTTTAAATGGATCTTTTCTGGCTCTCAAATGCTGATACTGTTGCCTTTACTAAAATTGGGAGTTTGGAAAGCTAACTCTGCAGGGTTTGGGGTTTGATTTTACCTTAATGGATTAAAGCCAGCTTAGGGCAACATGTGATCTAGTCAGTCTTCCTCCAAGGAATATTCTTGGTGCAAAAAGTGAAAATTAAACCTGAAGGCTTGAGTACAAGGTGCGAAATGCAAAACTTCCCTTGTGTTTTCTCATTATCTTCAACTTCCTTGTTAAAAATTTATCAAACCTACCAGTTATGAATATCAAGCACTATCAAAATGCACGAGATTAAAACATCAAGATTCACAGCTTTGAGAAAGTGTCAGCCTGAGAAACTGGATTTCTTCTTCCTGAGTAACACATGAATTCTCCATTTTGCTACACTGAGAGGAATATAAAACAGATGTTCAAGGTCTCCAGCCCCATCCAGGAACGTGCATCACAAAACAGCCCACAGAGGCTTCTGTAACCAAAATCTAGGCTTCTTTTTTATTTATTTCTTGCCCTAACTGTGCAGGCTCTTAGCAGCCTATAGCTGTTACATTTGCTCTCAGTCTGAAGGGTTTTTCCTTCAGCCCCCAGTTGAGAGATGTTTTTATTTCACATACACAACTGAGACTCCCCCTGCAAGTGAAGGGATGCTCTTGGTGACACACAGAGACAGTTCTGACTTAAAGGCTGAATACAAGGAAAATTTCTAATGTAATTATTTGAAAAATATGAGGGTTTTATATGTATATACTGAGTCACAGATACACATATATACATATTACATACATCTGTTATGTACCTATATATATAGACTTGTTTGTATCTATCTATATATATATAAATTCTTGTTTTTAAAGGAACAATTCTCCAAGGATTTAGGCACAGCTTTATACAGTATTATGACACACCTAATTTTAATCTCAGTCTTAACAGTGACATAAACTTAGTTTTCCTTGAAAGTGCTTATACAGTAAACAGTATATCCAGATTAAAGGTTGGAGTTAAATATATCAAATCTAGCCAGTATTTGCTGGAATATACCACTGATAATTTCAAAGATGTTTCCCTAGATCCTGGAGCACAAGACACAAAGCCCACCCTGGAAATAGTTTGTTCCATGGAATTGCACAGAGCTCCACATCAGGTTATATTCTACAAACCAAATGTCTCTGAAATCACTGTTTGAAAATGAAATTAGAGCTGTCTGAATCATTTACTCTTTCAATGGAGAAATGTCTCAATACCATGAGATGAACACACTGAAGCCCCAGCTTCCATCAGGAACTAATTTCTCCAGCAGACGCAAAATTCAAACATGCAGCCATTAGAGGAATAAAGGTTGTAACATTACAAAGGCCTGGTTTCCCCTCTGTTGAATGTTAAAATAAGCTATTAAATAAACTTTCCAACCAGCCTGCTTCTCCTCTAGGAGAGGTTCATATCACCAGTGAAGTTAATATAGTTAATAAAACCTTAAACTTTAAAGCACCAACAGGAAACCTTTCCCGAGGATGATGGAAGCCTCTGCCACTGAAGGAAGGCACTCTGGTACCTTCCCATTTTCCTGGTGTGCCCTCCCAGGAACTGATGAACTCTGTTGACACACATATTTCTATTTAAACACTGCATAGGCCATGGCCATTACTCAGATCTGTTCTAACACATCTATCCAGAGCCAACACAAACTCGAACACCACATCCCTTGCAGCTGAACAGCAGTTTGTAAGTGCTGGAAGGAATTATGTGAAGACAGGAAAATGCCCAGACAGCGAAGATCTATCCTGAGCTAAGTAAAAAAAGGTAAAATCACATGGATGTAGCAATGCCTGCAGCAGCTGTGTAGTGCTCACAGACTTGAGAGAGCAGAAGGGAAGTGCTGGGCACTGAGAAATGCTCTCCCATCACACAAACAGCTGACACAAGTGGTCAGAGGCTCCATTTCACCCATCACTCTTTCCTCCTGTCACTATATGAATTATGAATGTAGCAATAACTGTGGCATTACCACAAGTTCAAGTCATTATCACTCAAAGAAACTGTCCAAATCTTTGTGGAGTGTTGCTGAAAGAAAAGCCAGTTTTGTTTTCCACTATTATAAAGCCAATACAATGTTTTCCACGTGAAGATTGAAAAGAAAGAAGAAATGATTGTGGAATTGACCATTTTACTTTCCTGCCAGTACATCTCTCAAAAAAAAATAGAGACAATGGATTTCTTGGATTACTTAAATATGTTTATAATTTATATTAAACCAAAGAATATCCTTGGAATTTACCTTTAGCATTAGAAGCTGCTGTACAAACTTTTCAGATCCAGCAGTGTAATCCATATTTTGATTTTATAAGCAAGTTCCTCACCTATCTACTTCTGCAGTTTATGTCCCACCTGTATCTGTTTTATGAATGCCAGTGGGCTTGAAATATCTACTGCATTCCCTTCAGCTCCCTTCCTCTCCTTCGTTAAACACGTTCTTGACACTTTTTAGGACCTATACTGCACTCACATAAAGAGAATTTATGAATAAACATGTTAGATGAGCTCCCACTTACCCCGACTCACATCAAAATGCAGCAGCAGTTGACATCCTTAGTTTCAAAGTTGGGTGAGAATTCCCCATGGAATATGCATTGTGTAATGTTTGACACAAACCTAACGTTCCTTTCTGATTTACAAATGTGTTCTCTGAAAAGTACAAATAAAAATACACAACCTTGCAATATAACTTTATGAAATGCTGGCATTAGCACCCATGTGTTCCTGAGCACTGTGAGCTGCATCAGCTGCTTGGCTGTTTACAGATTCCAGGCAATCACAGCTATGTACATTTGTATTAAATTAATTTATCAACCATGCTGCTCTTCTGCCTTATTCAAAACCCATTTCCATGTGACTAGAGGAGGCTCTCACTGATTCTATTTCTTTCCATCTGCAAAATCCGTAATGTAAAGATTAAGTCATTTTTAATTACAAAGTAATAACAAACTAATGGTATAATTTATGTTGTAATCTAATTTGTCATCTGAACACTGTAGAAAACAACAGTAGCTGCCAAGCAAGACATTCTAGAAAATTGTTGTAATACATATTTAGATAAGTGAAACCTCATCATACTATTCCAAATTAAGAATTTATAAGGAACACAGAGCAAATGTCAACAGCACAGCAAACACAATAGCACACAGCTCAGTGAAAGGGAACTGCAGACAACTGGGGTAAAAATATTTAAAAAGTCAGTTAGCTTTCCTCTATTTTTCAAAATGTATCTTCCCCCCATATTTCAAACCACTTTCAGGCTCTGCATTCCAAGGGTGAGGGATACATGGAGTTAGTGATAAAATTCATCCCAATGAGAAACACCTGCCATCCTACCAAGCCTCAAAATGAGGTGGGATAAAGAACCAGCCCAGTGACACATCTTAAACTGATGGAGGGTTAATTTTTTTTTGCATATATAACATTTTCTGTAGCCTCTGTTTTTAGATCCAGCATTTAACTGTAAATTATGCACAACAATAAAAATTATGTAACTGCTGCTTTGTGGGTTAGAGGTGTGTTTGGGCACAAAAAGAGACTGAGGTGAGATTTATGTGGAGTTGTGAAGGCAAAAGCATGAAAAGCAGCACTTCTGAGTGAAAACAGAGTCTGAAAATACCTTTTCATGAAATCACAAAGTTGCATTAAAAATTAATTTTTGGCAATTATTGGAAACTTGTGCATCCTAGAGCAAAAAGCTGCAGCTGTTTGTCCAACAGAGTGTGTGCTCATCAGTACCAAAAGCACCTCCCATAAACAGGATTCCTAAGCTCAGATCTGTTTAAACTTAAAGCATATCTATGTTATAAACCACAAAACAAACAAACAGAAAAACTCCAAACACTCAAAGTATAAAACCAACTGCAGCAAATATCACATTACACCATTTTGAACAGTTTCCTACATTCTTACATTTATAAGTAAAGGGATTAGACAAGATTTAGGTTAACAAACAACAGGAAACTACAAAATATTTTATTTCCTTATCCCAAAACTGCAACAAGCGAAAGACTTAGAAGAAAAATAGCTCAGGGGATTTTATTTATGTGTGTATTTGCACATGGAAATTAAGATACATGTTATATTCTCTTTATCTCCATTAACATACTGACATATACCTCCAAAAAACCCTGAGAACAAAGCATATTTTTTTAGGAGGTTTGATTACTTATTTCACTCTGCAACGATGCAGGAATAAATTGATCAATGACATTGCTGAGTATCACAAAGTACTGGGTGTACTTGCCTGATTCAGTGTTCAGTCAAGTAAGTAGAAATCAAAGAATGTTGTTAAGATGTTAATCAGACCTTTGCCCTTCACGTTCAATACCACAACTTTGTTCTCTAAATTCCTGGAAAATCTCAAGGTTTTGTTTGAGCGAAAAAAACTGAAACTTTCATGCTGATTACAGACTTCGCTATTTTTTTAAAATGTATTCAATTACACAGCCAAAATATATGGTGAGAAATATCTGGCCTGTGGAACTGGAAAAGCTTCAGCAGAGTGTAAAATTCAGACTCCTTCATCTTTAAACAGTTGGCAGGAGGCCCTTCAGAACACAAGAGTATTTCTTGGGCAAAGTGAGGTACGATGTTCAACAAGGTGAAGTGCCGGCTCCTGCCACAGCCACCCCCTGCAGCTCCAGGATGGGGCAGAGGGGCTGGAAAGCTGGAAAAGACTCTGGTGGTGCTGGTGGCAGTGGCTGAACACGAGCCCAAGGTGTGCCCAGGGGGGGCAAGAAGGCCAATGGCACCTGGCTTGGATGAGAAATAGTGTGGGCACAGGATCAGGGCAGTGACTGTCCCCTGTGCTGGGCACTGCTGAGGAACCCCCAGTCCCATGTGAGTTCTGGGCCCATCACAAGAAGGATATTGAGGAGCTGGAGCAGGTTCAGAGAAGGGAATGGAGCTGAGGAAGGGGCTGGAGCAGCAGGAGCAGCTGAGGGAGCTGGGGGGGCTCAGCCTGAAGAGAAGGAGGCTCAGGGAGCACCTTCTCACTCTCTGCAACTCCCTGACAGGAGAGGGGAGCAGGAGGGGGGTCAGGCTCTGCTCCCAGGGAACAAGGGACAGGATCAGAGGAAACGGCCCCAAGTTGCATCAGAGGAAGTTTAGTTTGGATATTAGGAAAAAGTTCTTCACTGAAAGGGTTGTCCAGCATTGGAACAAGCTGCCCAGGGAAGTGGCTGAGTCACCAACCCTGGAGGGATTTAAAAGAGGTGTAGATATAGTACTTGGGGATGGTTGAGTGGTGGGCTTGGTAGTGCTGGGTTCATGGTTGTGCTTGATCTCAAAGGTTTTTGCCAACCTGAACAATTCTATGATTCTATAAAAGGGTAAAAAATAAACACTACTGGAGTATTCAATGAGCTACAAGGAAAAAAGTGTGCTGTTGTTTATACTTCTCAATAAATACAGAAACATTTCTGTAACAAGCTTTGTTACTTCAACACATTCACTTGTGCCTTTTTGCTACTACCTTTGTCACGAGGAGGAGGTATCAGAATTATCATTCTTGATATTTCTGACCTTTTCAGTATTCAGTTATGTTTAGATTCACTGTCAGTTCCACCTCTTCCTCAGAGGTTACTAAGGCTGTAACCAAAGAAAAATGTGAATTGCCAGCAAGTCAAATTACAGAACATTAATAAGGTCAAAGCAGTAGAGTTTATTATCATCTTTCACAGAATACATGAAACATTAACACTGTGTTACTTCATTCTCATGACAATAATTGTTAAGAGACCTTCCCGTGCAACTTATTCTCATTACAACTTTAAAATTACATTGTGATTTGTAATCCTGTAGCCCTCTTAGAATTTGTCTCTCTCTAAATATCTTATTTCAAAATGCTCTGAGCTGCACGTGACATAATAGAACATGCTTTATTTGTACTTCAGAACTTTACTGAAACTAATGGAAGGCAGACTAAAGCACATTAGCAGGAATACTATAAGTCAGGATGCCATTTTACATGCAAATGCAGGGAAATCTTACAGCACCTTCCAGTAGCTAAAGGGGCTCCAAAAGAGCTGGAGAGGGACCTGGGACAAGGGCCTGGACTGAGAGGACAAGGAGGAATGGTTTCAAACTGAAATAGGGCAGGGTTAGATGGGATTTTAGGAACAAATTCTTCCCTGTGAGGGTGGGGAGGCCCTGGCACAGGTTGCCCAGAGAAGCTGTGGCTGCCCCATCCCTTGAAGTGTCCAAGGCCAGGTTGGATGGAGCTCTGAGAAACCTGAGATAGTGGAGGGTGTCCCTGCCCATGGCAGGGGGTTGGAACTGGATGATCCTTAAGGTGCCTTCCATCCCAAATCTCTCTGTGCTTCTATGACTCCATGAAAACCTTTCAGCACTACTGCAACAGGAGGCAAAGTTTTCTCTCCCAGTCCACATTGCAACATAAACTGCCCAGCCCAAACTGTACACTTCTCATAAGTTAATATATTCTTACAAAAGCTAATGGGCTTCAGGATTACCCAGTCTGACCTCTGAGATAGCAAGGGATGGATATTCAGCTCAGTGCTAGGAAATACATCCTATATAACACCGACACAAGTTGCAGACTGAACTCTGTGTGCAATAGGGTGAACATTAACCTTAATTTGCTCAGCAAATATTCATAGAAGCTTCTAAATTATACATCATATATGGAATACTTTCCCCTGAACAATAAAAATATCTTTGCTTTTTACTCAGAGCATCAGTGTTTGAAAGCAAAACTAATTATAATTGAAAGCCATTTATTTCCTACACACTGAAGTGAGTAGACAATGCCTAAGTGCTGGTATAGATGCCTTTTGTGACCCATTTATGAAACACAGAAAGTTTGTTTTCCATTTTGAAGCAAAAAACCTCCTTTGTTTGTTTTCTTGGGTTTTAATTCATTCTAACTTTCCAGATTTAGCAAGTTCTACTGTGAGTTCAGGTAGACTGTACAATTTAGAAGCTCCAGTTAAATGGGGACTGAGTAACTCCATATTTAGAGGACCTTTCACGTGTCTCTTGGTCACAGTTTCTACCTTCTGAGCAGGCATGAACTGCTTGAGCTTGGAATAACATTGCTTTAGGGAACACTATCCAGTCCTACCATGAATCCCCACCTCCTGAAATGAAAGCAGGGAAAAGCAGAAGAGTAAAATCAACAGGAAGAGAGCAGAACACTCACATGCTATTTTTAGGTACCTAAATTTTTCTCAATGGACAACATAGACTTTATGTAGCTTGGGTTGGAACCTAGAGAATAATTAACCTCTCATCTGCATGACAGTAAAATCCCAATCACTGCACTTCAGTTGTCCTCAGCCTCATTTTCAGTTGCTCAGAACAATTGCTTTGGATTAAGACCTTTATAGAATCAGTGACACAGCCTAAAGTTATTCTGCTTGACATGCCCATAACTTTCCATTCACACACAGACAATCCTTCCCAGCTTTTCCACCACTCTTGGACAATACCCAGTCATCAGTCTTGCCACTTGTTATGTGACTCCTGGAAGAGCAGACAAACAGCTACAGACACTGTATACAGTGAAATACTCAGTGAGGCTTCCTGACAGACTCCCAGCTTTCTGCTTTGCCTCCTACTCTGCCTCAGAACTACACTCCTCCCACCTGTAGTGCTCCTTTGTGAGATGCATCAGTAGAATGATCTTCCACTTCTTTTGAAGTCAGATCACTGACATAATTTGAACTAGTTGAGTGAACCCAGATAAAGATTGGACAAACAAGCAACAGAAGGCCAGGACTTGGTAAAGCACTTCTGCTACTGGAACAGCCAATGTATGATGCAACCACAATTCAAGGCTCTGTGCATTGAATAATTACACATAAATATGTTCTGAGAATTATCAGTGTCACTGTGGCAACGAAAACCATTGAGGATTAACATGTTTTGGGCTTTTGGGAAAGGCTAGATAAACAAGTTCAAGATTGCCTCCTGCACAATAAGCTGTAGTAGCTCTGTCCTCCTGAACTCAGTCACTCAGCTGCCATTTCTAACAGTCAGATGACTGGCTGTCAAAACCAACTGATTTTACAAATGTTCAGTAATTACATTCATTAGATACTTGCAAATCATAAAAACTACTCACAAAGCTTCACTGCAGGACTGACTTTGTAATTAAATTGGAACAATTTGGGTGTGACACACCCGTTTCTGAACTCTGCAGCTACCACAGGTCATGCAAGCAATGTGAGCACATCCAGCTAAGACACGTTACTCCCCTCTCTGAATAGAATCAGTGCACATGGACAGATTCTGAGCTGAATGCTTGGAATTAGAAATTCTTTCATGACAGCTGGTCAAAAGTTTAGCCAGGTCATCGCTTTATTATGGACATATAAAATAATTCTATTGGCACATTAGAATTAAACTACTCACCTGGGAACAATCAAAGTTAATTTCTTAGTGTAACTATGGGATCTTGTTATTTCTGTTCTCTAGCTTTAAAGCATGTGATGCACTAAGAGGATCTGAATCAAAGATCTACCCAAAACTCTGTCCTAGTATTAATAGTTTGCCTTATATTGACTCACATAAAGTTGTAAGACATTATGTCAGACTCTGTTAGACCATTTTCATGTCAGCTCCTCTGTGCCAGAGAGTAACACCACTATCCACTCTATTTAATAGTCATTTGTTGAAAGTAGCTTCTGTTGGCATAGCATATAAAAACGAATTTTCCTTTTCTTTTTAAACAGAGTAGTCATATTACCTGAAAATTCACACTTCTTATACTATAATTTGCAAAACCTTTTAATCTGGTTTTCCCCAAAATTCCAAAAAAAATCCTTTTACTTTTCTAAACTGTATTTTGGTTTTCATGATCTGAGTCAGTTGCTTTTGATGAAATCAAGTTAATTGAAGCCCTTCTCTAACAAACATGATAAATGGCTGGTTTCTTTTACAACAGAAACCCACGTAGAACACATAAAGCCAGTTCATTCAGTGCCAGCACACTGAGCAAATGTGAACAAAACCATCAGCACATTGCATTTCTTGCAGCTCTGTCATAATGTTTTACCTTGTAAAGAAAATCTCTCAGTTCCAAACTGCCCCTGAAACACAGAATAGACAATGCCTGGAAAACTCTGACCAAAGCTTGGTGTGACTGGAGGAGTATTTTTGATTCCCAGGCTTAGCCAACAGCTTGAAGGTGGTGGGAAATTGTCCCTTTCCCGCCTCCCCGAAAAAGTGCCCAGGCTGCACTTTCCAGTAACACCTTCTCAAAAAGCCAATTTCACTTTTTGGAGGCCCAGAACATTCCCCACAAGAACTTAAAATAGGGCCAAGAGACAAAAAAAAAAAAAAAAAAAAAGTCTTTTGGTAAAATAAAACCAAACTACAACAGTTAATAGCGCAATTTCCTGTTTACAACCCTGCTCACAGTTTTTTTTCCGGAGGTCTTTTAGAATTCAAATGGGCTGCATCATGGCACAATGAAAAAACAGAACTACCACAAGGCCCTGCTGATTCAAAGAGAAATGAGACATCAAAATGGTAGCAAATTTTTACAGTTACATTGATAAATTGCCTGAGCATTAAAAGACTATTTTTCTGGTTTTATCTATTTCTATGATAAAATATATACACCCACATTCAAAAGAGTTTTACACCTGAAAAGCACAGTGCAAGACAAAATATTATCTAATATATAAAAATTCTAATAGCAAACCAAACCCAAATTTATGCTTTTCCATCCAACTCCTCCCAAGAAGCACCTGAGTAGGGAGGAGCAATGTGAGAAACAGGAAATGAAAATCAGTGGGGTTGTTGGTTTTCTTTAAATAATAGTCTAAAATAAAATGAGATCCTTGAAGAAGATTTTAAATATTTAAAAAGAGACAGTTATTATATTTATAATTCTGAGCATTTTCATTTATTTTCTTTTCCTCATAAACAAATTAAATAGACCTTTTCCAGCTTGCTTCTATATTTTTCAAAGATTACAAAGACTTGTTAAATCCTTTTAAGAACTTCTTCCATTGATGTCAGATGATCCCTAAACCATGTGAGGAACAGTAGAAATAAAAGGAAATCAATTCAATTTTTAAATATGCATTCAGAGTATAAAATTAATTCTACTAAGATTAAAATAATAATATAAAATTATAGGTAAAATTCTCTATAAATTTAGATATATACATTATATATAAAAATATATTTTAATATAAATTATATATAAAATGGAAATGAAAGTAAAATATAAAATTATTGCTATTAATATAAAATACAAAAATTATATATAAAATAGACATGAAAGTAAAATATAAAATTATTGTTATTAATATATAATATAGAAATTATATGTAAAATAGATATGAAAGTAAAATATAAAATTATTGCTATTACATAATATATTAGGATTAAATTAATAATGTAAAATTAAATTATACATGAAATTATATATAAATGTAGATGTATGAATGATATATAATATATATTTTTATCAACGGAATAAAAATATAAAATTTATATAAATTTAATAGAAAATAAAATAAAAATATTGATATAAAATATTTATGTAAAAATAGAATTATTGCTATTACGTCATATGTTAGGATTAAAAAAGATCTCTGTTAGTCATTTTAAAAATAAAATAGATATTTACAGGTAAAATAAAATAATGGAAACACCATTTCCTACTCCTACATGAATATTCAGTACAAAGTACAGCTTATGCCATTCCCTGCTCCTGCAGTAATTAAGCATTCAGACCTCGGTTGGAATGATTTTTATGACAAATGACCAAAAACATATCAAGCATAAAAGCCCAGCCCTCCCGAGGTCCCCGGAGCCCGGGAAGCTCAATCAGAGTGAAAGGGAGGCGGCTCCGGCCCCGGCAGCTCCCGCTCCCCGCGCAGCTCCCGCCGGGCTCTGCCTCCAGCACCTTCCCCAGCACGGCAGACAAAGAGCAGCGAGGGAGGGTTCACACAAAAGGACCCGGCGTGGGAAAAAAATGCCAACATGGAAACCGAGTCTGCCAGTCCCATGGCCAGTGGATTGAGCGGGAGCAGGGGAAAAAAAAGGTCAAATAAATGAATAAAGACTAAAATCAATGAACACAGGCACCATCCTGCACACAGGGCATACACGTGGCTAACTGAAAATGCCTTTATTTTCCGAAGTTTCCGTATTCCAAGAGGTACTAGAATGTGTATGTGCTTCAATGCAGGGGGTGGGGAGTGTCACAGATTTAGTATAAGAACATCACTTTAAAGTTAAGTGGTTTGAACCCCTTTGATTCGTCCTAATTTCACCTGATTAAAAGCAGCTTTGTTGTTCCAAGCGCCCTGCAGGATGTAAATCATAATCAATACAGAGCTGTACACCTCCCCCCAATGCATGTGTACCACATCCCACATAAACAGGTCCAAAACAAGACAATGTTGAGTTGAGAAATGCATTCTCAAAATGGATGAATTCTGAGAAAAAAACCAAAAAGGGCAAGAGATGGAGGGGAGAGAAAGCAAAGTGCTGATTTCTCTATATATGAAATATTAAGTATTAAAGGTGGCATGTTTTAACAATTACAAATCTCAGCAGCCTTCAGTGAACTCCTATTTTTGACCAACTCTCAGGTATATTTTCTGTGTGCTTTTCACATGGAACTGGCATATTAATTAGAATGAGATCATCCAGCCTCATCCAAGATTCCCAATGCTATCTGAGGGCTGGACAGCATCCAAATTTCATTTCAATATATCACTTTGGTATTATAAATGATAAATCAATATTTCTAATAGTTTTCCATTCTAATGTATTACAGTGGAAATAAGCCAGCATAGCCTGCAAGAAATATGCAGATTAAAAAAGGTCATACTTCGAGCATAATGAAATGCAATTATTATTTCTTGTTAAATGAAACTTGGAGACAATTGGTCACTGAAATCAAGGGAAATTCGAGAGGAATTTGAAAAATTAACATAATTTTGAAGTCAAACCAAAAAGTAACAGGTCAGCAAGTCGACTCAGCTGAAAAAAAAGAATGTTCATTAGCTTTGAGCAAGGTAGAGGAAGTGAAATGAACTCCCAAGAATTCAAAAGGCATAACTAATGTGTGTGTGCTGAAGTTCAGCACATAATGACCATAAATCAAGAGAACATCATACATGAACTTACGTAACATGGTAATAAACACATACATTATTTAACTCTAGGGAATAATTTATATATTTTCTCCACCTTGTCTACGTGCATTTAACTCAATTAAAGTTCCTGTATGCTGCCTTTGTTTTCGTTGTGGTTTTTTTTGTCTTCAAGACTGTAACAGTAAAATGTACCTGACTGACAAGACATAGAATAGGAACAAAATATTCTGCCTTATTTAAGTGGTCAAATTAAGGTAGTGAAGCAGAGTGCTGTACCATGCATTTGAGTGTATTTCAGATATTTTTTTCAGTAAAAGTAAGACTATAAGACAAAAATTCAAACAATTGCAAAATAATTAGTAGAATAAAAAATAATACCATTCCGTTTCTAAGTGCATTATCTCCCATTCTAAAGACATAACACCAGCTGCAAAACACTCCTCCAAGGATGGTGCTACTCAATATTTATTGAAAGTATATACAATTCAAACCAGGAGTTCTTATGATTAATTAGGCTAATTTTTAAACTTGAAAGAAATCTATTCAAATCTTATTTAACATAATGCAAAAAGAGCCAATTCCATTAAAATCAGTGCTAGAAATCTTGCATAAGGTAGGATTGCAGTCCTGTTGAATTCCAGAATTTACCTAACATATTCACTTAAGTCAGCAAAATCAAATGTGTATCTCATGAGTCTGCTTAAGAAACAAGGTAAATCCTACAGGGAAGTTCAGCCATCAGATCTCAAAATGTCAACAGTCAGAACTGAAGTTTAAAACTTAAATTGTTTGGAACATTAGTGTGTAACTTGCTTACAGTGAAAGACCAAAGCATGGCCACAAATCAGTTCTTTACAGACCACACATGACACATATGGAAATTCTCCCAGTTTCTAAGAGATATTTAGTCTCTGTAAGTAACAAGGAATTTGGGTTCCTTTATTTTTTTTTTTAAATGGTAAACTCCATTTGCTATTGTTCTGAAGAAATTATAGATAGCATCAAGCCAAAATTAACTCAAAACTACCAGTGTCATATTGACTGTAAATTGCCCACCAAGAATAATCTTCCTGATATTCACAGAGTGGAGATAGGCCTGATCAACAATGATCTTAAAATGTTCCCTGATCATGTGTCTTGGGTATGAAAAGATGGTTTTTTGCCTTCTTTTTATCTCTGTGGAAGCTTTTTTTTTTTCCAAGTGCATTGTAACTCCTGTGAAGAATAAAAATAATACAGCTGCTTTATGGCTTTCCTTAGAGAACATAAACCCTTAATTTTATTATAGCCCATTGTTATGAAAATTGGAACTTATTTAAAGCAGTGTGTATTTGAGTGTAAATCCTCAATTATGAAACACTGCTGGCAAAGGTGTAGGCAGATCCAAGAGATCTGCTGGTTACAAAGACAGCACCTGAGACAGTGGATTGAGGGAGAAAAGAGAGGCAGAGAGAACAGAGAGGAGCTGCAACATTCCCTGATGGCAGCCCTGAGTCCCCTCACGGGGTGTTTGATGCAGCAGGAACTGAGATGCAAACTGCAAAATATCATTTGTTCTCTTGCTAGGACAAACTGATGGAATTTTCTTCTTCATCTAAAGTGTCCTCCCTGCAGAGCAGCCCCGTTGGACAGTGATCTGCATGAACAAGGCCCACACTATCCCTTGATTTCTCTTGCATTCATTCAGCACAGCTCGAAGTACAGGGATCAAAACTATTGTCCTTCTTAAAACACACCAACCTAACAATTCCCAAGACTCCAAACTCTTCAGTTTCTCGTCCATTAAAGAACTGGGCAGTTAGAGATAGTTCCGTGGTTTTCCTCTGCCCTTCCATCATGTTGGGGATGGGCATGTTTGGGAAAGCACTGCAGAGAGATGGACAGAGAATGATAGAGAGACACATGCTGCTCTTGTCTGGAAGATGAAGTACTTTAAGTCTTTGACATTTTACATTTTACATTACCAACTCACTGTCTTACCCACATTCATCCTCAACTTCCAAATAAGTTAAGAGATGACATGTATCCATTCTCCTGATAAGACCTAAATACTTTTTTTTATAGATACTATTTATTTATTAGCATTCTAACTTCCTCCACACTAAATCATAACACCTGCTAAGTATGAGACACCATATGAGAAGGTTTTTGTGATTGTTAACAAGTCCATAAAATGGGTTCTGGTAAAATGCATTGTATCACACAATAAATGTATGATACACAGGGATTTGGTTACTCCAAAGGCATGAAAACAATCCTCTTAAGCCTCCTCTCTTCTGAAGACTACTGATTTTAAAAATACCAAAGTGAAACATAATTGCCACAAATCTGAAGCGTGGGGGTACTTGTTCCTGAGGAAATGCTGGTGAGCACATCTGAAGATCCACCTGGTGAACCTCTCGAAAATCCATGCCTGGCATTCCAATCTTTCCTGCCCATTGGTTTGAATGCTGTATGAATTAGATTAACTGTCCTGATTATTCAAAGAAATTTAGCTTAACGACCTGCAATTACTTTAATGGCTTTGAAATTCAGAAGGTAAGAAGGCACTATGTTTCTTTAAATGAACATTAAATATAAAATGTCTCTGACTGACTGTCATGAAAACCCAATTTTATTGCCATTTAAATTATTCAGAATCAATATCAGGCATTAGCTATAGTTAGGAAGCTTATGAAGACAGAAGGATCTAAAAGCGACCTTTTTTAATACAGAATAATGACACACTATTTTGAAAGTAACAGGCTATTTGCTATGTATCACTGTTTCAGAAAGCAGGATCTCCATCTCTTTTAACACTAAGCCATAAAAAGAAAAATGGACTGAAGTTCATCTTTGATGAGTTTGTGCTTAAGCTCATTTCCCCACTTTGATTATTGAATTTTCCAAGTTCTGATGAATGTCATTTATATTCCAGTACCATCGTGTGCCTCCAGTCAGAGGTAGTAAAACAGTACCAAGCCATTCCACACACAAAGTGTGCTAGGAAATCTTTCAGGTCAAGTAAGAAATCTTGAAAAGCTTAAATTAATAAAAAATGCATAATATTGGTATGCAACAATTCTCAATAGTGATTTAAAAATAGCTTCAGTGGTGTTGCTGCTTAAGGAGACACAATTTCTAAAGAGTAAAGAAAATGCATAAGGAATGATAAAGCTGTAAAATGCACCACATGTATAACCCAACTTCATTCATTTTTCTTTCCAGTTCAAAACAGTTAAAATCCAAGGTGGCACAGACAGACCATCAGATCCCTCACACAAACTCCAAGTAACAACATGTAGCACAGGGAAACTCAGAAAACTAAAATACAAGCACAGCGTAATCAAGAGCTCCTCACTAAACACACAGATGAGATTGTTCAAATGTATGTTCAAAGCTACTCAATTGAAGCACCTCCCAGCACAACTTCAGCTAAATAACTACACTGTAGGATACCTATAAATAGATACCTGAAATCCATCTGTTAGACTCCAGAGTTTTTCCTTCTCTTTTGTGGAAACAGTGGGAAGAGAGATTGTATTTATTAGCTATTCTATATAAAACAAATATTCTAAATAATTATATTATATAACATGTTATTTTTTCCTAAGTTAAAGGCAAATAAAGTCATCAAGTGCTTGAGTCCTTAACCTCTAAAAAAACAGGAGAGGAGGATGAATGTCAGTGAAGTCTCACACTGTGAAAAGGCAAAAGACCACTGCAGGACAACTCTATTTTGTCATTAAACTCTGGTCTTGCAGTTCATCTATAAATCCTATTACATAGGACCCATCACATATTGGGCCAAGCTGCTAAAAATCTGTTGGGAGACATTAAAATATCTACAGGCAAAGTATTTTTAATAGCTGTGAACCAGAAGCAATTCCCATCGACTCCCACCACCAGTCATGGTTGACTCACACCCTGGAAATCAAATCACTTACATTTACATTTGCAACTTTAGGCACCTGATTTTGATAACTTTAGTCTGAGAGTTTGAGCTCTACACAGAGCTATTGTATTCAACGTTGCTGGCACTTACTCAAAATCTATACTGCATTTATTAATTCAAGTCACTCACAAAGTTTCTCCCACCTTCTTCCAGCCCACTCCTAAATTTCCAGGTTAGAATTAATTTCAGACACATTTCCATATGAAATATTTTTTTTTTCCCATCACCACCCTCTAACTCCACAAATAGCATTAAGAAGATAGAGCTGTGATATTTTTTTCCACAAAGTAATCGTTATAGTGTGTAATAACTATAGTAGTAGTAAAACCAATAAATAAGAGCATTGAAATGCAAACAGCACTTTACAAGTAATTTTGCAACAACAATTTGCCCTTCAGAAGAAATAAACTGTGGCTGTTTGTGGTGCACCACGGGTCATGAACCATCAGCTGCACACATTTTAAACAGAGAAATTA
Source organism: Neopelma chrysocephalum (assembly GCF_003984885.1). Lineage (NCBI taxonomy): Eukaryota > Metazoa > Chordata > Aves > Passeriformes > Pipridae > Neopelma > Neopelma chrysocephalum. The sequence goes on from NW_020897723.1 coordinate 2,054,188, forward strand.
CAAGGCTTTCAAGAAAAATAGAGTTGTTCTGGGAAACATTTCAACAGATTCATCCACCAAATAAGCAGCAAGTATTTCTGTGGGACACTTTCTGTGCCAACACAGGACTGTTCTGTGTTCCCAGGGTACGTGAAACACTTTCCAAATAACAGCACAAATCACACACTATGAGAGCACTGAATGCAACATTTCAACTGCTCAGGTGTAGCAGAACACCTGGGCTTTACAAAGCTCCTAATTTATAAATGGGGGGGCCTAAAATAAGAATTAAAAATAATTAGTAACTGTACCACCACAACACCTTGGGATGCCTTATAAAAATATCCCGTTTGAGCAGGATCAAGGTAAAAAGTACAATTTCTACTCCCTCTGGGATGAATTTTTGGATTAACTATGGTTAATATTGTTCTTACATTTTGTGGGATTTCTTAATAGAAATTTCTACAGAAATACAGGAATTATAAACAGTGAAAACTTTCAAATAAGTTATTTGGAATCACAAAGTCACTTTAATTATACCTGAAATTTCATGCTAATAACTTTGCCCAACAGCAAAAACAAAACTCCAAAAATCAACTCACTGCAACAGCTCACTGTCCTCCTACAACCAATGTCACATGCACCAGATCTGTATTTCTATTTTCTCCTTCTTATAGCCAATAATTATTTCCATTTTGCCTCCAAGCGAAGGACAAAAAATAACTTGGAATCATAAAAACTTGTCAAAAAAAATGATGTGCATTCACACAAACTACATTTTTTTGCCTCCTATTAATTTCTATTTCAGTGTAATACACTGAGAAATGCAAACAGGCAGTTTGGGAGCCTGTGTTTAAAATCAGCTTGATCCCTCTGTATACATATGTATGTGAATATTAGGGTTAGAAAAGAGAAGAAAACAAGATGATTTTAGCACAGAAGGAAAGTCTGCTCCATTTCATCAGTGTTCTTTGAATATAGACTATTTTCAACAAAACTGACAAAAGAATGGAATAAATTACATATGAAGTTTTAATACTTAAAATGCCTATCCTAATAGAGATAATTTTGAATATATTGAAGATCAAAGCTACAAATAACTGATTTGGAAAGTTCTGGTAATTTTCTATTCTATAAAAAGACCGTCAGGAAAGGAGAGTTAAAACAATGACAGGGCTAAGAAATCGTGGAGTAAAGATGCTGGTTTCTAATTAAAAAAAAAAAAAGCCTATTTTTAAGAGAAGAGCCTTTCATGGTGAGAGAATGTTGGGCTTGCTTCCAAAAACAATAAAAAGAAATTTACTGCCCCCTCCTGGGCTGGTAAAACAAGTTACGTTTTCTCTCAAGTCACAAAACTGCAACTTTTATTTGTGAACACAGTCTCCATCCATAGAGAAAGTTGGTGGAACAGGTGATGACTATGGATGACTACTGGAAGTTAAAAGCACCAAATTCAAAACAGGAGGCTAAAAACTTCTAGATTGTTTCCTCAGGATTGTCCTCAACTGTATCTGTTTTATGGTAAAATGGTAGAAACACAAGAAAAATAATATGTGATGCTGTAAGGAAAAAAGCTTAAGCTGTCCTAAAAAGCATAAGAATGTATTTATTTATGTAAGTTAAGCTGGTGTTGGTTTTGTTTTGGGGGTTTTTTTGTGTTTGGGTTTTCCTTTTTTGTTTGTTTGTTTGTTTTGGGGTTTTGTGCCTTTTCTTTCCCCTCAGTTTTGATCGTGTTTTTGTATTTTGCATTGTGCTGTGGGGAGGGGGGGGGTGGTGTGGTGGGTGTGGATATGACTATGAATCCTTATTAGTCAACATTTTAAGAAAACACTGGTTTCCTTTAACACAAAAATGTAAAATGCCAACTGATCCTGCCAACAGAACCTATGTATTACTTCACTTTAAAAACTATTTGAAAAAAAATACCCCATGCTAAACTTGTAATAAAATAACATAAATTGGAAGGAAAAAATGTTCATAAAAAGGTTTTATACTTAAAAAGAAAACACTGTGACTATATTTGCAACCTACTTTTAGACAACAGTTGCACAAAAATCAATATTTGTTGGCACCAACTGGAGTAAGGATTGATAAGTCTCTGTGAAATGACAATAACAAAAGAGAAGCAGTTCAGAAGAACAACTTACAAAAATGCCAAAATGAATGAGGTGAAGGGCCTAGGAAGCCAAACACAGCAAGGAACCTTTTCAAAACATGAGATCACAGAAACACAGAATATGCTGAGTTGGAAAGGACCCACAAGGATCATGGAGTCCAGCTCGTGGATCATCCCCAGGAGTCACACCCTGTGCCCCAGAGGATCATCCAAATGCTCCTGGAGCTCTGTCAGCCTTGGGGCTGTGCCCACTGCCCTGGGGGAGCCTGGGCTGTGCCCAACCAGCCTTTGGGGGAAGAACCTTTTTCTAACATCCAACCTGACCAACTCCAGGCCATTCCCTGGCTGCTGTCCCTGGTCCCCCCAGAGCAGAGCTCAGTCCCTGCCCCTCCTCTGCCCCTCCCCAGGAAGTTGTGACTGCAGTGAGATCTCTGCTCATTTTCCTCTTCTCCAGCTGAACACACCAAGTGCCCTCAGTGTCCTCACACGGCTTCAAATCAAGGCCCTTCCCCATCTTTGTTGCCCTCCTTGGGACACTCTCTAATGACTTCAGATCTTACACTGTGATGCCCAAAACTTCCCCAGTGTTGCAGGTGAGGCCACCCCAGGGCAGAGCAGAGGGGGACAATCCCCTCCCTGGCCCCAGGCAATGCTGTCCCTGATGCCCCCTGGCCATGGTTGGCCCTCCTGGCTGCCAGGGCACTGCTGGCTCATGCTCAAGTTGGCACTGAGCAGGACCCCAGTGCCAGGGCAGGATTAGCTCATACAGCTGGTACGAGTGGCACAGCTTTGCCTAATCAAGTTGGTACCTGACCTTGTTGGTGCTATGGGTGCATTTCTGCCAGGTCAAAATACGCCTCAATACTTCTCTAATTATTTGGCACAAACATCCTTTCTGCCAACAGCAAATCTGCCTATTTTTCTGCGGTCTGCTTGGTATTTATTGCCACAGATTTACAGGCAATGCAAAGAAATCCTAGTTTCTTCTTGATCCTTTATGCCCTTCTTGGGGCATCAGAAGGTGACACAGTTGATGATCTTGTCCAAAATCCTGTTGAATTTTGTTTATCTTGTCCTTCTGGACTATTGTAGAAGCAGCAGCCACTGATCATTGCACACAGTTTTGCCCTTTGGGGTGAAAATTACCTTTATGCTGGCACATGAAGCTGTGAAGCTTTTGCCCTGCACCCTCTATCTGTGCTTTTCCAAACCCCCTCTGAAACGACAGATGATTTTAAGCCACAAGAACGTGCAGCATCAGATCACTGAGCAACCACTCACCTCTCCCAGGTGCCAGGCAAACAACAGATTCCTGTCCATTTTGGGCTAATGAAATGAAGTACAAAGATCATCATCTCTTTCCAAGACAAAATCTAGGCTGTTCATTCCAATTTGGAAATAAACATGTGTGCTTGGGCCTCCCACAGATGTTGGGATGCTCTGAGATTCCTTACTGATGAATATGGGAAACCAAAACACCCATCTGGACACACAAAAACTGTACAAATGAAACCTTGGCCAAATCATTCACTCTCTGTTGATCACTATGGCTTTTAATTTAGTTTGCTCATAAAACTCATTTAATTGTAGACTATCCAAACATAGTTCTAAAATAATAAAAATTTTATTAATCTGAGAAAGAGACATAAAAATGTTTATAAGCCTCTAAAGTTATCACCATAGAAACTCCTTTGGGCTCCAAAAGGCAAAGCACTTTACAATTATCTGCTTTGATATGATACTCACTGTATTATTAAGTTTAATCAACTGTTAATATGAAATTAGGTGGTCTTCTAAGTACCTCATAGAACAATCTTTACTGATAATAAATTGGGAGGTGTAGATAGTCCTCCAAAAAAATTCTACTCAATTCTCAGACTATTATCCACACAATATAAATCATGATTTCAGAGGTGCTATGCAGATCCATTTCAGCTCTACAAAGAATATTTAGTAAGAATATTGAAAATAAGACAAGCTTGAAAACAATACAGTCTTAAAAACGGGCACTTAAAAGAAATCTGACTGATATCAGAATCTTACATCAACTAAAAAGAAAATCACAATTGCTGTAGGTTTCAAAATAATGAGCTGGAAGAATTTGTCATACAAACAGCCCTGGCAATTCTTCCTCAGCCCATGCAAACAGGTCTTCTACAGTCATACTTTGCCTTTAACAAAATGCATAATCTTCCCCTTCTCTAAATGCTTCTGGAAAGACTTTATATGGATGAAGTATCTGCCATCAGGTTTCATGGGGGCTTAGAGGGAGGAAGGTATTCAGGGGACAAACACATGCACAGAGAGGCACTTTAAATCTCCTTTGATTCCTCCCTCATGTAGATGCCTGCTTCCACTGGGGGTTTGTTCTGCTTGTTGAAATTGTCCATAAAAAGTAAATCTGACAATTTTGGAAGCTAATTCCCCTTCATTTGAAATAAATCTCACATTACAGCTAGCATTAAATGGATTTGTCTATGCAGTGGCATGCTTTAGCTGTGTAACTGCTGCACATTGCTAACTGCTGCTAGAAACTCCTAACAACATTAATGCAATTTTTCTGCATAATGAAGAGTGGAAATGTGATCTGCTATTTCAAATCGAGTTTGGGATGACAGACACTGATTTGCCCTCATCATGATGATACAGTTAAATGATGTTCTAGAGTTCAAGTGATGAGTTTTCTCCTAAATGTGCATTTCTGTATCTGAACTTTTTTTAATTCAGCCTTGTGTCTGTCTTTTCTAAGGATGTTTAGGGAGCATTTTAACTTTTGCTTGTCTTATCTTCAAGTGTCAACTATACCTGTTATACTTCTATATTATACTGTGATATTATTTATTTAACACTACACAGTTAGTTCACACTGTCAGATAGAATGGAGGTAAATGAATGGAGAATGGAGTGAGAACTGAAATTTGGAGGTATCTGTATAAGTAATGATGACATCAAGCTGGTGCATTGTTTCTTCTGTGACTGCAAACAGACACATTGCTGATCAAGGTTCAAGACAACCCAGAGAGGAGCTACAGAATGTGCCAGAGGTTTACACTGAGGCTTTTCACAGTCACCTCATCTTTCTCTTTCTTATACAGTCTGTCTGAAATTGCCTTGCCTTTGAGGCTTGGAGAGAGAGGCCTGACCATGATCACTACGGTTCCAGTACCCCCCAGTTACAACCAGCTCCATCTGACCCTGGTAAGGTGCCAGAGGAAGGTCAATGCCCAGGCAAAGCCGTTGTTCACCAAGACAACTTTCCACACCTGTGGTACCCAAGCAAGGCTGCCAAAGTTCTTTTGGCTGTTTAATTTACATTTGTGTGTACTGGAGGTTGGTTTTTTTTTGCTTCAAACCAGTTGCAAAGCATTACCTTTTAGCACATAACACACTCACCAACAACTAACAGGGTATGTCTGCAAATATGAAGCAGGAATTGAGCTTTTCCACTCCAGATCCAGAGGGATGAGACAAATTATGGAAGAGAAGGTCTGTTAAACAGTATTGGTCAACAAAAACTTGACAATTTAAAGAAAAAAAAGCTATAATACTTTCACTAAATTGCTGAAGAACTTTAGAAAAAACCCACACATTACATTGCACTTGATAAGCCAGAAAAAAAACAAAGGTAAATCTAAAAGGAAACTCCTGAAGAAGACCTTGTGATGACAAGTAAAATGGAGTTTTATATCCACATTTCAACTGGTGAAGAGGATTCTGTTCAGCCTATGACCCTCTCTCTAGGCAACTAAAAGCTGTGCTGTTGTTTATGATGATTAATTTCCCAGACTTTTATGTTTCAAGGTAATAAATTATTTACAATGAACTTCGGAGAAGCTAAATGAGTTCAGACTTGGGAAGACATTTTGAAGGTGTGAAAAGGGTTGGGATGAAGGGAACTAAAATAAAATGGATAGACAAAGAATCCTGTCAGCTTCAGAGGGTGAAAATTGTAAAAGGAAATGTAACAATTGACTATAAAATATGCATGGGCGAAGTGAAATTTTGAGAATATACTTTTGATTCACAGTTTTCATGACTGAAGCAAAAGAGAACCTTAAAGTTGTGAAGGTAGAGAAGTGTATCTGGTGATGTTACTGTATTGCACCACTCCAAAAATACAAGAAAAAAAATACACAAGGTATTAAAACTTCCAGTAAGGACCCTGTGCATTCCACAGAGCGCTCAAACTACACCCTACACCAAGATTTCTGGATTACACTCAACCCCAGCTATGCAGATGCATCACATGCCAAGCCACTATTAGAAATGCAAACAAACAATTAGGAAAGCTCCTATTCAATAGCATTGGCTAGAACATCCAAACCCAAATGCAGCTTAATGGATAAATAAATCTTCCTGTTTTCTACACACTAAGACATTTGTGTCAGCAACAGGAGTAAAACCCTGTGCCATGGGGAGCCAAGAAACATTTATCCAGAGCAGATTCTTTTTCACTCAGTGCTGTTACAGACTGAAAGGGTTGGAGAACCCATGTGCTGATTCACCCTACCAACAACTTTTTAACAGATGAGAAAGAAACTTTGACAAATGTTAAAGTAATTAAAATAATGTCCAATTAGTGTATCTTTCTCTCATCTCCCTTTTTTTTTTTCAAATAGATTCTTTGATGCCTTTTCCCTTCAGGTTAAAGAACTTCCCCTTAGTACCACGCAAAGCATATTCAGTAAAAAGAAAATAAAGTATAAACAGAATATGGAATGGGTTGCCGGGGGAAAGTTAACCTATTTTACTATCTGGATGGATCATGACACCTTCAGTTAATTTTAAAAAAACCTTACCTATTTGTACTAAAGGATTAAAGTATTATGAATCTCCTCCAGTTCCTAACTCCAAGATAAAACACAGGCGAGTTGTAACCAGTAAATCTATTTTTTGAAGCAAGAGAACCTACGCTGCACGCTTTAAAATGTGTTTACACCCACATAAAGAGCTTCATATTTAAAATATTACAGAGACCGAAATTGCATGTCCTGGTTTGTTTATTTTAAGTCTAACAACAAAGACACACGTAAGGGTGATTCAAAGCTTGCAACAAGAGAGTAGGAGACACAAACACCGAGTAATCCCCACTTGTACCTGAGGCAATTCAGGCAGGCTCAGATTTCCCATCTATGTGGAGGGAGCAGATAACAACACATACCCACCCACCACAGGGGTTTCAAAGTTCCCCTTTTCAATACTTGGAGAGCTGCCTTAAATTTCTGTCTTCCTCAGACACTAAATATAACTACACACATCCTTTGAAGGCAATGAATTTTTGAAGAATCGGTGGATTCTTCAAAATCAGCGGATTTCTGCTTATGCATTTTTTTTAAAAACAGGTCCTAAAATGTCAGATTGTTGGACCAATTTCCTGGCTTTCAGTAAAGCACCTCTAGGATACACTTTGGGTTAGATTTCTATGACACAGGCTATACTATTTTAATCAGTTGTGCTTTAGCTGCACAGTGATGAGGGAATTATTGTGCACCTGGGGACACGGTGCAATTAGGAAAGTGGCACAGCAGGGGAATAAAAATGATTTTAAAATCTTCAGAAATTAAGCAGCCACTATTCCACTGCTGTTTGTTTTAAGTTGCCATAGGAGCATCCAAGTGAAAAGCCTGAACAACGAATCAAAAGAATGTGGGAGATTATAAATAATTAAAATTTCTGCCCTATCATTTCTCAAGGCTCATAAGAAGCAAGGACGTGCAACCAACTGGGTCAGACAAATGAATCCATTCACACAGCTGGTAAAAGAGTCTGCCTGAGCATAGCTAATGTGCTGGGGTAGGAATATTTGAGCAGGTGTAATTATACTAATGATTTATTGAATGTTTGATTAATTGGAAATTAAGTGAATGCACAGTGGCAGAATTGTCATAGCAAATCGTTCAGCTGTTTGGTTAAAAGGTGCTCAATCTCCCTTCAGTAAAGCAATTAAGAACATCCTAAATCATGGAAATGAATTATCTGTGCAGAATTATCTGATCTAATGATAATCTCGCTCACAAACTAAAACCTATGAACAAACTACCCTAACAAGAAGTGAATTCATGAACTTAAAACACAAATACCTTACCTTGTTCATTAAAAGAAAGGATTAAGAGGCCTTCATGACTTCCTGAGACATAATGTGGGAAAGGAAGATGCTTAGAATTATCTGATTAAAGTCCAAGTACTCAGTCCCAAAGGTCTAGAAGGCAGCCTAGAAACCACTGGAAGAGGCTCACATTGCAAATAATTAATCAATTAATTGTTCACAAAGCTATATGCCAGGTAAATCTTTGGGTTTATGTTTTCAATTACTCATTTTAGAGTAACTTAACAAAGAAGCCCTACCACTGCCTTATTCAAATTTTTCAAGCAACAGTCAAAGATCTGCCAAAATAAGAGTTCTGATATTTCTTTTTCATTCTGAGTTCACTGATTACAAGTCAACTCCAATTCAAAATTACTTGAGTGCCAGAATTGCAGGCTCAGCTTGGGATATTGAAACCTAGTTGTTCCCTGACATATCTGGACTAATCATTACCATTTGGACCCAGAACTTTTCTTGCAAGAGCTTTTTGATACTGTAGTTAATAGAAAAAAGCCAAGTCCCTTCATAACTGGGATATTATCAAAAGATTCAAATTATATAATGCAAATCCAGAATCAGAACATGCAAATGAGTAGTCAGCCTGCAGCAGGTAATTATCAGATAATAGGTTTACTATTCTTATCATTTCAAGGATTTGGTAAGGCAGTTCAGAAAATTTTAGAAGAGAACAGAAAGCCCACAGCTAATTCCTGGAACATAAGATTTCATTAGGAGTTCTACAAAAAATAAACATTGGCTTTTCTATTTATCTTGATCAGTTTAAGTGAGCCTGTCATGGATCAGGAGACCAGAGTCACTCTGCAAATCCAAGCTAAAATCAGAGCCAGTAATTTATTTTGGAAAGGAATTGAAGGAATATGTTTGTATGAGTGGGACAGTGGGGTCAGCTTTAAAAAGGCACATTACCAGGGGCCTCTTCTGTTTGAATATTTCTGCTTATGTTTAGGTATATCCACATTTAACAGCTAAATCACAGTTACCTAAAAATAGCTGTTTTCTATATAAAACTGGGTTTTGTTTTTTAACAAGCCTATATATAGAAAATATCCTTTATTCATGCAAAGCAAACAGCTCTGCTTGATTCCACACCACAGCCATAAGTTGGGAGGACCTGGCAGCTACAGATTTGAAGATTTTCTTCTCTAACCATGGTGACTGTTTTCCCACAAGGCACTAATGTCACAATGCAAATCATAAATGTCTTTAAGCAGAGAGCTCTAATGATCAAAATTAAAAACAATCTGAGTTTTCTCCATTTACCCTCTAAACAGAACTCTTTTATTTACTATTTTTTCCACTGTGAGCTTGCTGAAATTTATAAAAGTCATGAACTGAAGGGAGATCAAGTGAGCCCCATCCTATTACTTGTGTGCTCATTCTCAACTTCAACAGCTCCTTCAGCAGCACTTGAAAACACTCCACACTATAACCACAGCAAAATGGATGCCACTTGACAGAGTCAAGCATGGAGCAATTCTGCATCATCCCACTGCTCCTCCTTCCCCACTTAGTGGCAGAATCCTCTGATCCCGATTAACAGAAAAGCTTAATTAAAATAAAATTAGCGCTCTTTGCTTTCCCTGCTGTCCTCCCTGCTGTGAAAATCTACTGGTACACCAACTTGTAATTACCAAATTGACTTATTTAAAAATGTGTTCTTTGAAATTCCATTTATCATATTTTGTTCTCCAACCAGCCTGGCTTTTTGCCACTTCAATGAAAAGAAACAGCACCCTTCCATTCCACATAAAAGATGTCAATATAAAAATCATTGCTAAGCTCCAAATTGTCTATCAAGCAGCTGAAACACTGCTTATGGTTTTACACAGCCCTACAATCATAAAAATCAAAGCACAATTGATACTAACATGGCAAAACACAATAAATAGCACATACACTCAGTAAGATATTCACAGAGAAATCCCCTAAAGTTAGAAACACTAAATATTATAGGTTATTTCCAACAATTATCAACTCACATCTTGTGCTGTTGTACATGGCAGGACTTGATTACCTTTCCTAGAGACAAACAAGACACATGTTACCTTATTGCTACTGATACAGCAACGTTTGAGAAAATAAATTTGAGTGACTATGAAACCACTTTACTCATCTACCAGCTGGAATAAAGCCTCTTGCCAAACAGAGAGTCTCCATCTAACACTTTCCCTCACCAATAATAGGACAAGATGTTTCTATACCAACAAGAAAGAAAAATATATGATGGACCATATGCAGGACACAGAAAATGTGGTCTGACAAGATTTAAAAGAAATAAATATTAATAATTCAGGTGATTTTCAAGATCTCCTATGCAAAAAAGGAAAGCTGCAGAGGAAATAAGAAGGTTCAAATCTTTTTTTTCATAAATGTGTATGAATAATTCCACTTCTATTTGGATAATGGCACATATCTGAATAGGTGTTGCCATTGGAATAACCTGGTATATAGTAATTACACACCACAAACTGTTTTTTCTACTGTGGGATCAAAAGAGATTCTCCTCTGATAAAAGCATACTGAAAAAATAAGAAATATTGCTCAATCAGCTAAAAGAAGGAACAGACAACAGGTCATCTTAGAAAATAGGAGAACATCATCAGTCAGCTCAGTATTTAATGAAATTGTTAGGTTTCTCTGTAGTATAGGAGTCCTACGTAAATTGAGGAACAAAAGTAACATACTGGATATTTAGGATTGAAAACAATTTTGAAAAATCTAACACTGCAATAAAGAAAGATCACCATTTGCAGGAAGGAGGGAATCAAGTGTTAGTTTCTAGCTTTTGACTGAACTATGTCATCTTCTGCTTTAAAACAATGCCCATTCTTTAAGTTTCTTAGAACTCTTCCTAAAAGCCAAGCGCAAATCTCCCAATTTTCTCCTAAAGCCTGCATGTATTCTCCTAGCAATATCCTACAGCCCAGCCCAGGAGATCACCAATACACAGAAAGCACTCTTTAGCCATTCAGAAGTCTTTCAACTGTTTTCACTGTCTTAACAAGTTCTTAGAGACAGATGCCCAGGTAATTTTTTTCCTCATAGCGACTGGCCAAGCTGCAGTGGCTGGAAAACCTCCAACTCCTTGTAGACAGAGTTGTGGAGACCTATTTCCACTTCTCTTTTCACTTCCTGGGCACAAATTAAACCAATATTTGAGAGTCTACAAATAGCCTTTTCCACTTCCTAAATAAATCATGTCATTCCAATTGTTCAATAGAGAAACACAGCCCTCCATATATGTGAGAGGTGATGACATTTCTCTCACAAACTCCTGCACGTTGAGAACAAATGCCAGGGAGCCACTTGATAACAAGATTACTGAGACACATCTTCATCACTGAGGGGCCCTTTCTCAGAGCAAGGCAGATGTTCTAAGTCTACAAACAGCTCAGGGCAAACATCCAGGTCCTTTTCAGAAGGGCTCAGACTGGCAACAGGCAGAGGAGAAATTCCTGGTGGATTCTCTGAACACAGAAGTGGAAATGGCACAGGATCTCTCCCGTCCAGCACTGTTTGTGTAAATACAACACACAGTCCAGATGACACTGCACTTGCTGGCAAACATTCTGCCATCAGCCAGCAGGGCCAAATTCACTGTCTAACTTGCAAAACAAGGGAGTGCATCAACATGGCTCTGACCACTCAGGATTTTCAGGAGAAGTTTTCAGAGGAAATTCGCATTTCATCATTAAGGACATACATCCCAGCATATGTACTTTCAATTTTACAACAGAAAAGAGCGAGTTTCATGAACTATTAACAGTTCTGTTTTGGGATCTTCCACACTTTCTCACTTTTCAGTTCAGTTTCTTATTATTCTTATTCCATGAACACACATGTGTATCACAGACAGCACAGAACACGTCTGAAATCATAAAAACAAACAAAAATCTCATTTTAGCTATAACCCATGTAATAAATTAACTGTGGCACAGAAGGAATAGCATGACTCATGTAAATCCTATGTTTTTTAACACATGGACAGTAGATGGCAAATCTCCACAGTACACAGAGCTACAAACATGTTGGTAGTGTGAGGAAGGCGCTGTAGCAGCTCCATTTCTGTTTTAGTTTAAACCAGGTGCCTGGGAGACTTTAAGAAAATTAGGAATCAGTGATGGAATGTGGAACACAGTTCTTGAGATATTACTGCTCAAAGCATCCTGGTGCTCACTGCTGTAGTGATGAGGGCCTGCTGTTTGCCACCAGGCAGAAAGGTTTCATTAACCAACCCCCAGGATTTATTCTTTACGATGGTTTTGACATTTACACAACATTTTTCATTTTTCATTACCCCAAGGAAAAACAAGGGGGGAAAGAATAAAGGATTTCTCCTTTGCCAGACTATCATTTAAAAAGACTGAGCTGGCTTTATGGAACTGTTTTTATGCAGTGATTTTTAATTTAGTACGGAACTATAATCAGCAAAAGAACTAAATGCATTTTTAGACTTTGTAGTTTATATAAGGAATCGTTAGAAAACAACATTTCCCATATTTTACGTTTTATTAACAGACAACAACCAAAAATGAAAACACCACTTTACCTTAGTCTCGATGCTCATTTCCAGCACCTAGAGGGCTGAAATCTTTGTCAGTGTAAATATGTGTATTCCTACATATATATATTAACCTCAGTTGACAGTGTAATATGATAACTGTATCCAACAAGCATCAAAATAAAACAAGCATCAAAATAAGATTGTGCAGATATTTTTCATTTGTCCCAGAAATGAATCAGTTTTCCCTATTAAGCAAAACATTTAAAACACTTGCAAAGCTTTTTTTTTTCTAATTTTTTTTAAAATAGAAAGTGATGTTTTTATATTGAATTAGATGGTAAAATCACAGTTATACCATATTAACTTGGTGTTTTATAAGGAGAAAACTAACTGTGAAAATATGGTTTTCTATCTTCCATGCACTTAAATATTTTTGCCTGTTTTATCTGGAACTATGCATGTCTCATCAATTCAGCAAACAAAGCAATAACTCACACATAGGAAAACTTTAGAGCAAAACATAACTAAATTTATTTTTTTTAATATAAATATCATTTAGTTTTTGCTTCAATGCAGAGGAATCAGCGTTACCATAAAAAAATATGCATACTGATAACAAATTTATTTTCCTCAACCAACTCCAAAGAGGTAATTTTGCAGACAACATTGAAGCTCAGCAGATCTAAACCCTTTTCTGTTTGACAATGTGAAAGTTTTCAACGTGAAGAGTTGAGAACATTTTCCTTGGTGCCATCCAGCCCTCTGCCCACCATCACAGCCCAGAGGGCAGGACCAAAGGGGAGCCTGGCTATGATGCAGTCATACAAAAACTGAAAGCCACTCAGAGGAATGTTTCATATAAAGTCAGAATACAGTCATAGAATCAACCTGGTTGGAAAAGACCTCTGAGATCATCGAGTCCAACCTCTGACCCAACACCACCTTTGTCACCCAGACCATGGCACTGATGCCACATCCAGGCTCTTCTTAAACACCTCCAGGAACGGTGACTCCACCACGTCCCTGGGCAGCCCCTTCCAATGGCTGAGCACTCCCTCTGCAAAAATTTTTTTCCTAATATTCAATCTAAACCTCTCCTGGTGCAGCTCAGGACTGTCCCCTCTTGTCCTACTGCTGGTTCCTGGGAGAACAGACCAACCCCCACCTGGCTCCAACCTCCTGTCAGGGAGTTGTAGAGAGTCAGGAGGTCTCCCCTGAGCCTCCTCTTCTCCAGGCTGAACAGCCCCAGCTCCCTCAGCCTCTCCTCACAGCACTTGTGCTCCAGTCCCTTCCCCAGCCTTGTTGCTCTTCTCTGGACCTGCTCCAGCCCCTCAATGTCCTTCCTAACCTGAGGGGCCCAGAGTTGGACACAGCACTCCAGGGGTGGCCTCACCAGCGTTGAGTCCAGGGGAAGAATCACTTCCCTGGTCAAGATTTAAGAGCTTAAAACTCCTTGGAAATATCCCTCACAACTCCTCCTCTGTGTTTGCAACAGATGAGTTGCACATCTCTCAATCTTTGGGGTTAGCAGGAATAGTGTCCATGAATCAAAAAGTGAGCTGATAAATCCCTTTCCACATTGTTCCATACAGGAAAAATAACCCAACGAGCATCCATAACACCCCTGGGACTTAAGGGAGGTGTGAGTACATGAACACCTTAAAAGAGAAGTCCATTATTTGACAGTACATGTGGTTGTCCAATTGCCAAGGCCCAAGGAACACCCTTCCTCACAGTGCACGCAGATTTTTGCAACTATGACTGAAACCAAACCAAGATTCTGTAGTTATCATGCCCAACACTGTAAATTATTTCTTAGCTGTCTATGTTACATGAAAGTAAATTTAGTGGAAAGGCTTTTCCTACTATTTCCAAAAGGTTCTGGTATCTTCATGAAGTTTCAACTGCCTTTGATTATCAACAGCTCCCCTATAACACAAAATTGCCACGAGTCTGGCTTATTTGGGATTAAAAGCATAATAAAAAAGCATTATGTAGACCAGATGGCTTTCTGTGGGAATTTATAGACTGTTATTGAGAATTCTAAGATCAGAACACCAGGAGAGTCATTGGGTGCTTTGAATAAAACCCAAGGTAGAGGCTCATCATTAGTTCTTTTTTTTTTTTGTCTTGCTCACAGTTGATGTTAAGTCAGCATTTTATATCTGGAATAATGTTCTTGGGAAAGAAAAACAAAACGAAAACATACTCTTCATAAAAAATCCAACATACTCTGTAGAACACTGGTGGTATTTGACTTTTCCCTTATAAGAACACCATTTATACTAAAAATTAGATTCACTTGGTAGCACCTTAAAAAGGAAATTTAAAAAAAAAATAAAATTCTAAAATCACTGGTGCTTTTAATGTGCAAAGTAAATGAGTGTTATAACTGTTACAGAAAATATTTCCAGCATCCAGATAAACCATAGCACCTTAAAGATGGCCAAAAAGGCTCTAGTACACTGTTAAAAGATCTTATTGATACTATCACAGTCTGCTTCTGAGCTTCTTCACACTCATCTGTGCAGCCCCTCCACAAAAACATTTGTCCACATCTTTAAGAAACATTTCAGATCTATCTAAAGTTCAAACAGGGAGGAACTAAACATACCAACAGCAACACTGATCAACATCAGGCACCAAGGGAAGCCTAACCCAAAGCCCTTGTCAAGGGTCAGAAGAGATGACAAAAAATATCATTTATTCCCGAGGAATAAATGTAATAATGGAATGGTTATTAATTGTTATATGGTATTACATATAAATGTAATAAATGGAATAATAATGGTCACTAGATAACAGTCCTTTTGCACTGAATATTTCACTTTCTAGCCAACCAATTAATCCCTTGCTGCCAAAATGTACATCAGCAAAAGGGGCACTAAACAAGGCACTTCAGTGGAAATCAAGTCAGTGTGTAAAAGGGAGGGACTGAGAGCACTTCATTTGTCTCTATTAATTCATATGAAATTAATGTTCACATTTAAAACTAAGTCAGTAACTCTCCAAATCATAACAACACAAACAATAGGGGACTTTCTTTTTTATTTACCCCTTTTGTATTTATTACTGCTTGCATTCTGTTTTCAAGATTTTCACCATCACTAGATAGAAACAGAAATTTTGTTACCATTTGCCAACTATTCAGTATGAAAGATTTAAGACTGAGACAACAAGAAATTTCAAGAAGCAGAGTGTTAAAGAAATAATCTAAATAACTGTATGTTCAAGAATTAGGGAGAATTTTTTAGGCAGCTGTACATTTCCATAAATGCACATATATGTCTAAATAAAACAAAATCTTTGAAGAACAGCTACAGGGAATTTTGAAATTACATGACCTCAGAATAAGAGTTGCTTTTCCGTGTTCATAATGAAGAGAATCTGGAACATTTAATTAAATGTCAGGATTGATTTAATTTTTTTAAGTTTGCATTTGGTGGATCCGCTTTTCAAAAACTTCCAATACCAATCCCAATTAAAAAAAAAAAAGAGTAAAGAGAGACAAAAGAATTAGTGTTTTGTCAGAGGTTAGGAATTACTCAAAGGCTGGTATATTAACCATTTTAGTAAGACCGATTTACTATTACAGGGCTTGGTGAAGACAACTGCTACAATCTATATAATTAATCTATGTGAACTCAAAGAGATTCTTATCTCCTGCAAGAAATTGGTAAAGATAAGAAGAATTGATTTCCTGCCCCTCCCATCTCGCAGATGAACCCATGTTTGAAGAACAGCTTTACTGGTTTGTAATTTGCTGAAAAAACCCACCTCAACAGTCTATTTAGCAAATGTACAAAGGATGAGCTCTTGGCCTCACATTAACATCACACACAGAAAACAGTCAAACCAGTGAGCAAGGATAGAAGGCTTTGTTTGAATTTAGAGAAGTGCCTAAACCAGAGAATTTCACACATCTCACATCAACAATATCATAATTTGCCTTCTGCAAATAAAAAAAAAACCCACCCACATTGCATGGATTATTCTAAAGTAGATTTGTATGTACCTGAAAAATTAATACAGTTCAAAGTAACCAATTGTATGCCCCTATATGACCAGGTGTTCCTAGAATAATCAAAATTATTCTGTGACCTAATAAATAGTTCCACCTGTCCTGAGGCTTTCCAACAAGAAACTGTGCTTGGAAGTTAAACAGGAAGAGGAACAAGACAAGTCATACACAAAAACCCACAAGGAAAAGTCATAGAATTAAAAAATCATGGAATCACAAACTGGTTTGGGTCGGAAGGAACCTTAAAGCCCATCTCATGGGGGACCTTAAAGCTCTGCCATGACCAGGGACACCTTCCACTAGCCCAGGTTGCTCCCAGCCCTGTCCAACCTGGCCTTGGACACTTCCAGGGAAGGGGCAGCCACAGCTTCTCTGGGCAACCTGTGCCAGGGCCTCACCACCCTCACAGTAACAGCTAATCTAAACCCAATCTAAATTTCCTTTACTGACAGGTAGGACTCCTATGCCTTAACCACACAGTATCAGCATCATTTCCTGCTGAACTTCTTTTCTTATATATATTTTTTTTTTCAATCTTATCTCAGAAAAGACCAAAATTACATAAAAGACTGTATTACTGACAGAATTCCTTCCAAAGAAAACTACTAGTCATTACTAAACAAGCACAGCCCTTTTGCATAAATTTACCACATGAAGATTTCCTTGATGGAAACTGGGATAAAACCATCTGAGGTGACCGTGGTCTTTGTGTGTATCTTTAGGGCAACAGTCTACATTTAGTAAAAAAGGGAAATCACTATCAAATTGAGTACTTGGTACCATTTGCTCCAATCACATTCTCTGCCAAATATATTGTTCTTTGACATATAGATGGGTCTCTGAGCAACCTGCTCTGGTGGAAGGTGTTGGAACTACATCATCTTTAAGGGTCCTTCCTACTTATACAATTCTGTGATCCTATGACAGTTTCAGCTGTCAGCAGAAGCCAAACTTCTTAAAGTGTTAAAGAGACTTCAAGAATCTCTGTCTACTGTCAGCCAAAGAGCCACACAAGGTCATGAATTATACAGAGAAGTTTTTGATTCCAATTACCACATAGATATTTGTCTGATTTTTCCCAAAGCTCAGTAAGTTGTTCATAATGTTCTGTTACTGACACTCCTAAAAGGCAAGAACAACCACCCACTCAAAAGATCAGACAAGATCAGCTGAATCACCTTTGAAAAGGAATTAAAATATCAAGGAATATTGTGGAAGGACTGTAACATCCGAAATTGGTCACTTCACTGTGGCCTCCGTACAGGCAACCAGAACTGGAGACAGTGAACAATAACAGAAGGAATTCTCCATGGAACCAAGCTTTGGGAGCCAGTAGGAGACTCCAACAACTTTTTCAAAGTGGAATAGAATAGGAATTCTTCCTCAAAAAGCCAAGTTCTCCATCCAATTCACTAACCAGGTAATTTGTTCCTTCAGGCAATATCCAATCCTTGCACTGTACAGTCAATTCAGCATTTTCAGAAGGAATTAAACTGACTTAAAAAAAAAAAAAAAGGGAAGAAAAAAGTGGTGAGGTATTTTTGGAACCTCTTTTCACTGGCTAGTACTTAGCATGAAATATTAAGTTAGAAGATAAGCCACAGTAACATACAGTTTGTTTCTCTTTTTTTCTACAAGATTAAGGAAGAAATCCATGATGTAACACTGAATCTCTGTCAGCTTGTTTTTTTAATTTCCCACTTAATGACAAGTAGATATTTATTACCACTGGTTGACTTTTATTCATGGTGAAAGATCTTTCAGGACTCTTAAGTACTTGCTACACTAATAAAAGTGCAATTAAAAATAATTTACTTAAAAATTGGAACTCATAACTCTGCAGTGCACACCTCCACTCCCAGCTGTACAGGCTCAGTTCAGACACACATTCAAAATACAACAATCAGGCAGCAGAACTTCTAATGCACTAAATCCATATTAAAATTTCATTGGCAGTTGATTCCAACTTCATTAAACCTTAAACAGCTTATTGAATAATGAGGAAACACCATAAACATGTGCTTTATTCCTTCAAAGAGTCCTGTTACAAAAGGGATGACACATACTAAATTTAGCCTAACTTTTTAACATATTCTTAAGTACAAATAAAATCAGCCTGATAAGACCAAAGCAACAGGTAGAAACTGAATAAACAAGACTGTTGCCAAAGATATTTCATTAGCTACTGAAAAAATAAAGATTAGAAAAGCCAATATTAGGAAAACAAAACAAAACCAAGGCAAACAATTAGAGAAGTTATAGAAGTTGAAAATCCCATGCTTTGTTGCATGATTTCAAAGGACAGAGCCACAGATCCATTTGGGTTAATCAGCTCTCTAGACTTTATAGCTACTCTAGGTAGCTTTAAACATATACAGAGACTGCCATTAACACACAAAGAGCCAAACTAAGTAAATTCACAACTTTCAATTTCTGCAAGAACTTATTCTTACTTCTGTTGTGTACAGAATGCAGCTGGATGTCATTAATGTGTTTATCAACTAGAATTTCCCTTTCCCTCCATATAAACAGCTGTGTCTATATGTTTTATCAGACTTGAAAATTCTGATAAACAGCTCAGTGTGATTCTAATTCCGAACTTAGAACTTTCTTGTGCTCCAGTTTACACTTTCCAATACTATGTCATGTAAGAGATCAAATGCACAGTGAGACAATACACGTGATCATATCAGCAGTTCATCTGCCACGGCAGAAAGAATATAAAGAATAACACAGGTCATGCATTTTCTCATTTATTACTTACACACCTGCTTTACTATAATTCCTAAAAAAAACAGCATTCCCAACAAGCAGCAATGGCACTTATGCCCCCATCAGATTTTTTTGCCAGTCAAAAAAATCACATTCAAGCCCACAACGTGCCTGTAAATAAAGGCCTGGCTAAGTAGGCAGGTCCTGCAATGTGCTCTGCAGGCCACACAAGGCAGACCTGAATCGACTGCCCAGAAAAGGCAAGCTAATAGTTGTGGTTCTCTGGTTTATCCCCAAGAGTTTTCCACTGGAGTTTTATAGTGAAAGAATCCACTCCTAATTCCACCCTCTCATATAAATGTCAACCGTGGTGTATGAGCCCATCCCTTAGGGATTCATGTGCAAATGTTTTTGTGAGCAGCATCGTAACAGCAACCTTGTTATGAAAGCTCAAGTTATTCAGCAGTCACAGGCACAGCAGCAAGGAAAAATAAATAAATAAATAAACCTCACTATTACAGGTAAGAAAAGCACTCAGATAAATCTGCTGAAGTATAACAATCATATTACAGAACAAAGCAAATCTCAGCTTTAGAAATGGTGGGGTTTGCTGTGTACTTTTTAGATTAGTAATGTATTCACTTGTGTTTTGAACAAATTAATAGAACTGTTTTTATGAAGAGTTTCATCAAGACTATTACAAAAATAAATAAAATAAACTCTATTTTCAAAAGCATCATCCCAGAACAATTCTCTGACTTATCACCAAATCCTTCAAGCTGGTTTTGTATTATATCATTCATATTCCCACTTTATGAATTGGCAACCAAAGCTTCTCTTTGCTCATTATGAACAGAAAGAAATAAATAAAAAGGAAATCCTTATCAAGGGTACATAATCCAGCCCTAATCCTCTCACTCTAATCAAATAATCTAATACAAATAATGCCTAAATGACATCAAGAGTTTGGGGAGAAAAGGAGGAGGGAGGTGAAAGAGTGAAAGGAAAGAACTGAGGTTTCTGTCACATTCAGGCCACTTGGACACGAAAAGTGGTCTCATTTTAGGCTGAAGCACAGAAAAATACCCTTTAGGAGTAGTTTCCAGATGCCAGCCTGAACAGTAAACTGTATTTTGTAATCCCTTAAATTAATTTCATCTCTTCATTGCCCGGTTCTTGTGTGATGCAGAGAAAGAGCAGCTGCTGTCACATACACAGACTTGATGCCACCTGTAAATATGGAACTGCAGCTCTATTTTAATGTATTACAGGGGTGGGGCCATTGGAATGTTTAAGTTTTTAATATATTCAACAAACAGCAGCAAAGAAAAGAAGCAGAAAGAGGAAGAGTAGCTTGAGAGAAGCCATTTTGATCAAGTTCAAAATTTTGTTGTGCAAAATGCATAAAAGAATAGTTGTAGTGGAGCGAGAATTCGCCACATTAAAAAATAATATACAGTCAGTAGAAAAAAATCTTTTGGTGTTGTATCAGATCTAAACAAAGTACAATAAACACTCAGAAGAGCTGACAGTACAATAATGGAGAACCCTCAGCATTGCTTCTGCTGAGGATTAGCAAGCCTTAAAATAACTTGGAAGTTATTACGAAATTAAGTCGTTGGGGGTGAGGAATAAAAACAACACCTATTCCATTTATAAAGGAGAGAGGTTTTACTCACTGACAGATAAGTTTTTGAGCTTACACTGCCATCGTCTGGTTATGGGAGCTATATCAGCATGGGAAAACACAACCAGGCAGGTAAAACATTTAAACCTAAAAATCCAGCCTTAACAGTACACACAAGTGTATTAATAAAAGATACTGAGGGAATTAGTAGCATTTATATGGAAAAGCACTGAATACATAAATGAAAAAATGATTCTCAAGGAAAAGCAGAACATGGGAGCAGAACATTCATATTGAGTGACTATATGGCTAAACATGCCATGTAATCTATAATCATGCTTGCCTTGTTTCTTTGTTTCTTTGGTGTGCTTTTTTTTTTAATTAACAGTTTAAATAGTTTTACTAGTTTACATAGTTAAACCATGCAATTTAAAAAAAACATTGCCAAATAGTTTATGATTTGGGACCTTAAGAGACAAATGCACAAAGTCGTATTTCATTAGTTAATGGACTAAAATAAACAATATATTTTAAAGTACCTACCTTGTAACATTTAAACTATATACATACAATCGACTCTGTGCTTCATTATACCGAGAAAAAAAAAGAAAGAGCATTTTGTTTCTTATAATGATTATTACAGCATTCTCTAGTTTCTGGAACTATGATTTACCAACCTTTAGGGTTACCAAAATCAGCTTGAGTGATGTTTTAGACAAAGCTCAAATAAAAGCAACAAAGAGACAATTTTTGCTAACTAGGGACTAGCCCGGATCATCAGTCTGACTCTAAAATTCAGATATATAGAATAAAAACCCCCAATATATGATGTATGTGGCCCCGAGAAAACTCACAATAAACCTGGGTAGGTTTCGAATGCACAGGAAATTGAAAGGCAAGGTAAGAGCAGTTTGTGACATTTACATGAACAACTTCTTTAAAGTGAGTATGAAGTTTCAGAGCTTTTTAAATTAAGTTTGAAACAGTGTTTGATGTGAATGAACTACTAAAAGCGATGTTTTGAAAGATAAGTTCTTCAGCATGCAGAATAACTTGGTCTGACTCAATCCTTTGGTTCTTCTATATTAGATTACAACCTATCAGCTCTGAGTATGCTACTGTTTAATTTAAATGCAGTAAGTTAATAAATTCCAAATGGAGTTCAGCCTACAGGGACACCAAAATAAACATGGACACTCTTTGGTAGAATTTGTGCCAGTTAACATTCTTAAAAAGCGTGCAGAACTTTAAAAATATGACACTGTGAAGACTTGACTTTAGGAACGTATATTAAAAGTTTTGGAATCCAAGAATCTTCAGACCTTGTAGCAACAACTAACATTTGCATCTGCTTCAGAGGAGGCTCTAAGCACTGCAAGTGAGCCCCCACAAGCTTCTGGGCCTTCTTTACCCATTTACAAGATGTAAATGGAGGTTTTTTTGCCTTGTGCCGTAAGACTCAGTCTCACTGGAATCACAGCTCTTGCCGAAGCTATAAAGTAATTAGAGCAACCTCACCCAGTTGGTCTTAATTATCTTAATGGCTATGGCAAGTGTTGAGGGAATGCCCAGAATTACAAAGTTTTTGCAGGTTCTTCTCAGGAATTTCAATCATGCAGCTGTATTCCACTGAAATTCATTTGGAAATGCCAGTGAGTGTAAATAAAGTTACCAGGGCTGATTTGAAGGATGAATTTCAATGTTCCTGGAAATCATTTGCTTCTCACTGCAAACAAAAAAATGGCCAGAACTCCAGCACGTGGTGTTTGTGGGGTTAGTCTGCACAGTGTGGGGAATGTGGGATGGCACACAGCTCCTTCAAAGAAAGTGGCCTACAATTAAGATCCGATCCAATTTCTGGGAAAGAAGTTAGATGACAAATGCAGCTGGAAAACACAAGCTAATATTTGCTCAGATCAAAACTAGACACCTTATGCACTTGATGAAGTGAAAAGACATAAGACAAAGTTCAAGCATCCCAGAGGAAGGGTAATACAGTGTAAAAGCAGATTCCATAAAGTCCACTAGCTGGAGCAAAATTAAAAATTATACAAGAACCACATTATATATTTCATGTATCAAATCAGTGAGAGCTCTGTAAGTACATGGAAACAGAAAAAACACAGAAAACTAAGTTGGCACATTTAACTGCCTCCCTAGAACTAGCTGCAGAAAAATTTCATTTCTACTACACATTATCTGTGTTTATATGAAATGCCTTAATCCTTTAGAATAAAATACATCAGGAAATTACATGTCAATATTGTAGACTAAAACATCAGGCAAGAATACATTAAAAACCAAGACTGTAATACGGGTGGCAGAAGACAAGATGGTTTAACACACTTCCATACAAAACTCAGTCACTCTAAATTAGGGAAGATTTCCTACTTCACACGAATGAAACAATTAAATACAGCTCCATGCAGCTGGAATTTTTTCCTTAATCTGACACATACTTTTAAGGATATTTTGACTTTGATTCAAATAAAGCTGTAATGAGTAGATGGAGTGTTACTTTTCTGCCTGCTATTGAATTTTAATATTCTCACATATTTGCTGCAATACTGGTTCTAAATGTTTTCAACTTAGTCTTTCTACTTTTTTACTTAGACTCTGTAATAAAAATTGAAAATTTGTTTCTCTTTTAATACACAGTTTTAATAAGCAGTGTGTCACAGTTCTTTAAGTGTTTTATAGAATATAAAAAAACACAGAGGGGCAAATTTCTTCAGTTTTCCCTACTTTTCGAAACTATTTCAATACTGTCGTAAGAAATTTCCTCAAAAATTTTCAGGATGTAGCAGTAACAGTGTCAACTGTGAGGATCTAAGGCACAAAGAATGTTTTCCATGGAGTTGGTGTGACAGGACATCAGTTCATAAAATAAGATTTTACCTCTCCCTGCAAATTTTGTCTTACATCACTCACTAACCATTTACCTGTTCAGCAAAAGACCACAGCAAACCAAGGTTTTAATGAATACATCAAACAAATTTGCCAGAACAGATGTTCCCAACCGGATTTCTAACAATTCACACGTGTAAAAAACCTACTGTGTGCCCTGGTCTTCATACCAAGTCTTGAAAGTGAAAGACAGTAACAGAGATGAGATTTTTTTTTAATTCACAACCAAATGTTTGCCACTTGCATAGTATCCATATTGCATAATGCATATCACCATTATCTAGAAGGAAAAAAAAAGATAAATTAACATGCTTTTGTACGTTACTCTGCTGTCAGGGAGGGGAAAAGGATAAACAAAATTTTATTTTTAGGCTTTGAATATCAGCACTCTTCTTTCACTATTTATACTGTTTGTTTTGGGATTTTTTTTTTAGAAATAACCTGAGTTGTGTTTTTTTTTACAAGCTGTTAGATAGCAAATATGATACAGTGAGACATGGCTGTACACCAGTCCTTTTAATATTGCCCTGAGTGTCCTATTTCAGTACTCAAGAGATGAGATAAATGGCAGAATCCCCAGACTTTCCTGACCTTGATCAACAAGAACAAATTTTTAGCTGAACTGTGCAAAACTGCTATGATTACATCAATCTAATCTGAAAAGCACATGGTTTATATATAAACCATAGTCTCTGTCTCATCCATCAAACTGAAAGACAATAAAACATAACTCTGTAAGAAAAATCGGGAAAAAAATTCCATTAACCCTTATTTTACTCATCAATAATGTTTCAAAGACAATAGAAAATGCATAGATATTCAAATTTGCAAATATGGATATATATAATATATGTATTTAAATATAAATTCTCTTATAATATCAGGCTTCATTAGAGGAAAAGACACTCTGCATCACCATTGAAGAAGTCAGTTCTGAAATAATGGAACTAGGAAGTTTTGATCTAAATGCCCAGCACCAGACATCCAGGTAGCTGTAAAAAGCAATCTATTGCTACAGAGAAAAGATTTACCTGGCAAAAGATCCAACACAACATAAAAAGACAAACTGGAATCAATGAGAAATGAATTGGATTACTGGACAGAAGCATATTCTTGCATGTGTTCAAGCTACTGGGAAAGTAATAGAGCCAGCAGGTATGAAAAAAGCCTTCCAAATGTCTGCTTACCCTTTCGTGATCCAATCACAGCCATCCTGTTAATCAGGTTGGATTACATCCCAGATATTAATTTGGCAAACAAAAACAATCGTCTGATTCAGTCTGTCCCCTTCAAATATGCCGAAAACAATCTGCCACTGATGATCTTGCCATGCCTGTGCTCCTGGAAAGCCATCTGACCAAGTTGTGCCTAGATGAGAGGACAAGTCTAAGCTCAGGTACAAATGCCACAAGGTTTTCCCCGCTCATTAACAGCGGGGAAACTTGTCCTCTGCTTCCCAAGGAAGTGCTGGAAGATGCACAGTGAAGGGAGACAGCTCAAAGAGTTACAGACTCTTTTCAACTACAAATAAATAAATACCACGTATGAACTGGGTATGAACAAGAGATTGCTGGCTCAGGAGGAGGAAAAGCACAGCTTCCTCACAGGCCAGAGGAATCCTCTTCTGCTGTTGTAATTTGGTTTTGCAAACATTTTCAGCAGCTTGGGCCTTCCTGGCAGATCTTCCCTGTAACAGTGCTGATAACACACCATCACTTTGGTTATCCTGAACAGGGCTTGCACAGCACCAAGGCTTTCCTCTTGCTCCTCCTGACACCCAGAGAGCAGCAGGGTGGCAGGTGATCGTGGGGAGAGGCCACAGCTGATCCAAACTGCCCAGAGGAATCTTCCATGCCCTGGGACATCACGCTCAGCCACAAAACCAGGGCAGGAGAAGAGGGCAGGGAGTGGTGTTGATGTGAAGGGTTGTGCCTTCCAAGGTTCCATTTTTCAGGCTGTTGTACATCAGCCTGCACGTGAGAGGTGGGGACTGCAGACTCCTCTGCATCTCCTGGGTTTTGGTTTTGTTCAGGTTTTTTGGTTTCCTCACTTAATAAACCATCTTTATCTCAATCTACGATTTTTCTTGCTTTTGCCTTTCCTCTCTCTCTCTTCAATCCTCTTGGGCAGGTGGGAATGAGCAAGTGGCTGGGGGTAACTCAGCTGCTGGCCTCAGCCAACCCATCACAAGGGATGAAATCCTTTGGCTTTGCATTCTTTCCTTTGCTGTGGTCAGGCTGTTAAGAATAAGCAATACTTCCATTTTGATCCCTGTTTTCAGACAGCCTCAATTCCTGAAAACAACCCCCACAATGAGCCAAATCCTGAACAATATCTGGGTACCAACAGGGGGGGCTCATAGAAAGGAAGAATCACAGAGCTCCAAAGGTTCATGGTGTAGGATTCAAAGACAGATTCCCACATTGCTGCAGGCATAGGATCCATCAGCCCATATGCATTAAGGGTCAATACACCTCCTTCCTCATCCATAGTCATGTTGATGACATGGAGTAGCAAGAAAAAGGTACTTATATATGAGATTTTTGAATACCTAATATTCCTAAAAATTTCCATAAGAAACCTCTTGCAACTGATTATAAGGAGAACAAATGCAAAAATGCAACATGTAGTTCAATTCCTAAAAGGATTTCAATTTTCAAAGTCAAAATTTAAACTTTCCATAGAGATACAGTTTTTTTGATACAGAGGGAATGCTGTTTAACTCTCTCCATTTCATGATGTAGAACAAGGAAGCACCGGCCTGCATCAAGTTCTTTGCACAAATTTCAAGTACCTTTTCTAAGTTTTCTGTGTTTCAGTGAAGAGATCCTGGACTATGCAAGCTTTGCATCACAGAGGAGCTGCCTGAGGTCAGACTGTCTGTCAGGTGTTAAAGACAAAGCAACTGCAACCTCCTCTCTAACAGCATGTTTGTGGGTTTCTTTTAACAGGAGCTGTACTATAAAGACTTAGAAGAATTATAAAAGAACTGGCATTACCTTTTTTTTTTTTCCCCTGGAGAAACATGCAATCTCCAGGCTGCCACCTGACCAATAAGGATCTTTAAGGATACTTCATGAAAAGAGAACACCTGTTTCAAAGACCTGTTAAGTCAACCGTGGCTATTCCCCTTGCTGCAAGGAAAATGAAAATGTGGAAAAAACCACTTATATGGCCAAACACAGACAGACATGTTCTCAGTCAGAAAAAAACTATATTGTAATGCTTTTAGACATGCACTTCCTTCTAAAGTGCTGGTACTTTCAAGAATTGAGGTTTCTACATGGCCAATAAACATTTGTGAGTCCAACGTGGTTCACTCGATACATCCCAGGTGTACTGTCAGGACACAGAGAGTCAAGGAAAAACACTTCATTTATGTTATGCCTCCTCAATCCCTCTATTCCCTCTTTTAGAACATCTGACATTTTCTAAAACCTTGAATTAACCACAGAAATTGGATATATTTACAAATTACAATCTCTAATTTGTTTATTTTACCTTTTAGAGAACTGAAAAAGCCAAGTTGGCAAGTATTCCATTAAAAATGTTCTGGCAAGATTAATCAGCTAATCTGTAAAACTTAATATATGAGATACTGTCCTGCAATTTTAAAGAAAGAAAATCAGAATGCATTTCCTAAAATTAGGAATTAAAAAAAATAATGGAAAATATCTCTGTACCTCACTTTAATGAAACAGCATCTGGAAGATTACTGTGCTAATAAAAAGCCTATCAGCAAGCCTGATGTGTAAGAGGAGGAAGGGAAGGATATATTTGCTAAATGTTACCATCTGGGAGCTTTCTGCAAGAATAAATACTCTTATCAGCTGGATAAACTCTCCAATTGTCCAGGAGTGCAGGGCACTAAGTGGCTTCCCACAGTGGGCTCGTTATCCCAAGTTCTCCCGGGAGTTCCTCAGCTCTGTGTTTCTGCTCCGTCTCCCTGCAAACACAGACCTGCTCCACCTGCTGCCATCACAGCTCACCTGCCTCAAGGAACTGATTATATGTTTGTCCAAACACAGAAAGCACATTTTGAGCAAGAATAAGGGATGGTAATAATTTTGTAACAAAAATTGAAGTCGAACGCCCAGCATTTTAAAACTCAGGTTGGTTATTTAAGCACGTAAACTCAGAGGTAGGAGGGATTCTACAAACCCCTTTTGCTTCCTCTTTGCCTTCTCCCAAAACTAACTTTAGCTTTAAAATGTTTCAAAGCTCATCCAGTAACAGTGTTAAACAATTATATTAAAGGGCACACACATCCTGTCAGAGATTATATTTTCACATGTCAAAAAACAAAAGTGAAGTTCCAAATGACAAAAATAGGTAGTGACTAGGAATATGAGGCTCAGCTCAAACAGATAAAGTTAAAAGGTTTTTACAGTCATTAAATTCTATCATTTCAATGTCCCCAGTCTTGAAATCCCAGCATTTACTCCATATGGAAAATTCAAGATGAGGGTCAAAGATAAGGGTGTGCAGCTCCCAGCGCACAGAAACAGTCAAACCCACTTTCAGCCTCTGCCTCCTGCTGCTGAAACAGACGCTTTTAATCCACTGTTTAGAACACTGTTTCTGTTTAACTTGTAGGAATGTACATATTTCTTATTTTAAACAAATGTCTCTAACATCCAGCTTCATTTTTGGCTAAAATGTGCCTTTGAATTCTTACCAAGAGGTAAAAACATAAAAAGGCATTACCAAAAAAAAAAAAATTTAAAAGGGCTAAAACAATAATTAAGCAAAGAAACCATTAAAAGTGTCATCCCCCCGACCTCACCACCCGCCCTTTGGAATCTGAGGTGCCTTTTACCAAATTATTTTGGTTTCCTTTCTTGGGACTGTCCCACAGCCCACCCCTGAGCTGAGAGAGGCACTGGGCAGGAGCAGCCCCTTGGCACTAGTGGCTGCTGCTCAGAATTGGTTCCATCTGGCTCCATGCCCTGCACACAGAGCCACAACCCCCTGACCTGACTGCCCTGTCCCAAACTGGTGCCATGGCATTGGCACCCTCACACAACCCACCTCAACCACCCCTGCTGGCCTTCACCCAACTCCCATCCCATATATTATTTTTTTTCACTCAGTAACCGAGGGTTTGTGTTGGTTGGCAAGTTGATTGGTAAGTTAAGTGAAAGAAAAGTCCCCGACTTGGTATTGTTGTGCCTGACACAGAGATAATTCTGCTCATGGCAGTGTAAGACCCCCCTCCCCCTTCAGTGCTCCTTAGACCATGTCCAAAAAAACCCTTGAAAAACAAAGAGCCTACCCCAGGCTTAGAGAACACAACAAGGGGTCAGCCTGAAAGCTGGCAGGCTTTGAGATGAGCCCTCAAAAAGCCCTGGTAGTTTTGAGATGAGCACTCCAAAACACTGTGGGAGACCAAGTGACCCGGGACCCTCACAGGAACCTGTCTCACAACCCCTCCAGCCACAACTGACAGTGACCACAGAAGTGTTTTTAAATAAGGTGGTTCATCTGTACATGCTGTTAAATACTGATAACTTCTTTGTCAAACCTCTCAAATCTATATTTAAAAAAGCAGGAAAATAAAACAGGGAAGAAAATATCAACTTGAGACTTGCTTTTCTCTAGAGCAACAACGACCATGAAACACTTTGGTGTATGTGTACAATACAAAAGCACAGACTGAGACACAGTGAAAGCATTTAAACCCAGGTCATTTGGCCTTGGTATCTGGGATGTTGCAGAGGATCTGACAGGTCAGACTAATAACTGGAAATTATTAGCTAAGACAGCTGCTAAGGTCAACTCTATCTTCCTGGTGCAGTGGAGTCTGGGTTATGAAAACCCAAACCTTTCAAAAGGAAAAGTTTCACCACACAGCAGCAGAAGTTGCACTTTCCCATTGCTGTAAAGTTTTATCAGTTCACAAACACAAAGAAGGTCCAAGACACGTTCCCATTCACAGCATACTAATAGATTTGTGGGTTTTTTCCCTTTTTTGTAGAACTTCAAAAGCCAATTCCCCTCTATGTTCTTATACCTACTGAAAACTTAATGGCCAGACGTAATCAAAAGTTCAGCAAGGCTTCAGTCTCCCATGAATTATTTTTCAGTTAATTTTGACAGATAATTAGCATCAGACTTCAATTCTCCCTCTCCACTTGATTTTTTTTCCCCCAAATCTGAATATTTTAACTTTATATTTAGCTGAGTATTAAAGCAAAAAGTTTCTTTCTTCTGTCCCTTTCCTTGTCCCAAGATGAAATATAATTTACTTCTATGCAGTGCAGGTACAGTACATATGAATATATGCCAAAGTAACTTGTGCATACATTTACTTCAGTGAAAATATTTTTTTTTTAATTCAGGCATATAAAAGAATTCTGTTTCTAGCTCTGTGAGATTTTTAGGAGTTATTAGCAGGAATGTCTCATATACCTAATGAAATTTATTTAAAGAGAGAGGAAATTTAAAAAAAAAAAAAAAGTAAAATAAAAAAGTCCCTTCGAGAACTAATTCTCTCCACGGTCGCAGAATTATAATTTAAAGATTTACCAAAATATTTTCAAAATGAAGACTTGAAAAAAAAAACAACCTTCCTAATAAAAACATAATTATTTTGTAATAGCAATCATGTTTGTACATAGTAACACAGGGATAGAAAAGGTGATGGTTAAGGATGGAACACATTGGCAAAAAGACACGGTGTAGTAAAAGCTTTTTTTAGCACTGCCTTCCCAGGTATTGCAGCACCATAAATATACTATCCATGTCCCTTCTGTGTGCTCAGCATATGTAAAAGTCATGCAGCAGAACACGTTGACACTTCAGTGGGAGGTCAAATTATTGTTTTGGCACTTCTGTCACGTCTGTCACTTCAATTCCACTTTATCAAATTACAGATTGCTAGATAGAGTTGGATTAAGGGGAAAGACAGACACACACACACACAGAGGAGCAACTGTCATCACTTCAGTTGTGAAATCCCATAATTGCATGTCAGTGACAGGAGGAACAAGAGAGCAGTAATAGGACTGACATTAAGAGCATTCAAATAACGTGGAACTTTGCAGCAAGGCTCTGCACTGTGTCAAGCCACATGCCAGGAAAGGGACTACATTTCTGAGGGTTTCCTCACATTAGAATTGCCAATATTTATTAGGCTGACTAATGCAGTGTGTTAAGTTCCAGGGCAACTTTCAGCTCCCTGTTTTTTTCCAGAATTAGTGTTTTTACTTGAAAAGAACATAAACTAAGACAAGGAAAAGGAAAAAAAAAACAAACCCGTTTGATTTCAAAATATCACTAAAAGTAGTAAGAAAAACAATAAGTGATGCCTAAACAACTTAGACTATGGGTTTGATTCAGCTTTCTGAGTTTTAGGATATCTGAAGTGCAACAGACCTTGCATTAAAATAATTGTGAAGAATTTCAAGTAACTTTTCTGGTGACAAGCAAACAAACTACAAACACCACACCCCCTTTCAGATAATTCTACCCTTTTGAGGAAGCTGTGAAAACTTCCAGCTCTGTACTGAGGAAGCCTCAAGAAGTGCCATGGAAATCTGACTTGCATGAGCTGGGATGTCAGTGCCAACCTCTGGTGTACTGTGACAGGAGGATACTATTCTTGGAACAGCTCATTATTCTCCCTCCTGGGTTACTCCCCCTGGTTTCTGAACCTCTGGTCAATTCTCTCCACTTTGTGTGGTCCATTTGTTCACCCTACTAGACAACAGAAGGCTCATTAATGTTCAAAACTTCCTTACCTTTCTCTAAATCTCTATTCCAACACAATTTAGACACTTCCTTACCAATGCGTTGGAGTCAGTGATCTTCTCTCATCAAAAAATTAATTTCTATTAATGGGAGCAAAAATACATCTCAAAAACCTACAAAATTATTCAGATTGTATGATCCCTTCACAAGGGAATAAAAGTGATACTCATGTTCACTGCTAGTGAGCCCCTAAACAGCAGAAAAAGGGATTACAATTAAACAGTATAGAATATATCCATATCTTTGATGTCAATAGTTCACTGAGTCCCTCCATGATGCTTATCAGCTCCTCACTATTTGATACCCTTGTTAAACCCCTCCCACAGTAACCTGAAGAAGATTAGAGAAATTGGATAAATATTCTTTCTCCTAATAAAAAAATTTTCCCTTATACTGTCATGAAAAAATCTTCATATCATCACTATAAAAAAAAAAACCAAAAACTTAAGTAGCCATAGAATAGACAAAGCAAAATATATTTGTAATGCTGTTTCTTTTTCTCCTCATTTTGTCTCAGACACACTTTATAACCTTGCCTACATTTCCCCTTCCCACTTCTATTTCCCCATATGTAACTCCAGCAATATAACTGTAAGTACTTTCCTCATAGGTGTTTTTAATTTGTTTGTGAGGTAATTTGAGATCCACTGACAGAAGGTACTAAAAAAAAAAAAAGAAAAAGATAAAATATTTTCCACAGCAGGCACAGAAAAAGAAAGGCACTACTGCCTATCCCAGATCCCACAGAAGGTAATGGGGAGTTATGAAACATTATGTCACTACAGGGAACTTTTCCAACTTACTGACCTATCAGGTTATTGCCCTAATGCACACCCATAAACTCTATTGCTCTCATAAAGCCTCTGAGCTCCAAAGTGGTAAATTTTAAAGTCAAGATGCATCTCAAAAATGTTCTCTCCATGAGCTGCTTTCCTTTTCAGGAGAGGAAAATGAAGCAGGAGACCCTGAGTGACCTTGAGCCCCCTCGTTAATGGTGCGGAGCTGCTGCTTAAGGGGCAACATTATCGTGCCTGCAAGGAACAGGCAGCAGAATGTCCCTGCACATCACAGCAAACACAGCCCATTACTGGGAGAGGGTTGGAATAAACCACAAATGAAGCAGCCAAAGCTGAGGAATAAAACATTCCTCGCACAGCAAAACCCAGCTGAAACACAGTTACCCGGCGCAGAAAGGTCACTGTAACTTAACTTTCCATTCACTTTTTGGTGTCTCAGTTTTCCATCTTAGATGGAATTGTAACGAAAGGGATGTCAGGGAACAGGGGGAGGATAACTTTATATCAGTTTTGGTTTCACAGCGTTGCCGTGAATTCATTTGATGACACGACAAATACAATTGCAAAGTAAAACAAAGTATGTCCTTTGTGCTCTCTTCAGACCTCAAAGACAGAGCAGGACTGTGAAAATCTCATTTACAGTTTCTTATTTTAATATTTTCAAAGATTCCTGTTCAAAGCAAATCCCATATAAACATATGGGAAAAAAAACCAAGAAAAAAAAACTTAATTGTTCAGACCAAATAAAGATGTGAACTGAAATCAAAGCCAAGGAAGATTTATTAGGGGTATGGTTTTCAGGTAACAGGAGATGATGAAGCTGATGTAAGAGCAACAACAACAAGGCTGTACATATTGGCAGTCTTAGAGTGGACACAGAGACCATAGTTTGGTTACAAGTGAAGATTGCAAAGGATTCCACATGGTCTCCCTCTTGGAAAAACAGCCAATATCTTTATTAATTCCCTTTAACCACAACCATTTTGTTTGTGCCCAACACACACAGTTCTATTAGAAAACATGGGTAGAAAGAAAAACAACCCAACCATCTGTCAGAGCCCTTGCAAGAGCAAAACATCACAGGCTTTGAAATGATGACTCAAATTCCAAACCATCCAAAACCCTAACCAGCTTCAGCTATCAGGGTATTTTTATAAAAATCACATTTGGTATGTTTTTAACAGGTTTCTTCTTGTGAAAATTTAAGGGTCATGTTTCCACATATGTTTCTTTGAGAAGCAAATCTGAGACATTTCCATGATCACGTGACTCGTTAAACATCCAATATTGTAATGTTTAGAGAGAAGGTATGAGATCAATTTTTTTAAAAAAAGAGGCTTGGGTGTGACAAAGAAAGAAAAGAGCATAGACTGGGTAGGAAATGGGTTGTGCATGCATTTATTGGTCCACTGCTGTCAGTGGTAAGTGCAAGTTAGTAATGCAAAATTATACAGGCCAGTTAGAGCAGATTGTGCACTACTTATCCTCAAACCTGAGAGCTTTTATCCTTGTAGAAAATAAATAGAATCCTACACAAAAAGGTCAGTATAAGACAATGGAAGGAGAGACAGATCACAGTGATGAAGTGGTTATGATAACCAAATGGTATTTTGTAATTTATAGAATAATAGGTTTCAAAATACTAAATACAGTTATTAAATTTGAGTTTGCCTCCAGGAAACAATTTAGTCGCGGTTACATAAATTTCTACTTCAGAAGTTAGAGATTAGGAAACTTCAGAGAAAAAAAGAATGTGAGAAAAGGCACCTTGCAGGTTTGTATTTTGTGGTTAGCGGGGAAAATTTTCCATTAATTGCTAATGATATAGTTCATTAGGAGTATATTTCATTATGGAAGTGCAAATTATTAGATACTAATGATGCATGTCCTAATTGCAGTAGTTTGTCTTGATTTCAAGATAGATGAAATAAAAATATTTATTTCCAATGTTTCAGCTCCTATGACTTACATTAAACTCTTAACTGATGCTTTCAACAAACATGAAACAATGCATTACTAGTAACCAAGATTGATGTATCTCTATTTGATGCTCACTGCACAGATCATTGGATATCTATTTCCCTGGACTGTGAAGTACAACTGTCACTTAAGCTTTTGGGACTAAACACAGAGAAAAGTTGAAACTTGTCATGTAACAGCAGGTATTTATCACATTTCTTTTTTTTTTCCAAAGTTCTTCCACAAATTACCAAAATGAAGAAGATAAATTTAAGGGTTTTCTAGACAATCCTTTCTGCTGCCTCCAGTTTCTGCCCGTGGAAGGCAGAACATTGAACACTGTTATTGTCATGGGATCAACATTGTACTTTTACCAAGCCAAAAAAAAACAAACCATAGCCCAAAACCTCATGTCTGATGTGAGACAGGACCAGAGAGGAGTCTGTAAGCCTGAAGATGTGTCTGTGTGCACCAGGAGTTACAGGCAAAAGGGTGAGAAATTCATGGAACTCAGCGCTTTAAGACGGACAACTTCCAGATCTTCAACCTCAAGGATTCAGTAAGAGAGAGACAATGAGAGAGAGAGAGACTCTCCAGGTTCCACAGTAAGTTTGGAGACCCTCTGACTGTCCCCTCACCTTCAGGCCACTGCTTCTAAGAGCAAGACGGGACAGGGAAGTGAGCACACCAGGACAGGGAAGAAATAAATCATAGGATGACATGGAATGTCGTGCTCTTCCATTTCAGTTCACGGGCTCAGTCCGAGGGCCTGGGCTGTCTCAGACAAGGTCAGATCACTTATTCTACACTGGATGAGGTGCCCCTTTCTGAGTCAGACAGCTGGGTGGGTGTGGATAACCCGAGTCACAGAAAATGGACACAACTCCTCAGGAAACCACTCCAACTCAGAGCAGTCACTGAGGCCAAGAGGAACCATGAGATACACAGCTCCTGTAATTCACACTGAGGGAGAAACCATCCTATCATAAACAACAAAAAAAAAACCCCACAATAGTTTACTGGTATCAGGCTGATACCTCTGCTAAACAAAAGGCAAGCTGCAATGAAAGGAAAAAGAAATACAAGACATGAATAAAACTGGTGTCCAAAGCTTGTCAGGCTCTTGACAATTTTTCCTGTAATACACATAATAAAAAAAAAACCCTTTGGGTTGGGCAGGTTTAACAGTTGATGCCCACAGGAAAAAAGTCAGAACTTGGCGTTTAGAAATAAAGTCCCAAAGTGCATTTTAACATATTTTAAACCAATATGTACCTAAGTGGAAGCACCTGGACACGTTCATTAAAGAGAATGCTCCGAAGCTGCAGCCTGGAGGGCCCAGTTTCACAGCAATGAGGGCCAGCTGATGGTAGAGATTTCAAATTACATGTACGTGCTCAACAGTTTCACAAACTCAGTTACTTACTTGGCACAGAGAAACACTGCACAGATCTGTAATCCAGAACTGCATTCTAGCTCCAGTATTTTCAGTAGAAATAGAGTTTTAAACAGAACAGGTTACTCTCTTTAGTGACAAAATACTTTAAAGCTGGATTGATATCTACTTCTGACTTTTTTTTTTTTAATTGAA
Source organism: Neopelma chrysocephalum (assembly GCF_003984885.1). Taxonomy (NCBI): domain Eukaryota; kingdom Metazoa; phylum Chordata; class Aves; order Passeriformes; family Pipridae; genus Neopelma; species Neopelma chrysocephalum. The sequence goes on from NW_020897723.1 coordinate 2,090,259, forward strand.
GGCTTCTGTGTGATGCCTTTATTTCTTAGTTTTTACCATAAGTAAGGTGAAGGACACTGCTAAAAATGCATTTTATATTAGTTCACAAAATAAAACTGGAAATATTTTTTAAATAAACCCTTTAAAAGAAAAAAAAATCAGCATCAAAATACCACCTATAAAGCAAGAAAAAACAGTCCTTATCTTGCTGTCTTACAAATACTTACATTGGTATGTCAATATTATCATGAAAGACATAATAATTTTGTTAATAATGAAAATTAAGAACAGGAAGTGCAACAGCCTTTTAAACTGTTCATAGTATAATCCAATTAAGACTGTAATTCCCCTCTGAACAAGCAGTTATTCAAATTTCTAAAAGACGTATATTTAGCAGAGTAAAACTATTTGTCTCCATAGAAGTTAAAATACAGCATTAGGAAAGTTATTGTTAGAAAACTTTATAAAACATACACACATAATGTCACATGCTTTACCCAAAAATAAAAAAAAAAAAACAATCAAAGCAAAACCCACCTACTGGAGTTGCCTGACAAATTGCATAAAAAGAAGCCACTTACTTTTCTGTCCTCAGTTTCTACACCAGAACTGGACTCTGCTTTAGTGTCCTGAAAACACAAACAGAGAATCCTGTGTCACAAAGCACATTAACCAGGGGTGGGGAAATAACTCAGCCTGAAGAAAGGGCATCAAACTCTGAAAAGCAGACTTCTCAATCTATCACACTTTAATGACCTGTTATTTTTATATATATAATACACTTAAATATACAGTGGTTAGTATTATGCCTTTAATTAATGTTTATTAAACTTTACTACGTGCATAAACTTAGAGATAGGACTGAAAAAAACACAAAAAACCCAAACCTGTTTCAATATTGTGTAGCAGCTCATAAGACAAAAATGTGATTTTATAGTATATGTTTTCTTTTTTACTTGCATCTTGAGGAAAATATATTGCTTGCTCATTTTTTCTTTTTAATAAACTAGTGATGGAAGCTTAAAAAAATATAAAGGTAAGCTTAAGAGGAAAATCTGCTCAACCTTCTGCCTGTTGTTGAGTGCTAACTTGGACTTGATAGATAGTTGTGTCTGAATCTTATTGCAAAATGTAAGAATAATAAAACCTCTATTTGAGATAAACATGTGTGTATGTGTGGATATATATATAGACATGTATACATGTGTATATTTTGGACACGTTTTCTTCAGGAGTCAAACAAATAATCTTAAACCTAATAACACCCAACACATGGTCCTTTCATCCCTAAAATATTTTGACTCATTGAACCTTTGGGTTTTTGCCAGCAGACCTGAAGACATGTAGAGATAACCATTATCACAAAAAATATAGTCTGAAAGGCATTTATTGCTTCATAGTCACCTTTTTTACAAGTTACTCCTGGAAGCTGAGTAAGCCAAATAGAGTTCAAGTCATTAAACTGTAGACAAGTGACCTACTAATTCTCTTTTCAACTTTACTTCTCTGGTGAGGGTATTCTTGGAAGTAAACTTTGCTTATGTACAGCAACTTTAGAGATTTCTATTGGAAAAATAACATACAGACGAGGGACAATTTTTTGTTAAAAGTAAGTACTTTCCCAAGCTCTCACTGCAGCTAGAACTACTCTAATCAGATTTTAGACTATTGCCACATAAATTAAAAAATTTAAGCCTGATAGCAAATAGCAGCTCCTTTTAAAAAATTAAAACAAATATAAAATAAAGAATTTCTGTTTCTTCAAAAACACGCTTATTCATCTTAAATGAAGGACTGGTATTATTTCAATGCCAAAGAGTTCTTCCCTAAGCCATATGAGATTAAAAAAAAAATAGATAATTCAACCAAGTGAGATGAATCAAGGCTTCCTGGAAATACACTTTAATTTACAGTGAATTACAGTAAAGATAGTTTCATCAGGCATATCAAGTTGTGTCACTTCTTAAGCAGCAACAAAAACCTTGGTTGTTCAAGTTAGCTTTATATATGAATCAGTACCTCAAAAAGTCTCTATGTTCCAAATACTTTCCATGGGGAACCAGACTGTACTTGCTCTCAAGTGTGACTTCCTGGCAGCCAGACAGTCTCACCATGGCTCTCCTCCCATGTGGTGGGTAAGGAAACACTCTCTCTGCCTACAGCTGACTTCCTGAGCCTGGTTGTGTATTTACAGTCAGTGCTTTTTGGTGAGCGAGTGAGAAAAAAAAAAAAAAGTCAGCTTTTAAAAAGCTTTCTGCCTCAGGGGAATGAATTCAAACTTCATTAGCACCAGTGCTCTTCACCTGCTAGCTGTGCCCTAAGTCACCTTTTGGAAATAATGGAATGTTCTTTAACATATTTATTGGTTAATCAAAAATGAATCATACCTTTTCATATTACCAAGGACAAGAGTGGCTCTATCTCACACACTGACCTAAATTAACTGAAGGCAGAATAATGTAGCTCCCATCAGACTCTAGTCAGAGCTATTACAAACTCTGAGTATGATGAATATACCTTGTTCAACAGCCAACAGTGCTCTGATTCCTTCTGCTGTCTACAGAAGGTTTTACTTTGCTGTTTCACCACTGTCCATTCCCATTAAAAGCAACTTCCAAGAAACCCAAGTTCATAAGCATTCATTACTCAATGTGAATTAAAAATGCAGGTTTACCTGGATAGAACAGAAACCATCCTGCTCCCAGCACAGCTTATCTTACGTGGTTGTAGGGAAAAGGCACAAATGAAGCCCTGCAGCCCAGCTCAGCACACTTGGGGTCAGCCCAGCTCAGGCTGCAATCAGGAATTAAAGGGACAACAAGTCTGAAGTCAACTGATAACATTTTCCATAAGGAAAAGATTCAGGTTGAAAATCTAATGGCATAATTTCTATTCTGTGTTTTATTTCTGAAGGTTAGACAGTCATTTCATCCTGTAGTGTTTGGGTTTCTATCTAAAGATATGGGAAGTGAATCTTAAAAATTAATCACTGCATCATTAGCAATCAAAACCACATCTGTATGGGTTCACTCTGACTGGGTGTTGAGGAGTTATCTCTGAAATTATGGCAAGTCAGATTTGGGTAAAGAAATAGCTGTACGTCTTCAAGAGTAGACACCTGGATTCAGACTGCTGCACAAGGACAATAAAAAACCACTAATTTGCTGTTATTTTATTGTTTCTGGTATTAAATATTAAAGTATTGCCTAACTAATGTTTTACAAACTTGCTTTGAGTACATTATCAGATAATAACCTGGACTATAACATCCATTTAATACCTAATACCATACAAAGCCAGACTTCCTGTGTGGGATTTTTCTTTTGCATGGGGTGAAATTCTCACAAAGGCACATATTCAAATGAAGAATATCTAAGGATACTGACACATCACCTACATGAGAATTCAAGAATCCTTAGTTCAAAGGGGTGAAGTCATCTGGGAGCAGTTAAAAATTTGAACAGTAAAAATTTGTGCAGTCAGTGAAGAAGAAATAACGGGAGGTGATCGATTAATCTCTTCTAAAATTAGTGATTTGCAAATTTGTTAGCTGAATAATGAACTGTAATTTGCAACCAATTCATATTTAAAAACAATAGTAATAGTTGCTCACTTCTGCAGAAACAGTTACAGGAGTTGCTGTGTATCTGATGTCTGTGATGAAGTCAAAGCAGGCAGCTACTTTTTTACCAACTGTAACTGAACTCCAACAGAATTCATCTGTGAGTGACAAGAATATTCCATGTTAGGCACATGCACATCTTCACCTTTAATTGCCCGAGCAACACAAACTAATTTTTCTGAAGCAATTAGTGTTGTAGTTCTTTAAACCAGTGAAGCTGCTGACTTAATCAGATCTATGTTTAAATACCAGTATTTGAGTATACACCTACATCCTAGATATACCTCTTTAAAGAAGAAATGTACACAGACCCTAAGCTTTAAAAATCATCAAAAAGAATCATCTGTCAATCCCAGAGCAAGAAGGGAGGAAATGAGAATATTCTCTGGGAGACATCTGTGCTGCTTTCTCTAAGTGCAAAATGACAAAGCACTGTCACTTCACTCCCAACTCTGTGAATTATTTGAGACTGAGAAGCATCATTGCTGTAAAGAAAGTGTAAAATCCTAGAGATTTGAACAATACATCAGGCACTTTCTTTAATGTTGTTACATCACAAAAAAAAAAAAAAGAAGTAAAACCCCAGAAAAATCTGTTCCTCCTGAAGCATTATTACTTTAGACAAATTATATAATGATAGAGTACTTCATTGGATGTTTCAGGAAAGAATAAATTATAGAAACACCCTGCCACTAAGGTAGAAAACCCTCTCATCCATTTCAGTTTAAAATCAACACAGATCTGGTTTTCTTTGTGGTTTTTTTAGTGTCACTGCATAATAGTCAATCAAATTACATTATTATAAACATATTAGGAGCTGTATTTTTAACATGTAATTACAAAAGAAAACTGCCTTTTTCTTCTGTTGTGTTGGGTAGCAGCAACAGGAAAATGAAGCAAAATTCTATGGAGCAATGCAGGACAAACACAACTTTCTTTAAGAGCTGACCAAAGTGCCATAAAGGGAACTGCCACATAGATTTCCCACTAGAATTGCACTAACTTCAATGCTGAAACAATGCTCGCTCCTGTGTCTGCTGGCACCTGTTTCTAAAAGGTAGCCTTTAAACGTTCCTCCTGAAATTTAGTCACCTTGGTGATCAATAAATTTATGGTTTGTGGAGTTCTGTGCTTACCAGATGGAAAAGTGAGGTCAAGGGGTACAATTCTTTCCATGCTGGTTTGGAGACAACTAATGGCTTAGATAACAACAAGATCTACTGCCAGTACAGAACACATCAGACATGACACCCATTTTATTCCTGAGCATGTTCCTTTTTCTCATCCCAGTTTTGCTCTGTTTGATCCTCCATGTGTTTCAGGTATTTTTGAATTTTAACACACCTGGCCCTTGGAAACGTATCCACCACCTTCACTCAACGTTGGCATTACACAAATGTTACTGAACAGAGTGAAATAAAAGCTCTAGAAAGCAAAAGCAATTCTTGGCAGTAGCATGACCCTGCATGACATTTGGCTTTAGGACACAGTAGAAACCTCCATACACTATTTTACATAGTTTCTATAATTTTACATTGAATTTTACTGCTTGAATTGCAAGCAGAAACAGTGAAATCAATATCCCAAGTAGCCATTAGTCATGCTAACATGACTAATACCCACACTGGCTGTGTACTTTATCATATTTTACAGCTTGTTCTCTCCCTGCTATCCCAAACTTATTTCCTCTGCTTCCCTATCAGCATAAAACAAGATACCAGAAACCAATCAACCAAAATAACCCTAAGAAATGAGAAACTTACTTTAAAAAGTTATTTGAATTTCTAACATCTTTTCTCTTCCACGTGAAGGTAAGGCAAACAGGATTCCTGTACACACACACACACACACACACACACACACACTGCTCCCATGGGCTGGATCAGAGGGAAGAAAGATGAGCCTCTGGAATTCCAGTAATTCCAGTGTTCCCTCAGTTGGGTTTGTCTGTAATATCAGGGATGGTCAGTAGGTGGAAGCAAATAACCTTGTAAAATCCTGCTCAACTTCCCATGGAAAACAAACCTATTGCACTGCCCAGGCTGGGCAGGTGTTTTCCAGGTGTCCTTGGCATCCCAACAAGTGCCAACGCAAATCGTGGCTCTTCTTCATAATACCGGTTTCCAGTCTTATAAAAGGCCAGTAGATTTAGAATAAATAAAAAGTGGGTGGTTTGGTTTTGGTTTTTTTTTTTTCAGGTTCAAAATTTGTAGAACTGAATTGAATTACTTATAATGGCTAATGAATGTAAAAGGTCACACAAGGTCAAAGAAAACAAAAAAATATATACAAACATATATACATTAAAATTAAAAAGCACACAGTCTAATTCTAGTTTATTGATTTTTCTGGATATTTTTATTGAGTGTTGAAATATATCAAAGCTCTGAATTATTGAGGGAAATACTTAATCTTTTTTGCTATCCTTTAGCCATTATATCTCATTATTGCTGCTAACAAACAGTCTGCCAGCAGAAGAATTCATTTGAATTTCAGATTAGTTCTATTTCATCCGTCCCAGAGAACAAATTAACCACACAGTAATACTTACTGAAGAAGAAAATAAATGAAAAATGAAACCCTAGAATGTGACATTCAAGTCTTTACTAAGTTTGTCCCCAACAACCGAAGGACTCGTGCAGAAGCCTCATCAAATTAAGAAACCAATTCAAGGATTTTAATGGCTTGCAATGTCAAACATGTAAGAGAGGAGTTTTATTTGCAAAGCAATAGCTTCATCTCTACTTAGTAATATTTCTGGACCAAGAGGTTTGTGCCTACAAGGAAAAACCAAGAGAAAACTGGGTCATCTGGATTGTTTTGTGTTGCCTCAGGGCAGCCTCGGGGCTGTTTGACTGGAGTCAAAAAGGAAACCCATCTGATCAGGGATTTAAAACCAAGCTTCTCAAGATTTTAGGGAGCTTTCTTGTCTTGTTTCTGGCTGGAAGAGGAAGGTTTACAAGACTCTGGGAAAGTGAAGTGACAAATTTTATAATAAAAAATTACTGCTTGTAAAAATACTGCTGCATTTTTAATATAGATTTGAGAGGACTCGTGTGCCCTCCCACACAGCCACCCACCCTCCGGCTGTGTGAGTGGATAACCCAAGCTCTTCTTTCTTCTGATTCTGGTGATTTGCTTATGCTCATTTATACTTTTCAAGGCTATCAAGAGTTAAAACTTTTTTTTTTTTTTTTTCCCCAAGGAAAGCTTTGACTTTTTCATAAATCAAGACCTGTTTGAGAGAACAGGTACTGCTTGCTGCTAAAGCTTTATGGACTGGAGCGCATGAAACTTTCCCACTTCTTTTCCTCTTCATTCTCTCACCTTTATGAATTACTCATCCTTTCCTTAAATACTCTCTAAATACTCAGAGATGCAAAGACACGTCTCCACAGCACAGAAATCCAGCCCTGTGTGCCTCACAACTCCCCTCCTTTTTCCAAACATATGTTTCATTAACCCAATGATGCAGAATTACCTGAGTGTAAAACTTCTGCCTGTCCTTAGATCATAACAACTGCACAAAACCACCTAAAAATAAGTAGCATTTCTAGAAAAGATACATGTTAATTTAAGATGTGAATCTATCACGTAGAAGTATTTATCTATATCTATAGGTATGTGCTGTTGAAGCCTAGATCAGATTAAGGCTTTTTTAATAATAAATATTTCATTTTCAAAGATGGCAATACAAATTTACATTAGAGAAGGTTTTCAGTTTGAACAGCACAAAAAACATTTAAGACTCCTAAATGTAACATCATTTTTATCTACAGGTCAAATCTGAAACTCCTTTTCTATATGAGTCTTTTTTTTTCCGGGGCCGAAAATGCACAAGAACTTTCCAAACTATAAATTTTAACAGCTTCAAACTGTTACAACTGGATTTTCAAACTGCAAAATGTTATTTCTCTAATAGCATTGCCTTAAGTGTCAAGTAGATCGACAGCCACATAAATAGTAGTATATTTGAAGTCACTGAAATCTAGGGGATCAATATATATTCCTGACACATCCAAAGTAACAGCTGTTGATAAAGCTGCTGGTGTGGTTTCAACAAGGCCACGCACTAGGTAGGCTGGGTAAGATGACAACTGGCAATACATACCCAAAGTGCAGATGCAACCTTTATAGAAAACAACCAAACTTGACAGTTTATGTTTTCAAATTAACAGCAGCATAAGGGGACAACTGGATTCCTCGAGAAATGTAATGGTTTTTAGCCAGGTTTCCTAAATGAAACAAGCATATAAAATTACTTTATACTCCAAATAATAAAGATATTCTAAAGATATTGAGGTAAGTTTAGCAATACTTGAAAGGGAAATAAACAGAAGCTGCAAGGTGTTCCTGTATTTTTCACAAATTAGTGGCTGAGGAAAAGGAAAAGACCAAACATTACTCACAAAGCCAGCCCCTACACTGATAAAAGACCCCAAAGAGAGCTGAGGACGATGAGTTGGGAAGGATTCCTTGTGTGAAGTCAAGATACTCAAGTGGCTGCCAAGAAGGAGCCCGTGTTTTCTGAGTGGGGACTGTGAGGACACAGGGTACAAATCAGTAGCAGAACTATTGCACTCTTCACAAAAACAAGTTACTTCAAGATTGAAGAGGATTTCTGTTGAAGAATTGAACGGAGTTCAGTCATTTTGGGGCTGTTTACTGATAAAAAGCAAACATAAATTTTAACTCAAATAGCAAATTTTCAAGCTTACAGAGTGACAGGAAAGAAATTTCTTAATGGCAGAAGATGTGTGCTGATGGCAGTACTAAGAAAGTGAGTGCCCAGGAAAATTGGGGCTCTGTGAAAATCTATTTTTTCTTCGATATTACACTAAACTTTTGATTGTCAGGAAAGGTTGAGTTTTATGCTTTTAATATGTACTCATAAAATATGTCTATTTCCATGCAGCAAAACAGTTAAATTCATAATAAGCTGGTTAAGTAGCACGATTTCATATTGGACTCAAGGCCTCCCTCACAAACAACCCACGAAGGTTCTCACTTCTGCCTTCACAATTCTCCCACTGAGGGGGAGTGAGTGGTGCTTGGGGCTTTGCTGCCTACTGGGATCAACCCACAGCCACCAGAAAGTCAGTATTTCTCAGTTTCTACCTCTTCACAAATATCACAAAGGGTCACAAATTATCTGGAGCTTCATATATAGAAACTTATTTCGACTTCCTGGCACACCCCTGTGCCAGCACATTGATAAGGATACAAAGGCATGAGTGAAGGACTATTCTTATCATGAACAAATTCAAAAGAAGCTCTGATGATGACAGCTATTGCTTTAACATCCAAGAGAAATAAGGAATTTAACTGGCCTCAGGTGGCAATCTTGTGTAATTTGAGTTGTTTTCTTATCAACCAAGTCAGACTTTTTTTGTTCTTGTTGGCAAGAAGAAAATGACTAACGTGATTCCTTCTTCCATACTTAGTGTAGGGTATATAAAACCATTTTCCATGGAAATATCTGCCAAGCTATGCTGCCATGAAGTCATCAGAACCCATTTGTTCTCCAAATGTTTTCAGGAACCACAGAGTTAAAAAGACAGTGGTCACATAAGAGCCCTGAAAAGCCACAGGGCAACACTCCCTCCCCTCACACAGGGAGAAGTTGAGCCAGCCTAGAAGTGAGGCCTGAAATAAGGAAAACAGAGACAAATGTCCGTGCCACAGACTTGTTACTGCCCCAAAATGATCAGCACTCAATATTCCCAGCACATGCTCTTCTCCTCAGTGGGTGTGATGGCATCCAAAATGTTTCACTTCAGTGCCTCAGTACCAACATATATGTGCTTTTGAACTCAGTATGCAGATGGTGCATTGTTCCTCCTACCTTTTTTCTTGGCTATTTTCCCCCTCAACAGATGCTTTGGGCAATATCAGCACTAGAGTGATAAGAAAAGGATCAGTGAGAACAAATGTCCCTGGCATCTCTCTGCAGAAGGATGACTCCGCCTCAGCACTGGTCAAGAGACACATCACACAGTAGGAAAAACAAAACAAAACAAACCCCCACCAAACAAATCAGAAAACCACAAGGCCCCTTCGCTCCCCTAAAACCCTCATTTCAACTGTGACCATAGATTTTGTGGGTTTGTGTATGGATTACTGTGCACTGAGGAATTAACCTTCTTTTTAAATAAGGAATATTGATTACTTACTTGTAGTAAGTACTTTTTACTATCTACTAATTCAATGCATTATTTTTAATTGGAGTGAAGACAGTAAAGATCTCTGTGTAATACTGTAATGTATGTGAAGATATTTCAGTATGCAGCTGAAATATAATAGCTACTGCATTTGTTTTAGAACCAATTTCTTGGGCAGTTTTTGCCCCCCATATATGTGTGAAAGATGAATGTAAAAATGAGCCATGGCATTTGGGACAGAGAGGCGTCAAGCAATCTTAAAGGAAAAGGTCAGTGTAACAAGAAGTTAATAAATGGATTTGGATCAATCAAAATACGAAGAAAATCAGTTTCTTCCTCCTTTTCTTAAATTAATAGAGAAATGAAAGGAACAATGTGGCTATCTACATGCATTTTTTTAAAATGTTTTTATCTTTATTTCTCTCATAATCTGCAATTTCATACTCACTAGACAGGTTAAGTCACCTACACACAGCAGAAAATCCAGTAGAAATGAAGCGTCAAGCACCATACTATGAACTTGAGGAGCTGTTAATAACCATTCAATAACCATGAGGGTTCATCTTATTGACTCATCCATCCTGTTTCAGAAACTCCTCAATACTTTTGGCACCTGAAACATCCCATTGCAATCCCACGGTTTAATTACACATTCTATGGAAAAACACACCCCTTTGTTTGGTTTTAATTTGTTAATCAAGAGTTGATTGGGTGTCAACAGCTCTTTTCACTGGTGAAAAAGTGAATAACTGGACCAGCATTTAAAATGCATTAGAGATCTCTCTCAAATGTTAGAATTCATGCCAACACGTTTCTCTCAATCCTAAAGAGATTCCTTCATCTCTTCACTGTAACCTTCAACTATTTGACACTTGATCAAATTTGAATGTTCCAGTTCAATTAATAAAGTAGGTGATGTGTTGATCCAGGAAAAAAGAGAGTGATGTACTTATTTCGAACTTCCATTTAAAAGATTATCTTACCAAATCTGATGGCATTATTGCTGAAAAAAATTAAAAATCTGCAGAAAATAAAGACCTGCATAGTAAGGAATGCCAACTCAGCATGGCCAAAGGATTCTGAGGAACAATCACCCACCCCTGCTATCTCCACATTACATTTTTTATACATTCCTTCTACACTACATACACAATTCTGTGCTTTTTATTAAGTTTTCTTTTTCCAGCTCAATCAAGTTACCCAAGCATGAATACTGAATAGTATCTAAGCTGTACAATTTAAAACAAAGTAAAATAGAGACAGTAGATCAATTCCAAAGCTCAAGAACTCATTACATCCAACCCAATTTTTGATGGAGCACAAATGGCACTGCTCCTGAATTCAGAACATTGCTTTGATGAATTATTTTCAACCCATGGTAAGTATAACTGCACACATTTCCCTTCAACTAGAAAGTTGTTACAATCACATTATAGCAGAAAAATATATTTCCCCTCTTTCTCTATAAACCAGGTTAATACATTTTTATTTGATCTGGTAAATTTTTTAAATTACTTTTTGGCAAGACCAATTCAGAATTTATGATCCTAATATACTGAAACTTTTCTGTAAAGACTGAACACAAATCCTAAACCTTAGGGGAAAAAAAAAACAAAACAAAACCAAACCACAATTTCTTTATGGAACCTTAGTTTTAGTGGCTTGTGCTATCAATCCTACTATAATTTAGCCCAAGATGGGTGTACAGCACACAGGCTGACAGGTGAAATATGCTCCCTATTTTGCTGTTCATATAACCATTAACAATAACTGCAATAGAGCACATGAATGATAACAACCAGTTACTCATCGAGCTGTAAAATCCAATATTCTTTACTGAGGTGAAGGGGGGGTAGGGGAATATATTAAAAAATTTGGGCCTCAACTAATAGTATGATATGTAGTATGTCAGCTTGGCAAACCATGTGCCCACAAGGTGTTTCCTTACTCTTTACCAATGAAAGGATCTTACTGGGGTAGCAACAACGACGTCATCAATAATAATAACAATAAAAACAACAGTAATAATAAAAAGGAGTGAAAAGAATCACTGGTTTAAGGTAAACAGGCTGACACTTTTCTATCTGAGAAGCCATGCTCTCTAAAAAAGTGAAAAAAACACACTCAACTTAAACCAGAGAAGTTTTTAGTTGGATTCCTACCAATTAACCAGCTTCTGATTTGATTTATACAAGTGCATTAAATGACAAAGAAACTCTTCCAAGAGCTGCATCAAAAACCTTGCGTTTTTCATTGCTTTGAAGGCAAATTGCAGGGGTGTAATGTTCAGTAAAACTGAAATGATAACCAGACTCCCAATCCAAATGGGATCACCACTGCATTCAAACAAGGAATGAGAGATCCCACAGCATTGCTGAAGTGCTTCAACTTTAGCACTGATACACTTAAAGGTGATCATCCAACACCTGAGGAACTACCAGGAATGTGTTTCATACATTTTGCAGGTTTAGGTTTAGACCAAACGCTAAAATTCTCTCATCAAATGTAAAGAGCAATATGTTTTAAAATAGATTTCAACTCAGGATTATAGAACATAGGGTGATGATTTAATAACTTCAGTCAGAGCAGCACGAAGCCTCCCAGGTCTCCTTGGCTCTAGCCATGTGTTTACCAAGTGAAAAACCTCTGGAAGAAAATCATTATATATGTTCTTCTAAAACAGAAAGAAAATTACTGTTATGTTTTGTCCTAGCTGAACAGAAACAAAAGAATTACAATAACATCTTCCACTAAAATAGGGCTGATGCTCTTGAAAACATGTACACTTAAACACAAGTATAATTAACTGCTTTTCAACACTCACTGAGGACTGAAAGGATCCTAAATAGCCTTCAAGTGGATAGAATTAAGTATATTTTCATCAAAATTGAAAAAATTATAAGGATTTATAAGCTAATTTGTTGGAAATTCTGATTTTTAGGAGAGTTATGGATGATTTAGCACAAAATTAGGAAAAGAGACTTGTTTTCGTCACTTTTATAAAGTCTTATTTTCCATTTTGTGTTTAAACATGATAATATTTTATATAAAGGTTGTCATTAAAAACATTTGAGTCACACAAGCTCTCTCTTCCACAATCTACTGTCTCATAAGAGAAGTGTTATAAATCCCAAAGTAAAAATAGCATCATAATTAAAGCAAAAGATCAAGTTGTTAGGATGAGTAATGTTAACTGAAGGAATCCTGAGAAAGGCAGTTGTTTCCCTTTGGAATTCCTGGAATTTTGTGGAACTGCAATCCTAACTTGTAAAAACCGTCCCAAAACTAACCCATAACAAAGAATTTTCAAGTAAATTAAGACCAGTTTTGTTTCCTTATTTCTGAAGCTTTAAATTCCCACCAACTATGAAGTGTCCCTTTTTGCTGCTTGTGAATTTTTCGCTGCTTGAACTGATTAAACGTGACTTCATCATTCCTTATAACATGTTCAAAATAACATCTAAAACTGTAGCTAATTTTACAATAAAAATACTGAAAACCATCACCACCATTTAGGCTGTAACTGCTCTCGCTGAGTTTAACGACATTAACGACGCAGCCAGAGAAATCCATCCTATAAAATTACATGATGATAACCAAACGATGATATTTAGTAAATTACACCAGATATGCTTCAACAACTAACATTTTTTTTCACTCATCAGGTTGGAAAAATCCATTTCTTGACATGTTGTAATGATACAGTAAAGCCAAATGTGAAGCTGATGTTCTAAATAAGCTTGAGGAAAGCAGAGCCAGTACAAGGTTTGCTGCCCAGCACTGGATGAACGCTGAGGTTCTGCAGCAGGGCTACTCCACAAAATACTGTCTGTGCTGGCCAGATCAGGCTGCAAACGCTTAAAAAGCAATTAATGAATAAAGGTTCAAAAAAACCCAGATATCAAAGTTATCAAAGACTCTGGAGGACTATAATCAGCCAGGAGATGAAGCACAGTGATCTCCTCTTGTCCTCAGACCTCCTGCAATGCTGAAGGAACGAAATAACAATAAAAAAGCACTTGCAAAATTAGCTCCCCAAATGTGTCTTTTGAAGGCTTCAGTTAACTGTACTTTACATAATTCCCATCTGGTATCCTCACAAGCAAAAATAAAAGTATTCTCAGCTATCACTCATGGCAACTACTTCATCAGCAACAAGAATTTTGAAGTGCAAGGGAACTCCACAAAAGAGTAGAGGGAGTTTCTGATCAGCAGGTTCATTTCTTAATATGTGAGACTTGTAACCATCATGTTTTGCAGAGTCTAAATTTGACCAGAAAATTATGATGGATAATTCATGCACGATTCTGTAACTATATAAAAATTTACTTTAATACATATAATATGTAAACCACCTATTTGAATAACAATACAGGGTAGAAGGAGGCAATCAGAGCAGCAGGGGTGATAATAGCTACCTGTATTTCAACAGAGGCAGAAATTCCAATATCCTGAATATGGAGCACACAGGGTACGTGACTGTGAGCCAAAAGCACAGATTGAGACAGTCCCCAGGACAGAACAAGGACAGACAGTGAAGGTTTCTGTAGCCCAACATCTAGAAACACCTTTCCAGTCTAACTTCTTATTGCTCCAGGTTCATAAAGCACATTCCATACGACTGAACTTGCAGAACAGACCCTCAAAATCCAAGTCGGGATTTCCGACAGCTGAAAAAAAAGCCTCAAAACCCGCATTTGAGCTCTTGAAACACCCAAATAATAATTAAAAAAAAAGGCAGCAATGTAAAAGCTCAGAGAGACACAAAGCAACCTTGCTCACCTCTGAAGCTGCTGCAGGATTTTTTGACAAGGTTTTTCAGGCCCACCTCCCCAAGCTGACATTTCAACCACTTTACCCGTGCTCTCAACTATGTGCTCTACAAAGCAATATTTCTTGTTCTAACCCCCGTGTTTCTGCACATTATTTTATGCCAAAAAAGGCTATTAGGTTTTCTACAAGATGAAACAACAACTCCTCATTCCAGAAGTAATAATAATCACAGTGACTACGAGCAGTAAGTCATCTTCCTTTGCTAGAGCAGTCACAATGTCTTTGTTAATGCTGTCTCACTGGGCTTGCTTTAAATCTTTAGCAAAGAAAAAAAAGCCTGAGTATATTTATCTTTCCTTTACTCTCATTTCTGATTTAGATGCCTAACAAAGTTTGCAATCCATGCTTGTAGGCACTGCACACTATAGCAATGAAAAATGATTTACTTTGTATAGTCATAACTTACTGTTTGAGCCCATTTTTTGTAGGTTCTTTTATTTTACTCACAAGTCAGCTTCAGGCTTATTAATGACCACAGAAAATACACTGAATAAAAAGCCATGAATATGACCTAAATATAAAAGTTTCAAGGAAAAAAGAAATTGGGAAAATGACAATCTACAACAGTTAAAAGGAGTATTTTCTGTATCTACTTTAGAATATGCCATATGTTTACATCCTCCCCTGAAATTTTAGTCATCATGAGACTGTGATGAAGCCTTAGTTAACTGCTGTTATATTTTTGCAACTACACACTTCAAAAGAGAAATGATTTGTTTACTTGAAACTAAGAAAAATATTTTCAACTCCACATCCAGCACTATCACACAGGTTCAAGCCTAGAGAGGTCAAGTAGACTTGAATGAAAGTTGTTCAGAAAAAAGGGATTTGGGCTGATTGAGAAAATTGGTACTTGGCAATTAGGGATGTTGCAAGCTATTAGTAATAACCCCACAAACATCATGAGCTGAGACAGAGGAGAACTGGGCACGTTCAGCTATGAGAACAGTTGTACCAGGGTGCAGATGGACCCTGATCTGGGCACCAGGCAGGAAAACAAATGCATATGCAGGGAATCTTGGACAATAACAGCAGAATTTCAAAGCTATGTTTTAACACAATGGAGTAAAAGGAGAAGGAACCAAGATAGTCTGGCTAATATTTTGACAGGGAAATTGTCAGCTGGGAGAAGGAGACAACAGAAAGACCTGTAGAGAAATTGTATAAGCTGGGATGCCTAAAAGCTTAAGATAGGCCAGGAGAGATGGGAAGACAGGCCTCCTGGCTTGAGAGTGATAACCTAAAATACAGCTGAAATGTTTCCATGTTCTTCAAAAGACATACCATAACACACTTTTTAATAAGAGAGGAATTCCAGCAATGTGTTACTTCCATCTTTACCTGCTGTCATGGGTGCACTAACCACCATGAACACAGAACAAGAGTCATTCCAAGTCCATGCTCTAAAGGCTTACAATTCAAATATCATCCTGAACAACTAAAAAGGCAAATAAAGGGAGTAAAAATGGACTCAACAATTAATAGTAATGAAAAAAAAAAGTCCCTTTCTTGGATGAGGTGAAGCTTCTCCACAGTCCTTGTTCAGCCTAAGAGTTCTTTTTTAACCTTTCCTGTTAACTTGATAGGAGGCAAAGCTCACAACAGAGGAGACAAACAGACGTGCAATTTATGGGGGAGAATGAAATGAGGCCACCTTTCCACAGCACACATTCCTGCAGGACACATTCCCAGGTGTGCAACTCCCAGCTGGATGGGGGCTGCAGCTCGCCATCCAAATGCAGGTCAGACAGGATCCGCTCACTTACAGACAGTGTGGCATATCCCAAATGTTCAGGAAGTGTGTTGAGAACCTGTAGTGCACATCAGATGTTCAAATATCTGAACAGCTGTGTGGCTTCACCCCTTCTGGATGTCCTGAGCTGAGCAAGGTGCATCCAGGGGTGCAGTTGTTTGATAACGCTGCTGCTTCAGTCAGCCGAGAGTAGAGCCAGGAGAGAGATTGGATAAACCTCTCTGGAATTCTAGAGAAACTCAGAAACACTTCAAAGCTTTCAGCAGAACTCTGGAAAGGAAAACTTCCAATGAGACAGGCTGTGGGTGAAAGAAGCTGAACCAAGATGACAAGGACACCCAGGGATCTGAGTGTAACTTGGAGGGTGATAAACGCTACAGCTCTGCAGCAGCACAGAGCCCCAGAGAGCACCTTTCTAGTGCTACAGAAAGTACAGCAGAACAAGGCAAGGAACTTAGTGCACCTGGAAGCTCTCCAGCTATTTTTGAGATCTCTCAGAAATCCAGGGTTGCTTCTGAACGCTGCAGATATGAATGTCAGCAAAAAAACTCATCTCCATCAGTCTTGGCATGACTGGTTGCTCTGCTCTGTCTGGATGGGACAATGCTCTCCCTTAAACAGCTTCTCTGGGGGCTGTTCATCACAACTGGAGGCAATAATTTCCTCCTTTGTTAAAATGCCCAGGCAAGAAAGGCTCCCCAGTCAGTAAAAGGTGTATATAATCCACACCCAACATAATTCAACACACAGTGCCTCACTCCAGCTGAGCTTCAAGCCAGAGGCACACATTGTAAATCTTCTAGAGGACAAAAAATTCAGGGAGAAAATAACTCAGAGCAGCTTTGTGACTGAAATTACCCTTACATATGGAAAATAGCCCAACAGTAGAGCGCTAAATTAGTTGTAATTTGAAATATTATATGAGTAATACCTCTGAGGTCTTTTATTTCGAGAAGAAACACATCGGAAAATTTTAGTATGCATAGTTTCAACAAACCTCAGTATGGTGTATTAAAAATGCACAGTAAAAGCTAAAAATTCAGTTCATACAGAACACTCACCACAGAGTTTGAATTTGGGAATATATGGCCACAGCAAGGCATATCAAAGGCATGATTCCAGCAACCCATCTCTGTCTTCAAAAATACTCCCTTGTTTTTTTCAGTTATGCCTTAATATTTTTGCAGCAAAACCAACAGCTGCTTTTGCTTACTCACATGAGAAGTAGTTTCCTAAAAATAATGACACTTAAACCCAAAAGACATAACTGTTTCATAACTTGTGCTTGAAATCATTAATATTTAAATGTGAGCAGAGAATGCCAAGATAAGAACAGCAAATTGAACTAGAAATCGATGCGTCACACACTCTAAAAAATAATAATGTTGGATTTGTAGAGCAATGAAAATACAGAGGAAACACCATCAAAAGCTGGATGTTTACCTACTCTTCTGTTTATAATTCCTGTGACTCACCACATCCCCAAATGGGCAGTAAGTTGTGCTTATTGTACCTCACTGATCTCCCCCTCCGCTTAGCCATAAATGATATAATATGATACAAGTGCATCTTGCTACCTGTAGACTTGAAGATTTAGATCAGCAGATTTCTCTCAGACGTATTTTCTAGCTACAGTTACAATTGTGGGGGGAAAAAAACTGCCTTGGAAGGTACTTGGATGTAAATATTATAAGATATGAAAAGAAGTTGTCCTTAGCAAAGGGGCTCCAGAGAGCACATCATGTAGAAGGGACAAGAACTGCTCTTACCACCTGGGGGACACACAGGTTTTGAAATCTAATTGAGAATTTTTAGAGAATAGGATAGAAATAATTCCATTCATATTTAACTCTAAGCGAAAAATATTTAAAGTTCTAAAAAAAGACATTGCACCACTGAAGGTGAATAAAACTCACATATATATTCACTAAGCACAAATGATAAAATTTGCAAGACATTGCTCAAATTTCCCTGCTAAAACTAATTTATTTCTCTACACAACATAATTAATACATTGTCTTATTTAAACAGTGAAGTGAAAGAAAAAGTGACATTTCATGAATTATTTTTTGATTCCAATGGTTAATAAAATCTTCTCATAAAAGTACAGTGTGATTCAGCATGTTATTATACAATGAAAATATGCAAATACAAACCAGACATAACCTCTAAGACAATCATATGTAAAAAATCTGATTAAGTATTTATCTACAAACATAGCTAAGTTTTTGTACACTGAATTAGCCCCCAAACTTAGTTAAGTTTATACATGTATTATCTTCTTTTTCTCATCAGAATAAAGGAGTAAGAAATATTGATAGGCCATAAGATAGAGCCTTTCTCTAGGAAAGCAAGTAAAAAACAGGGATTCAAAACAAGTTTAAAACAAGAAAATAACGGAATACAAATTTAGTTTGTTGATACAATTATGGATATTATGAGCCCTTGTTAGTATGATAAGACAGTTAACATTTTTCACTGTTCCAAATTATTGAAAGGCTGAGTCTAATTTTTTCTACTTCACGTCTCATTAAAGACAATGTTCTCAGTCCTTTAGTAGCCCAATAAAATATTTACATATCTTCTCATTAGCAAGAAGATGAGTATAAAAAGGTACCTGCCAGAATACTAATCTGAACACATCCCATTCCAATGACATCTTTCCTGGCAGAGAATAACCTTCGGGACCAACAAAGCCGTGTCTGCCAAAGCCAGGCAGAGATGTCAGAGCCTGTCCCAAAGCCATCACTTCCTACCAAAAGTCAGCCTTTTCCCTTGGCACATGAAGATCCCAAAGTGTGTGACTGCTCAGAGCAAAAGCAGATTAAGTCAAACAGACCAAATGTACTCTTATTCCAAAATAACAAATATCAGCTATACGCTTAATGAAGACAAGTGATTGGAGTTTCCTTTCTTTACCCCAATTTTAGAGTGTATGTGCATTCTAAAAGGTCTAAAATTTTGCTTTAGGAACTATCCCAATTTTCAAAATGAAATGCAAAAGCAACATTAATTAGAGAAAAGCAGAATCTGCTGCAGTTTGCTGTTTGTTTTGCCAGGAAACCTTTCAGAATGGAGTTCTCACTTCTTAATCATTGCAGAGCTTCATCAGTTTTACTTTTCTGCAGAAAAAATACTGATCATTTAAAACCAGAGAGAAGATTTTCTAGTGATTGTTTTTGCACTGTGATTCACTCAAACTATTTTATTTATTGTAAGAACTACTCTAGAGACAAATATCCAACATTCTGTGTAAGGCTTGACTAGGATTTTTCCCATGGCTTTCGGGTGGGTGATACCCAGTTTCACTTTCAAAACACTTCACAGAAAGTGCTGTTTTCACTGGACTATTGCCAAGAAAGGCTTCTCAGAGCCAGAAACGTGTTTCTGATCAAAGCTGAAAGGACAACACCCTGAGAGGAGGAGGAGATACTTCCATCAGGACAAAAAACAGTGACTTCACTAGAAAACTTTTCTGAGATTCTAAAGAATGAGTCTCAAATTCTTACTGTACCTGATTCATACACTTCAGTTTTCTGTTTCAAAAATAAATATCATATACTTAGGCTGGATTTCTGTGGTGACATTAGTTTTTTTGTGTTAATTTTCATTTAGAAAAATATTTTAAAAGGTTTCCTTGAAGCAGTATAATAAAAATATGTAGGTTTAAAGTGGATGAGAATGTTATTTACAGTCATGTTTAACTCAGGAGGTTTAATGTAAATACTAAAGAAAAATATTCTACAGCCAAAAGGAAATTAATTTAATTGTAATAACACTTTTAATGCAGAAGATCAGTCACAGAGGCAGCCAAAGTCAGAGGAACAGGAATGTAATTGGATAACCTAGAGCTGAACGCTGGGTTTTGCTCATTTGCCGAGCACTCCTGTTTACATTTATAACGCAAGGAAAAGAAATAAATGATTTACAAATTGCCAAAAGCCCTGGAAAGTAATACATGTTGGTAAGGGAGCCAAAATGGTGAGCAAAGCCAAGTCCCAGGAACAGCTCAAGCCCATATCTAACCCTGACACATAACGATGCCATCCCTGCAGGAACACGGCTGAGGAGGGGAAAAAAACATGAATAAAGCCAAAGAACCTCCTTCACACCACAGATGTCCTGAAACAATTAACAGGTCACTATCTGGTTAGTTAAGGAATGATCAGCCCTAATCCCAAGCCTTTCACCAGCAGCCAAACACTGGCTCAAATCAGAGTGTGATTCATATGTCGCCAACTTCATTAGCTCCTGCTCATCTGAGTCCACCATGGAGAGCAACAATCCTGCCTCTAATCCCATCAAGGGGATTTTTTTTTTAAAAATTCCATCTCTCACCGACTCAGATAGAGGAATCAAATCCTGAATAATACATTCAATGAGTTACTTAATTAGCTGGGTGAAGGTGAAACGGAAACAGCTGAGTCAAATAATGAGATGTCAAGCACAGCAGCTCAGACGAAGGAAGGATTTGAAAGCATTCTTCCTGACAGAAGGAAAAACACAGGGCTTTCCCCGACACAGAATACTTAGGGATGTAATCTTACCATTCCAGTCCCTCCAAAAATATCAGCTGGGGGCAAAATAGCACAAGTGAACTGACAAGAACAAGGAGGGCAGAAATCATTCACATTACAACAAGCATCATTAAATAAGTCTTAGTGAACTACCAAGTTGCCACTGGTTTAAAACAAAGCAAAGCAATAAAAACCCACAAACAAAACCACATGTTTAAAACCACTGGTTTAAAACAAAGCAAAGCAATAAAACCCCCAAACAAAACATTTTCTAGAAAAGGGAAGCAGAGAATGCAAAACTTTTTTAATAGTAGGATGAGGATCAACCAAGTAGATTTATTCTCATTTAAGAAGAGGTTTTTTTCTCCCATATATCAAATATCTGACCAAAAATTTCACTATCTATTAATTAAGTCTATTTAACTCTCCCTATTGCTTTCCATAGTCAGAGCAGATCTGTTTTTCTGCCCTTAGCATTAGTTGAGGACTCTTGTAATCAGACACTATTTATTGCAGTCAAAACTAGCTAATGAATCCTTCCTTTATTTCTGTGTTTGGACAAATGGCTGGATTTATCCCTGCCCTGCAGTCCCTAAGTGATGATTTTGCCAGTATAAAGGAGCATAACATCACCTTTTAGCCCATGGGAGTTTTCACAGGATTCTGCCAGAGACCACTGGATAATAGCAGATATTCAAAACACTTCTTTCCAATGGAGCTGAACAGAAAGTCTGTACTTATTCAGAAAAATAATATTTATTATTTAGAGAAATAATTAAAAAATAACAAAATAAATAAGAAAAACTGTCAGTTTTTACAAAATCGTGAGTTGCAACTCAAAATAAACACCTGGTTAGATCTCAAATCCCAAATGGATACCTGTAAGATAAATAGAAAGTGTTTGTCTCCTGACTTTAACTACTCCTCAACAGAAAATGGAGCTATGTAATAATTGTTATATTTTGAATTTCCACAAAACCCATTGGATCCAACCAATATTGGCATATCCCTGCACTCCACTGTACAAATAGCAGTGCCTGCCTATCAGTCATCCTTGCCAAAAAAATCTTTACAGTGAAAAAAGTAAAAGTGAAAAAAAACAGAGGTGTAAACAGAAGGGAGTGTGTGACATAAAATGTGGGATTCATCAAATGCATGCAAGTCAGAAGTCACTAATCAGTTACTTAAAAAATCCAAAACAAACAGTAGTAGTAGTATATGTATCTATATATAATGTAGATCTAGATAATATGTATTTATAATATATATCTTGCTGATCTGAACACTCAACTACAACTGACAAGCTCTACAACAACGTTATTAAGCCATAGTAAGTAACAATCCTCTGGGTACCAGCTCCCCTACCAACAGTTAACAGACTGTTTTCTGCAATAACTTCACAAATCCCATCTTTGGGGACTTTGTTCAGTCTGATTCTCCCACTCTGCACCCACACACTGATCTCACTTTCAAAAATATACTAAATTTGCCTTTTTTTTTTTTTTATGCTCCCTTTAAGGTGCATCAGAAATATTAAAATATCTTTATCCTGAAAAGCTTAATGTATCTATTCCATTGCAAAACAGTCCATCAGCTCTTCATATTGCAGGACTAAGAGGAGTAGGTTATGGGACCAGAAGTCTTTTAAAGTATATTGATCCCCCCTATGACAGGAGAGCCTTTTTCTAGTCGCAAGTACTTTCAGAAAAGAAACAAATTAATTTACACAATTTATGTGCATTATTTACCTCGCAGCCACAGAATGATTCATCCTGTACAAATAGCAAATACAAATGTAAACCTAATCGTTTTACCTTCCAAAGTATAAGGACAGAAGGACAGTTTTAAGAGTTTAGTAAAATGTGGATTTAATTTTTTTTTCTTTCTCGGTGATGTGTTATTTCTGCTATAATTTTTAGACCTTTTCCATTTACTTCCAAATCTTAAATCACTAAAAATCCCAGAAACAGTCATCTTAAAAATTCAAACACATTGTGCTTCGCAGCTGCATTTCTTTTTCTCTCACATTAATATTGGATATCTAGAAATGTCTAAAACCCCAAAGTGTTGCCTTACCAGCTGTGCCTTTAATGAGCTATGCAGTTGATATATGCTGCAGTATGTAATGCAGTATTGCTTTGGAGAGTCTCAGTGGCTATATCCTTAGGATTTCCAGATGCCAGGGCAAATGCCACGAATCTTGAAATTTCAAACATATGGTACAAACCTTTAGGAAAAAAAAATTATGCAGAGTTGCAAAAAAAAAAAAGTAAAAAAAAAAAAAGAAAAAAAGTAAGTTACTGCCAAGAGCAGTAACACTGACAGACACTGAGCACGAGAATTCAGATTGTAGCCTCACCCTAAACGGCCACATAATTTTATTAGTAAAAGTAAGGACTATTTTACAGGAAGTACTGCACAGTGCTGAATTTGAGGGGTTGTTTTTTGA
This sequence comes from Neopelma chrysocephalum, assembly GCF_003984885.1. Lineage (NCBI taxonomy): Eukaryota > Metazoa > Chordata > Aves > Passeriformes > Pipridae > Neopelma > Neopelma chrysocephalum. The sequence continues at coordinate 2,113,573 of NW_020897723.1, forward strand.
TCCTTAAAAACAAGACCATTCCCAGCTGCGGTGCTCAGCTGGATAAAAGAGACCTGTACAATGCCACCCTTCCCTCTCCTGCAGTCACAGTAAGAATAAAAAGTTGTGTTTCTTAATTCCTGAGGTAAAGCTCTGTAAAAACACCATCACATATGCAAAGTCAAAAAGTGATGTAGTGAATGCTGTAAAAGTATTCCATACTGCAGCCTTTAGACTTAAAATAAATGACTTTTGATTAGACTCATAAATTAGTGAACATGTGGCTCCACCAGTTGTCGGGAGTTATCAGATAACACAAACTTTACATGGAACCAGAACTAATTCCTGCACTGTGTTACTGCAGCAAAGGCTGCAACAACAATGGCAGACATATCATGAAATGGGCAAACGTAGAAACATAATTAAATTAACTGATAATCATCTCTCTTCTTCTATCCAGACTCTAATTTAATGCACTTGCAAATGTAATGAGGTTCACTGAATTGAAAAATACTGTGGAAATAACAGAAACAAGATTAAATTAATTGCAAGACATACTGATAAGAAAGCTCGCTTCAAATTATGTGAAGCACATTTCTGAAAGCCATTGAAAGGCCGGTCACATATCATGCACCTTGATGACAAATAACACATTTTAAATGATATTTTACCAACTGGAATATCCACTGTGTTTCCTATAAACATATGCTAATTGGCTGGTGCTCTCTCATCTTCAGGTAAATAAACATGTGAAAAACACTTGGACAGTAAAAAAATTAAAACCTGGCCAACAACCAAAATGACTTCTACTCCAATCATTTCCAGGTAATTCACACTCTAAAATTTAAGATTAAGACATACTAAATGCATTTATACCTTGCAGCATCCTGGCTGAAAAATTACGGGTTTTTTTTCCCTAAGAAACCACAGTTTAAATTTCCACAAGCAGGAATAATAAAGCATTCATTTTGAATACAAAATAACTAACTCTCAATTCTGCCTGGAAGTTTCCTCGACAATGCAATATCTCTGAAGCACAGGGTCAAACACACAGCAACCATTCTGAATGATTTTTATGGAATTTTTTCTTAAAGAACTGAAGTGACAGGAATTCCACCATCTCTCTACATACCCTTTCCTAATACTTAACTGTATTTGATGCTTTAATTTAAGAAACAAGGAAATCCTCATATAAAAATACATTAGACATTTAACATCATTTATCTGAAAGGAAACATTGCATGTGCCAGCAGACTAAAACTTCAAACACTAGTGGGAGCTACAAGACATCCAAAGGATTTTTAGTAGAATCATATCAAGTAATTCCCATTTTGTATTTCCTTATACCAAGATTAACAACAAAGGATTTGCATTAGCACACAGTGACAGGCCACTTAAGCTCACATTCCCCCGACACTCCTGACAGCATTGTACTGCAAAGGGCAAACAGAGGGCTTCAATCAGAGCTTCTTGTTTTAACATTGAAAAGCAGACAATAGGTAGTTGAAGTTGGATTTCTGGGCAGCAAAACACTGCAGTGACAAGAGTAATACAAAAATCACAGCTAAGCTGAGACAGTCCCTGAGCTGGAGAGCAAAGAATGGAGAGAAATGTCGAGAAACAGTGTATTAAATCACAGGGCAGCATCCTTTAACATCAGGGCACTCTGGCCCTAACCCAGCAAAAGGTGGAGCAGACACTCTGAAGAAGGTGAGAATCCCACTAATGTCAGCTCAGTCCACGAAAGGGAAGCCAAGCAATGAAAAAGCTCAAAAGGCAGAAAATCCTAATGGCACAAAACTTCCTTCACGTTCTTGTTCTTGCAAAGGCCTTTGTGGAAAATCACACAAATGATGCTGAGTCATTTTTCCCACAGGCTGGATTCATCTGACCTGGCTTTAAGTGTCTGCAAGTGAGTTCTGCCAGCCAGGCTGGGCATCCTCCCCTGCTGACTGGGACAGGATCCTTCTCCATGGAGATTATGAAGACAGGAACTTGAACAGCTAGAGAACACCACATTTGAACTTAACTCTCATCCTGTCTGTACTGTAATTATCCCTTTCCAACATTGTGCCTTTTAGATATTTTACTAAGTATTTATAGAGAGTTCTATCCCATTGTTCTAGTTTCCCTATTTTTATAACCAATTAGTTATGAACTTTAATAAATACCACTCTCAGGGCTTCCTGTAGTAAAATTGGTCATTATTCACTAAATATTCCAGTCATAAGGAAGAGAAATTGTGAAATTAAAGGTGTATGGATATACTTGGAGAGAATTCCAGAAGAGTTTATGTAGTTTTGACTAATGCTTTAAAAGGGAAACTCACTGTTTATACTGCATATATGTCTTGTTACTTATAAAAAGCAAGGATTATACTGGTGACAGGTGGTTTGTCAAGGTGGCCTTATATGATTTGATTTTCTATTTTCAACAGGCCTTCAGTATAACTGTAGTTCCAAAAAGATCTGGTCCTAAGATCCATTAAAAACTGGCAATAGAGTAGGAATTGGTGTTAATTAGTCTGGGCCTTCTCCCAGATCTCTACCAATTAAACAAGTGTTTAGTGCTATTAAGCTTACGTGTTATAAATCTTTATCTGCATAACAGTATTAAAAAATGGAAGCAAAGGAAAGTAGAAGAGGAAGGAAAAAGTAAAAAAAAAAAAAAATAAAAATTTATACAGATGAAATGTTAAAAAAGGAAAGGAATATCACCTGTTTCTTTTTCTTCCTCTCTAAGCTTACCTGCCCAAGAAAGCATTTTAAAACTCATAATTCTGTCTGAGATGAATATTGTGAGGTTTTGGGATTCAAATAAATTTTACATGTCACGTAAGAGGGCAGACAAAACTGATTTCTCAAAGGGTGATTTCCCTACACAGTCCCATATATTAGTCATATCATTGGTAACAGAAGATAGCAAATCCAGGAATAAAAAAAAAAAAAGGGAAAGAAAAACAAACAAAAAACCAAACAAACAAAAAACCCCAAACAAACAAACAAACAAAAGCTTTCTAATCTACTTCAAGGTTAAAATACAATTTGGAAACTTGTCTGAGAAACAGGATTCTAATCCTGGGAACTGAAATGAAACACTAAACACAGAAGAGTTTTACATTCAGCAAGTCAGTTGTCTGAACAGAGCATGTGCTTTGAAGTGCTGGCTCAGATCACTGACCCATCCAGCTCAGTGTCTCATCTCTCCCTGTGGTCATAGCAGATGCTTCAAAGCCAGACAGAAACAAATGGCCTCTGTTCCCCACACCTATTTTTTTTCTGCAAATCAGTTATGAAAACCTACTGCTGAGATAAAATGTTTATTTACAGGAACTTAAATATCTATCCAAATGTTTACAGGAAAAGTCAATCATAATGTATTTCTGAGTAGAAGTGGTCACAGCACCACTCTGTGACAGAGTTCTAGGAGTGTTTGGATGCTCCTCTGGGGCACGTGGTGTCACTCTTGGGGATGTGCCTGTGCAGGGCTAAGGGTTGGATTCCATGAGCCTTGTGGTTCCCTTCCAACTCAGAGTATTCCCTGATTCTGTGAACTCCACCAGTACATCCAAAACTAGAGATTCCACAGCCTTGCCCTGGGGTTTATGGAATTCCTCTGTCAATAATTTTTTCCTCATATCTGAAAACAATTTGTGTCTGTTACCCTTCAATCCTTTTACTGTGCCCTTCCATGGTGCCTGGCTCCATCTTTTGTGCACTCTTAGCTAGCTAATAAAGAACCAGCTTAGTCCTTTAAATAAATAAATTCAGTTCTACCTGCATCTCTCAACGCTTCATGTGCCTTACTTGGGAGCAAGTATAAAACAAGACACAGCATTAAGCCCTCAGCCAACTCCCTGGCAAATTCAGGAACTGCACAAGGAGAATATAAAACCAGGTCATGCTCTTCCACTCTGGGACAGCCATTGGAATCTGAGTATTTTTTCCATTTTGCAGGAAAGGTAATCAGTCAGAAACAGGAAGCTTTGATAAAGATGACAGATGCATCTCATGACCAGGAGAGCAGTGGCAGAGGCAGCAGGGATGGAAGGTGACAAATTGCATTATGGTAACAGAGGCTCTCACAAGCTTGGATTAGTCTTCACTGGCTTCTCTGCCAGATATATCATGGCCAGAACTGGTCAGAGGGTAAATTTGTATGAGAACAGGAAATAATTGCCTAACAATAACAACATAATGGTCACCTCAGCTTTTAAAGATGATGAAACATCCCTATCCAGCTGGAGAGAGGATAATTTTTGGCTAACGTTCAGGAAGCAAATGTTGGTTGTGCTGGACCAGCAGAGAGGATGAACAGCCAATCTAATCACTGGCAGCTCTTTTTCTCAGGCATCCACTAAAGGGACATTTTGCACATGACATATATTTGATAAACCAGAGGTGAAAATGCAAGACAGGAATTTGCTAAAGCAATAGGGAAAAACTGTGAGTTTTGCATGCTCATATTTAGTAAGTGTGGGAAAATAACAGCAGAACGGGGAGGAGGATTGCAAACACAGTCAGGTGACCTGCAGCTGGGGTGTAGGAAAACACATATATCATATTAATCATTGCTTAGTCTTGAGTGCTTCACAAGTAGAATATCTGTGTTTAGGTAACACAGGCCTGTGACAGACCTGGAGGAACTCTACTGAACCTGCTGCAGATTCCTGCCCTGCTGTGGAAAGATCAAAGCAGAGCAGGAAACTCCACCAGTGTGGATCAAACAGCAGGTTCAGTGATCCCCCAGCGAGGACTGGGCTCCATGGCATCCTCATTCCCACCTGTGCCTCTGGCCTGGTGCTGCTTTGGGAATCTCCTGGTCTGTGAGGTAGTAAAACAGTTCATCCCTGGTTTTGGGGTTGTGTCAGCTCACACATCAAGTGATAAAATACCTCCTCCTGCCAAAGCTCTTGTTTCAGTGCAGGAAGACAGAAGGACCTCAACAGGACATGGGAACAAACCTGCAGCTCATCCCCAAACAGATGAAAACAAATGGAGAAGGGATGACATCGGTGACATCGCAAGTTACATCAAGACAGTTTCAAATAATGTCAAGTACTTAATTTGCAGCCCAAGAAAATCATGTTCCTTACATTTTTTATTTTACTTTTTTTAATTACATCTAATTCCTGAAATACCTGTACCAACAGAAACATGGACTTTAGGAATTCTGTGTCCTCCTGTAGCAAACATAGCCTGGAGTCTGCCTAAAAAAACTCCTGTAACTCATCAGCTCATACATAAGTATGCACATGCACATCTGTAAAGCACAAGATTTTAACAAGTATTGAGATGGCCAACTACTGGAATGTCTGGGTATGATGACAGCTTTGACCTCTGAACAGATGTCCTATAGGAAGGTGATATTTGTCAGAATCCAAATTATTGAGCTGGACATATGGCTATTTGAGCAACATTTAATTATTTTCAAGATCAGAAAGTAATACTGGATGTCTAATCGTTCCTCTGAGATTCAATTTTTCAAGCTACTGAATTTATATATATCTGCTGAATTTGTGAAACTACAAAATAAAAAAAAAAATAATGGCATTAATGGAAGTATCTTTTTGACACAATCACCTTCCTTTACCAATCCAGCTGACTTACAATTACAGAGAGAAACACACAGTGAATGAACACTGCAGTATCTGTCATATTTGAGTGCAAAACTCACCTTTAGACACAATTGTATAGATGAATTCATAAAATATATACCTGAAAATAGGTACAGTGACATAAAGAGTTTGGTTAAACTAAAAAAGCAAACTTTAAACTTAAAACATCACTCTATAAAGACAAGACAAGCAAAACTATAATTTTTGTAAAAAACCACAAAAATTCACAGATACAAACAACTGAGAATTTGGTATTTTTAAAAATTTTCTATACTGATTTCCTTGCAAAAGTTATCAGTGTCTTGGTATAATTTAAAAAAAAATGAGCTAAGTGGCAGGTGTTTTGAAGGGTCAGGGCAAAAAAAGATTGTTTTGCTGTCTGTTTCTCATGAACATTGCAATTCAGTATACATTGCCTTTTCTGAGTTCATAAGCATGTATACACACATATTTGTATATGTGTGTGGGTACACACATAATGTCATAGATATCCAGAGGAAATTACTAGAATATGAAAAAAAAAAATACAGAGACAAATGCAGTTATAATGGACAGAAAAAGGAGCCTAAGTACCTAAGTTGGTAGGTCAAAAAATTGTATTGACAAAAAACTCAAATTACTGATTCAGTCAAGAGGAAGGAACGAGCAGGAAGCAACCTGGGTGTATTACAACAGGGAAATACAAAGTGGAAACTAGGGGGTGTTATAAAAAGCATAGGCATATATGACAAATTTATTCAAAAAGCAATCTGTCAAGAGCTTTCAAACACAACAGCACCTCCTCTTTTTCAGAGAATCCCTGAACCATGAATCTCTGACAGCCAGGACCAAATTCTAAGAAAAAATTCCCTACGTACGACCTGTTCCACTCTTCCAGAGCTGATGAGCAAACACAGCACGTGGGAAAGAGGCCTTTAAATGACCAATAAAATAATGCAACCAAGATCCTCCACTCACGTGAGTCCACGTGAAGAATTCTTTGGGAACTGATAGGTTGAACTCAAAAAGGCCTTCAGAGGAAAATAAAGCCCAGAAGTGCTCTCCTGGGAGATAATCTTTGCACCACTCCTGGTTCTGTTCAGACTCAGGGAATACATCCAGCACTGCCCACAGGGCACAGATAGATAGATAGATAGACAGACAGATAGACAGACAGACAGACAGACAGATAGACAGATAGATGCTGCCAGAGCAGCAGCTGCTGGGACCTGCTTTGGGATCTCTGGTCTCTTCCAAGTCACAGAACCACTTTACTTTCAAGTCAGGGAGTCCAACGCACAGCTCAACGGAGAAGCAGAAAGACAAGGACAGCTGAAAAGGTCACTGCAATAATTTAAACTTACACCCCTACAGAGCGACCTTCCTTCTCTATTTCTTGAAACAACGTGCACTTTTGGTGTGAATAGTGATGAAACTACAGAAAAGAACTTCAGCTCATCAGCCTGTGCAGATTGAGGGGAGCCAGTGGAGCTGCACGTTGACAGCTTGAGCCCTTCCCAGGGGCAGCAGGGCTTCAGGAGCTGCTCCAGTGTGGGCTCTCCACAAGCCACAGGTCCTTGAGGGCTCTGCTCCAGCATGGAGTCCTGCATGGGTTTCCATCTGAATCCCTGTTCCACAGCTCCAGGGACTCTAGATCCCTGTACAACTTAAAAAAAAAATCCTTTGGACAGATAACAGCATGTGCCCCTACAGAAAATGCAGTTGGAGTATCACAGCTACCAAAAGAGAAAGAAAACCCTTCTGCCAGCAGTGGGACCCAGCACTGCCATAAAACAACTGGAGATCCTGCTGAAACCCAAGGATCCTTTAGGAATTACTCAACAAGTCTGAATGGTCAAAATCCTATTGAGGTACTCAGCAGAGCACCTGCTGACCAAGGGAATATTGCTTATGGTATTTTCTTCTATGCTTGTTATCAGTTAATCTCAAAATTCCAGCAATGGCCTCCATCTCCTTCATCTTGAAAGGAAGGTAAAGCCCACCTTAATTACCTCTATCTAAATTACCTCTTCCACTCTGTATAATATTCCTGTGGATTGTTATGGAAAAGATGTAAGTGCTGGAAGGCAGATGAACAAATATATTGTAATCACAGTAGGATGAGAGGTATACTGAGTCCAAATATCTGTGGAATCCTCAGGGTTACCCAACACATTTAAGAATGTACTATAACTGCAAGCCCACATAATGTGCCTATTTATAAAGTTAAGTTCTCTCCTTGATTAAGTTAAAAGGAGCTGATGTGGCTGATTTCTCTGTGTGCAACCTCAATTTAAGTCAAATCTGCTGGTTTATATGGTTCTCTGTATTCTTTCTTTTGTCATATAAAGTATATTTTAAACAACAACAACAAAAAAAAAAAAGCAAGACAAACCAAAGAAACAAACCCAAAGCAACATCCAAACACACAGTTGATTTAGGGTTTAAAATTCTACCTTTTAAAAAAACCCTCAGCATTTGCATTCTGACAAGCAATAAAATGCTAGTAATCAGAATCTTGCTAGGACACATGAAGCATGTAAATCACAGTCAATTATAGCTCAGAAGTTTTCAAGTATTTATTCAGTATTTGTAAGCAGGCAATTATTGTCACTTCCCTGTATCCAAAATAGCTCTTTTCTAAAACTCCTTTTCCTTATTACTTCATTGTGAGCTCTTCTGTGTATGCAGCACCTCAGCTGAGTTCCTGAATTATTACTAATCAAACAAATCATCTCTCTCCATGAACAAAAAGTACATTTCCTCTGATGGAGATTGCTGTTTCATTAGTTTGGCTTTCTTGTATACAATGTGTAATCACCCACGTTCTCTCACTGTGTGACCCATTGTCAAAATGGGGAATTTAAGCCTTGTAATTGTCTGGGATTGTAGAAGCAGCTCTGGTTCAGATATTCAGGTTTGTCTTATTAGTCTCACTCATACTGATTTTCCAAGAACTGATGACATATTTGTAAGCAATATTAAATGTCCTTCTCATCAAATTACAATGTGCAGTCATTACTATTTCTTGTCATCTATCATACCTATCAAATCTCAAATGATAGAAATTCACTGATCTATCAAATCCAGCATCTAATTAAGACAATGAAGGGGTTTGAGAGAATGCTTTCTACATCTTTCAGAAAATATTAATGCATTGCACTGAGGGCCAAGCAAAACAAGACTTTAAAGAGACAAATGAGAAATTCTAAACCCCTCATATAGCACGACAGAAAACAAACAATAAAAAATATCATCTGCCATGCCCAGGAAAAAGAAACTGCTAACTGGGATGGGATTACTTTTAAAACTTGTAAGACTGATGCCTTCCATACACTTGCTGATACAGCCTTAAAAGCTGTGATACATCACAACAAGCAGCATGGAGCTGGAGTTAAAATGTTTTGGGTTTCTTTTTTTCTTATATGTTGGGTTTGATTTTCTAGTGCCTGGAGATGCATATAAAGGCCACATGTGTTAAGGTGTTAAAATGAAGTCATTGTTTTTAAACCTTATACTCACAGCCTAAACTTATCTAATTTTTTATTTTAAAACTAAAAAAAAATGCAAATATCCATTTTTAAAAGCTTTTAAGGATCAATAAATTATCAAAAGAAGATGAAAACAAGTAATGTAAGAGTTTGCCTTGTTTCATCATATTATCCATAAAAAAAGCACAAGTGGATTGAAGACAACTTGTAACATAACCCACATTTTTAGATTAGACCTTTGCTATGATAATATTCTCCATTAGAACTATAATTCTATTGCATTTGACTGAAAACAGCCCAGGCTCATGTCAGCACATGCAGCAGATTCTTCTCTACAGAGACTGATGGTAGGTATACATTCAAAATATATTGCAAATTATATTTGAGACGTGGGAATCTTGTGAAGCACCTGTTAAGGCCAGGAATTCAAATCTGCTCTGTGGTTGAAGGAAAAATTTAGTCTTTTTGCACCTTTGAAGTAATGTTTTCTAAGAAATTAATACATTTCTAAGAAATTAAATGACTCAAAAAGAAAATAATGTGCAGTAACAAAGCAGATACCGATTTTTTACTTCTAATCTCATCAGGACCATCCTCAAACCCTAATTTAACCACAGCTAGGCCAGTCTCCAGAACAGACACTCCTGGAGTTTGCTTCACCAGCAAAAACTTGTTTTTGCAAAACATGTTTTCTGAATTAACTTTCCCCTCCTCAGTTTTTGAATATTCTGGTTGTCCATAACTTATTGCCTCAATAATTCATCACATTGCTTTCAATCCCATGAAACAGAATTTAAACCTTCTCACCTGATGCAACACATACAACTGCCCTAGGATTAAACAACCAAATGTGTAGGTAGTACTTTCATTCCTGTTGCAATAAAAGTCTGTATAAAATGGAATAAACTAACTCTAGAAAAAGAATTTGCTAAGCACCACATGCCCTCTGGCCATTTATTATAGGAGTAGAAGAATACTTCTGCCTCTGATTTACAACTACTTCAACCTCAAGGATTCTTTAAGAAACAAAACAAATCAACTTTTTACTTTCATAGAAACAAACATTGTAAAACACTGTGTTAAATTTATGTCTGTGAAACAAAGGAAGAAAACCCTTTTCCCCCAAGTTATGATTCCTATTGTCCCCTCAAAGACCTTTTCTCTGCTTCCTATCACAAAACACTGTAAAAATATTTCTATGGCAATCCTCTCCTTTGCCTTATGGCAGAGATTGTCTCCCAGTTCATTCAGAACCATGACCTCAGAGGTCTTTTCCAGTCTTTAAGACTCCATGATTCTACGAACATCAAAAGCGGGTAAAAAAGAACAGGCTACTGATTACCTTGGCCAAATTTTTAAATTCAAATGTATAGAGAGTTAAACCTGTGCAAGCCTGTAATGGAAAAGAATGGGGGAGGGGGAGAAAAAGTGTGTCAAAGAATCATTTTGCATTTTTTGAAATTCATAATTGTACCACAGCCTGATGCTGTGAAAGCCGGCGTGAAAAGTGAAATGCAAAGTGTTGGTAACAAAGCTGTGAGATGAGGCTATTTTGGTAATGTTTGGGTTTTTTTGCTAATATTTTTTTGCTAAGATCCTTAAATTATTGAAGAACAGCTATTTAATACAAATGAAAAAAAAAACCACAAACACTTGTAGCAATTAATGTGTTTATGTTGTGCTTGGAAGGAAGGAACAACATTTTACAGTAATTTCCTTGTGAGAAGGTCATTTTCCACGCTGCAGTTGCAGCTGCATCGTAGATCTAACAGATTTGCCTGCAATGGAAAAAAAACGTAACTTTTACTAATAGTGAATGTAGCACTCAGACACAGACAGCTGGAACAGCAGGCACTGACACAGATGAAATGTGTGAGTTAGAAGGTGAAATCTGCTGTACATGCTCCCTACCCTGAGCTGATGCTGGGGGCTACAACAGCCTTTCTCACTCCCAGGGGGGTTTTCACCATGTACGTGGCTCGCAAAGGTTTTATGGTTTTGTAAAAGATTTCATGTCCTAATTTAATTGTCACAGTTCCAGGACTTTTCTGACTCCTTGCAAGCCCCAGGAGGCAGCCCACTCAAATTTCAAGCCTCCAACCATAACCTTTCTTAAGCTGCCTCCCACCAGACAGAGGATTTGATTACAATTCACTTTTGCTACCGCAGCAAACCTGACACCAGCTCAGCATTTGCAGTTCTCATCTGTGGAAGGGACAGCACTGGTGACTGGCAATAACAACTCCATCAACTTCCCCAAAACAGGGCATCAGCTATTTAGGACAAGCCCAGGACTGAGCAAGCATATAACTCAATCTACATGTTCTCCCATGTTTACCCAGCACTTCCCAAATGCTTAAAATGCTGTCAGGCCTAGAAAAATAGCAAATAACACACTATTTGTTCCCATCAGGGTGCTTTTTGTTTCATGGAATTTCTTGGTTTAATATCCTTACTGCTACCAGAATATATTCAATTAAATTTAATTTCAAGGGTTTCTTGAAATTAAATTTCACACCAGGTAGCAACAGGGTCAGAATCCCTCTAGAGTCTGGAATTTCAGTTAGTTACATCCATCTTCTCTTCCCCACAATGATTTCACAGGTTTTGCAGGAACCAGAATACAATCTCTGATCCATCCAAACCTTAACAAACCAGATACAGTAAACTCAAAGATATAATTCTCCCTACTACATTGATACAAATGTTGATAAGGAATCTGCACATACACTTGTTTCCAGAATGTCACTTCAACTCTTCTCTGCTTGGATGCTAAACCACCTGTGACATGGACAGGATTTCATCTTCTTCCCCAAAAAAAGAAGACACATGCACAAGTCCAGATTTAAGACGCTGGTTTTGCTGGGGAGAAGCTTGGTCCACAAACACAACAGATTTCTTCCAAGTTTAAATAACTTCTTGGTTCACATAGACTTGCTCAACACAGTTTAAAAGCACCTCTGACTATCAATAAAAAGGTAGAAGGGAAGAGTGAAAGACAACAGGAGGGAAGGAGAGGAAGGGAGAAGCCACAATTCCCGCAAAATAAATACAGAAATCTGATATTTGCAGTAAACATAAACCAGACAAACTGTCCACGATAGTGGAACAAAGAAACAGGCTTTGGAGTTTATAGTAATTGGCAGAGCAATTAATAAGACATATAGCACATGGTAAAATCAGCTCTGCCATCTGTGTCAATTGTCCCCAAGTGGAAGCTGTGCATGTTTGCCATGTTCATCAGCATTAAGATTGCTGCTCCATGCCAAGTCTTATTTTATAGGCTCCTATTTGTTCCAATGCTAAAATTCTATCCGCATTTCTATTTAAAACTTCTCATAACAATACCAAAAACTCCAAACACAACACATAAAAACCACATAGCACTGGAATTTTTGGCTAACCTTAGTGCCTTCAGGGCAATTAACATCCTTTGTTGGGTTTATAAATTGATTTGCATAACTGTTTACAAATTATTGCATTTGTTAAAAATGCTGCTTATAACAGGTTATACTGTAAAAGCAGCAGAAGTAGAGTGGCTTCTCTGAAGCATATTTAAGATCTGAGACAGAAAAAAGTATAATACACTTTAAACTAAGATGAACATCAAGATCACAAGCAACAGAAAATAATATTGTTTCTCTTTTAAATTCCTAAATAATTGTACGGGGGGTTATCCAGCCTTCTCTTATCTTCAAACACCCTGTACTGATAATGCCTCCAGCAAAAGGGAGCAGTTATAGCCAGTATACAATCAGTCCCACTCCTTTACAAACAGGATCTGAATTATTTCCGATCAGCAAGATCAGTTTGTTTGGCCTGAAATGCCATCTGCCTGTCTCTGCTTGATGCTGAGCCACAGGCAAATGACTGGTGACAACCTTCAAGGGAGTCAAGAGTTGGCTCAAGAGCTGCAGGTTGGAACAGTGATGTTGTATACAGAGTTCTCTTGTCACCACTGAACTGCTCCTCCTCCTCATCCTTTGCTTATAGCATTGAGTGCACATATATATATATATCTGTGAATATGTTCTTTTGTAAATCCACATTTTTCTTTTCCATGATAGTTGGGTTAACTCAGTAATAACAGCTATTTGGAGACAGATTAATTAAGATTTTCATGGTAGCCTCTGTCTCAGGAATCACAAGGCACTTGAGTTTTTGCATTTATTAGTGTGACAGCAAGAGCTTCACGTGAAACTCCCTCACACTGCAGGCAAAACAAACCCCTGAGAAGGCACAAGACAGAAGATTTAGTTTCATGAGGGAAAAGCTACTTTGGGGGAGCTCCTGCAGAATATCCCACTTCATGAGTCACAGGGACTTGTCATAGAATTTACTTCTGCAAACACCAGAGGACAGCTGTCTTTAAATCAGACATGTTAAATGCACTACATCTCTTCAGAGGCAGTTATGTTCTGTAACACCTACACATCCAAAATAAACCAGCTTTCTTAGTCAGTGGTGTCAACAATGGTAAGCCCCAGAGAACAAAGGAGAAAGGATAATGCTGGCCTCTGCCAAAATACTTATTAATTACATTGTCTTTCAGATGCTTCTCTTGTTGAAAGGCTGTTTGGTGCCATATGAAATAAGGAATAACACAGTCTCTCATAAGATGTTTAAGACACTGACCAATAATTTGCAAATTGCCCTTAATTTTTACTTGTTTTTCACTGAAGCAATGTTCAAAAATATTAAATAAAGGAGGAAAATTCCTTATCTGTTCAGCTTTTCTCTGCACACAGATCGCTGCTGAACGCCAAAGGAGAATCTAATCTAAGGTCAAAAAGGTGACTCTGCTGTGATGTATTTAACTGCTGACCACCCCACTGAGACTGTCAATAAAAGTAGCTGATGGTGCCAGTTGTGCCACTTTTTGCAGAGTGGGCATCTGCCTGTTACCAGGTGGACAGAAAACCTCAACTCATTTCAGACATGAAACTGGAGAGCTGTCATCTGGTAACAGATTTTTATTACTACCAGGAGTGTATTTGAATTCAAAGTAATGACCTGGAAGTACAAAATTCCATATTCTGTAATCCCCCAAGCCATGCAATTCTCTCTCTTGAGTTGCTATTGAGTATCTCTATAGCTTCCTCTGCTGCTCCTGATTTAATATAACGCTATCAACAAACCTCCTTAGCGAGCGGGGTCACGGCAAGATTTACAGTGCTTTTTCACAGGACTGCAGGTGAATTTATTTTACCCAATATATCCATTTAGATCCATTTTCCTCAGAACATTATTCTTCAAAGACAACTTAGCAAGTTCTTCAGCATCAGATAAAAGTCGAGCTAAGTGGTGCAGAGATGACAAGGCGTCCTGCATGACCTTAGTCAGAAGTTTAAGAGCAGGATAAAAGTCAGAACTGAACCTAGAGCCAACCACCACAGCTGTCTTGTCTAAACATCAAGGAGACAAACGTTGCTCCTCAGGCATGTTTCTTCACCAGACTGACACCCACTTCTTCTGGGTTCCATTGAGCAAGCAAGGATTGCAGCAATATACTGAAGGAAAGCAGTGTCACTCACCAACACCCAATGCACTATGTGAGAAAGCTCTAGGCGTCCTGCAATGACATTAATGGACAGGCATTAATGGGAAAAGTAGAGGAAGTTGTATAGATAGGCATAAATACAGTGTGTCACTGAATACTGGGCACATTCATCCTAAATCATGGTCAAGGGCACTGGCCTTCACTCGCCCTTACCCTTCTGCTCTTACACATTCCAACCCCAGTTTGCTTTTTCTGCCCTCCAGGGTGTCACACACACAGAGGTTCTGTCAGAAATCTCACTAACCAGGACCTCCAAATTATTGGAAAGTTATGGGGAGAACTTACAGCAGCATCCCAATGCCTAAAGGGACTCCAAGAAAGCTGGAGAGGGACTTCCAACAAGGGCATGTAGTAACAGGACAAGGGGAAATGCCAGAGGGCAGGGTTAAATGGGGTATTAGGGAGGAATTCTTCCCTGTGGTGAAGGTTGTGAGGCCCTGGCACGGGTTTCCCAGAGAAGCTGTGGCTGCCCCATCCCTGGAAGTGTCCAAGGCCAGGCTGGACCAGGCTTGGAGCAACCTGGGCTAGTGGAAGGTGTCCCTGCCCATGGCACAGGGTGGAATAAGATGAGCTTTAAGGTCCCTTCCAACCAAACCAATCTGTGATTCCATAATTCTGTGATTTAACCCGTCTCAAATCAAATCTCTGTGTACTAGCTGTGAGTTAATAAATTAACTTGGGTTTATAAAGCATTTCTTCTGAATATTTGGCCTCTGATTTTACAGTTACAGACAAAATATCAAATAATGAAACTCTTCTTTCTACGAACACTCAATACACAACAGAACTGATTAGCTTTCAATATTATGAAATAAAACTGCTCTATGTTCCAGCTTCTTATTTTGCAAATAAAAACAAGTTGCCGAAAAAGAACATAAATTTTGGCACCATATCGACCCAATTAAGCATCCATTTCAGTAGAACTCAAAACACAGCCAAAAATAATCTAATTGAGCTATAATAAAACTGGACTTGTTATTCTGTGGTGGTGAGAATGACGTCAAAATGGTTTCAAAATGGCCAGATAACTAAACAAGATTAAAAAGCATAACTTTACAACCAAAGCTGAGATAATGAGAAAACACAGAAACACCCAACTTGTAGAATGCTCTTACTCTGTGGTTCTCTGGAGGCACTAAGGAGCGGAGGAAACCCCTGACTAGAAGTTTCCAGAATGGCACAAGGTAAAGAAGAACTCTTCAGGCAGCCACAAACATCCCTGTACTGAAGAGGGATGCAAGACCCTTCAGCCTCTGTGAGGATAAAGCAGTGGAAAGAACAACTATAGAGTCCCACTGACTTCTAAACTTCTAGAGGACTTTAAACATGGATGGAGAACAGTCCTTCTAGAACAGAACAGCAAAACACAGATTTTATGCATATTCATAGAGTAGTTTTAACTTTTGGAGCTGCTGATAATGGAAACAAAGATAAAAGAATCCCAAGAGCGAGGAAGACACCTGAATGAAATAAAAGTCCCTGATATGAAAGCTTTGATCATTGTCCAGAAGCTGGAAAACAAAACTGCCTGTGACCCTCAACAGAGGCACCAGGATGCCAAGATCTGGCAGAAAGAAGTTTTCTTGGGGAACACAAGTAGGTAGGAAAGAGGTTAAAGAGGACGTGGAGGCTGCTGAAACTTCAGGAAAAAAAAAACACAAACAAACAAAAAAGCCTGGACCAGAATAAAACACCATTTGGGAGGAAACCAGAGGGTTTTATCCAAAAAAGATTAGCTGAATGTTCTTAATGAACTAGGTCTACCAGCAGAGGCAATGCAACCTGGGACACAGGTCTCTCCTAAGTGTCAAACTGTATTCACATGAAAGATTGGCTATTAAATATTAATATAAAAGCCTTAGTAATTAAATACTTTTTATTTTTAACAACAGACAATCACCTGCAGAAGACATTTAAGCTTTTTTCACTTATCTTGATAATATAAGGACCTGAAATGTACTACAACAGCCTTCTTTTGTATCTATTTATGTATGATATGGTTCCTTCTCTTTTATATGTACTTACAGGTGTACATACATGTGTATGTAGTAAATAATGTGTATTAATCAATATTTATCACCCTGTAGAAACTGAAAAACTTCACAGGACAGGAGAAATATAAGAAAAAAGAGAAATCAAACTGAAAAATGCAGAGATTGGGTGAGATACCAGTTCTGTTTTGAGCAATTTTTTTTTGTTAACTTATTTAGCAAAAATGCTTGAACATTTTGGGTACAGCTGCCTTGTTAAAGACTCAGCATCCCCAGCCTTTCCCTAATGTGCAAGGGTAACAGTGCTCATCCCTCAAGACCTCTCCCTAGTGGTATGTCAGAAATTATATTCCTGATGTTCACGAATTCATATAAAACACAGTGGGAAAAGGAAACAGAAACACTTAAAAAGGGCACTCAGATAAAAGAGGAGCCTTTTTCTAGTTGATAAATGCATCCAGTAGCATTTCTTTATGTAATCCCTCTTCAGACAGTAGAAGGAAGTCACTGAAGAATTATTTTTTTTTAAACAGATAAAACACGAATCATTTTATCTTAAAATTACATAACATAAATGCAAATTAATCAGCATCCTTAGACAATTGTACAGGTGACAAAGTGGCTCTAAAGTCAGAAGATACCAGAGCTGTTAAGCAGTTCTTTGTTACACCGGCTGTAACTCTTAATATTTCTCAAAACCACCACGAGAAAAGCCGTGCACATTTATATCCATTAAAGGAAAAAGCCATGGTGGAGATGTGAGAGTGCATTGGTTCCCCTCTAATCGATAGGTTACTTGTTCAATAGAGGGCATACATTACTTTTACTCCAAGACAAATACACTGGAAGTTATGTTTTGTCTCTGTCACTGAACAGCTCTTTCTCATCCCAGCTCTTGTTGGCCTTCCCTTCCACAGAGTAATGAGCCCAGGACTTTTTGATGACTAAGGGGAGCCTTCATTTTTCAGAAAAAATGACTGTCCCTCATCTGACACAAAACACCACTTAAGGATGAAGCAGTGGTATCAAAGGTGCAATAGAAGCAAAATGCAAGGGGAAAAAAAAATAAATTCCAGTGAAGTCCCCATTTCTTTGGGGAGTAACCATTTAACTCTGTTTCCTGAGAGACTAGGGAAAACTGTACAGGGAGACAGCAAAGGCTTGGGAGAAAACAAGTGCAACCAGCTAAGAAAGGCCCAGAAGCTGGGTGACAGTGGCAGTACAGACAAAAAGATCAGTTTTAAGCTGGAGAAAATGAAGAGACTCTCTTAATTCTAACAGTACCCCCCTGCCCCTCCTTCCTTTCCCACTTCTCCCCTTCCTCCCAGAAGGAAAACATGTCTGAGCTGTTCACAACATCAGATTTTTTTTGTGTGAGTACAGAATCTGGGTTTGGCTCACAGGATCTTCGGTGAAGGCTGAAACACTGACAAGAGTATGAAAGGGACCCACAACACCACGTTCTAACACAACTGAAGCTGTAAAGCAAAAAGGAGAAGGAGAAGAAAAAGCCAAAAAGAAAAAGGAAGAAAAAGAAAGGAGAAAAAAACAGGAAATAAAAAAGCCTTCCATGGACTGAGGAAGGTTTACTTCAGTCACTAATAAGCTTTGGAGCACAGTCAGAGCACCCAGCAGGACAAGTTGTCAAATCAACAACCATTACAAGGAGCAGCACCAGCCCCATCCCGGGCTGAGCAGGGAGAGGGTTCATTAACAAGCCTCAGCTCTGTGCCCTGCCCGGGAAGGGCAAGGTAGAGAAGCAGAATGCACCACAGTGTTCTCTCTCTCATCTGGAGGGAGAACAATACTATGCAGATCCACTCACTGGAGAACTGCTGGCTCCCTGCTAAGTATTTACTTGAAGCAGAGATCCCTCGGTGCTTCTGACTGCACAGACATTGGAAAGCTGCAAACACACAGAATTATAAAAACATTGAGCAGCACGAAACTTGTATGAGATCTTGAATAAATTAAAATAGAGCTCAGGTTTGCTGGAGACTCAGTCAGTCTGCAACATTACCATGAATGTTTTAGGCTTAAATAAAAAAAAAAATTAAAAAAAGAAATAAAAAAAAAAAAAAAAAAAAAATAAAAAAAAATAAAAAAATAAAAAAAAAAATAAAAATAAAAAAAAATTAAAAATAAAAAAATAAAAAAAATAAAAATTAAAATTAAAATAAAAATAAAAAAATAAAAATTTAAATAAATAAATAAAGAAAGAAAGAAAGAAAAGAAAAATTGTGACTGGTACCACAAAAAGCAAGAGGTAACGAATTGCCAAGTGCCCAGACGTAGAATTGGTTCAAACCAGTTTTGACTGATTCCTGACAGGCAAAAAAGGGTGTCCACAACAAATGGTACCAACTCCTTAAAATCAGTGCAGAGCTTCAAGTTACACATGGGACTTGATGTTAGCAGAAAGGACTAACACCTACATTTATTACAGTTCTTCCAAAGAAAAGATCAGATGGGTGAGAGAAGAGGGAAAGGCTGTGTACAGGAAAGGTGGAAGTAAAGCAATGGTTAGGAAAGAGAAATATTTGAGCCCATCATTGAAAAACAGCTCATTATTTTCTCTTGCAATCCATGATCTCAGTAAGGGTTCCCTGACATTAATGAACAGGCAATCCACTCAAACATTCCAGTCAGCCTTTCCTTTGGGCTCTGCTAATGCCTTGCCCATTTCTGACCTTTGGGCTTTGCAGAAATGAAAGTCCCTGGGAGAGTTCAAGGCATTTGTGCAGGTCAGGAACGTGGTTCAATGGTGCAGTGCTGCCCCTCTCCTGCTCAGCAGTGCTCCAACATCCCTGGTCAAGGGCTGCTGCAATCAAAGGGACCTGCAGGGCCTTTATCACAACCAGCCACGACCCCCAGTAAGGCTATTTAATAAAAAAAATAAAATTTAATGCTTATTTGTGTCATCCTGAAGAGCCCTTTCCTTTCCCCCATTCCAACCACTGCATCCTACCAGTTTACCACCAACTGCTGGAGATGGAATGGTTAAAAGTTGTTACCACAAATCAGTCCTAAAGTCTTAAAAAAAAAAAAAAAAAAAAAATCAGTAGATGGAAGATTCCATCATTATCACCACTTTACATCAGTACTTTGATTTATGACCAGCATCTGTAGCACAGTACAAACAGTGCCTTTAAACACCTGCAAGCTAAAAGTAGAAATCTAATATGCAGCTTTATTGAGAAAATAAGAGCAACTGGGATCCACTGGGGAACAACATTCCCAAACTGACACCCACCACTTGCCAAGAGATGCAGTGTGAGCCCATTCCTCAGATTCCTGCTCCCACACAACATCCCAGCTCAGCCTCAGGTGGATGCAAATTCCTCATGTATTGATCCTGTTACATTATAGTATTATCAGCATTTGCTCACAACCCATCCTATCTAATAGCTCTGTTTTTAGTTTTTATAAGTGTAGACTGCTATGGTCAAGAAAAACAATCCTGAAGTTATAAAGAATTTGGGGAAAACCCAAACCCTTGTAGAATAAAGGGGTTTAAATATATGCGCAGCAAGGTGCACAATTATGTACTGCAGTATATTTTGAATGGCAAGTACACAGGAACTAAGTAATTGCCTGAGTGAAAGAAAAATTTATCTTTTAGCCTAAAAAGAGCATTTCATAACAAGTATTTTACTGCCACAAAATGTGTGTCTTCAAGACAGGATGTAACACTACAAAAGTGAGCTGACTGGAGAGTAGCTTACCAGACGAAGGCAAAAATATTCAAATATATTTCTGACTCATTTTATGGCACTCTGTACTCAGGGAAGACTTTGAAAGATGTGTAATAATACTCTGAGAGTCAGTGGATGTGTCTGCATGTTCTGTGTGCACAAAGGGGTGGGGCTGCACATGAGCACCACCACCAGCACAACCTGGCACCAGGATGAAACATGCATCAAAATATTGTGCTTTACCCCTGAACCAGAAATGTTCCCATAGCTTTTTGTTTTCTATGTGTCTCAGTCACAAATATCCAAGAATAAATTTGAGAGCTAAAACATTTTTCACAACTCCTGTTGACCAGAAGAGCCATGCTGAAAATGATATTTTTTTCTGTCACTTAGATTATGTTTTAATATCATTTTAGTGCTTCTAAACAGTACATTCTGAGGCATGGTTTGTTGCAAGTGAGGTCTGATTTCATCCTGGCTGACCCAGTGCTGCACTTCATGTCTCTCTGACAATTTAGACACTTTTCTCCCTCTGCTGCTACATGAGATTTTTATGTCCAGATGATTAGTTTAGCATTAATGGTTAGAGGGTTAGTTCATTTTGAGCAGAGCATGGATGTTAGACCATAGCTGCTGTCCTTTATGAGCATTAACAAGAGGTGCAAGCAGACACAGTGATGCATTAGTTTTGTTGGAAGCATCCTAAAAATTCAAGCCAAGCCTTCCAGTTCTTATTCTCAAAAAAACCTGGTACTGGAATACATCAGATGATGAGGATGATGCCCTGTATCAAACAGGGAATGCAGTAACAATCCTCTCAGTAACTGAATTTCCTTTCAATATTATTTTACTTACTCTTGCTTTCTCTTTTTACTGTCATTGATTTCCTTCCTTCTATTATTTCTGACTGGAAATCTGCAATTCCCTTTCATATCTCGAACCAATGCTTTGTTGATCTCATTATTTACTGCATTTCTGACCTGCATGTCTTCCTATTGCAAAATCAATACAGTATTTGGATTTTAAATAAAAAGTTGAGTGCTAAAAGTGCTTTATTCTGTAGCTAATGGCAGTGCCATATTATTAGTTTTTATGCCCAATAAAAAATAAGAAACTGCCAACTATTGTAGCCAAGGCAAAATCACAGCAAGATTCTCAAAAATAAACCTTGAGAGCCCAAAGTGCACGTGAGGCACCCCATGGCTGACTTTACTATCCATGTTACTGAGTTTTATCTACATGTCATGGTCATTAATGTTACAAACTGGGTTTTAA
Organism: Neopelma chrysocephalum; assembly: GCF_003984885.1. NCBI lineage: Eukaryota > Metazoa > Chordata > Aves > Passeriformes > Pipridae > Neopelma > Neopelma chrysocephalum. Next base: position 2,135,160 of record NW_020897723.1, read on the forward strand.
TGCAGTGATCATCTAATGCTTTAGCAATACTTCTACAGAAGAGAAAAACCAGCTTGAACCCCAGAATATTCTAATGAAGTGCAGCAGGGAAATTATAGTGAACAAAAATATAAAGAGCAAGGGACCAGGGAGAATAACACAATACTCCAGTGGGCACGTGGACCCCCGTGCCAAAAGACAAGAAAAATGGGATTTTGCATAAAACAATTGGCAAAAAACTAGACCAAGGCAGCTGGGGAGGCTGGGAAGGTGGATCACTGCTCGGGCTCCGGAGCAGGGGAGGAGGAGAAAGCAGCTGGTTTGGGCAGCAGAGCAGAAGAGGTTCACTCAAGAGTGAGTGATGACACTTTTAGGAGAACGATGACATTTTTTAGGAAAAAGTGAAATAGAAGCTGGGATGCTGAAACAACCAGGGAAGATCTTTGCTGATAAACAGACATTTAACACATTGTTTGGAGTTTTGTGACTATGTTATGTTAGTTAAAATAGAGCCTGAAGTAAAAATGTGTGAGAGTAATTCCCCTGAGAAAACTGGTCTCCAGGAACTCAAGAGGGTTCATAGGTCCAGCAAAGAAATTATGAAAACATTTAGCTACACACATATACCTGTGTCTGGGTGCATATACACACACACATACACCTGTACATTTTTACATGTACTCTACATACTTGTGCAGACATCTGGTGAAGCTTAATTAACAAGTAAATTGTTATAATAATCATATTATACAACCGTGGAAACATCCAGCCCCCCAGAAGATCTTGTTTGATTGATGTTGTTTGATTGATCTTCCATCACTGATATGAGGGTAAACCTGCCTATATCCCCATTTTTGGGGTTTATTCAAGCAAATATATCTTTAAGTGACTTTGTTTATATTTTTCATATGTACCTCAAATTGCTGTTTCAATACTCAGAGTCAATTTACTAAGTCTCGGTGCCGTGTTCTCATTTTGCTACAGAATTAACACTTGAAGAGAGAGACACACAAAATAAATAACAAGCCCTATTTTCTTTATACAGCAGCACAGTCAGCACTGGATAAAGTATTTGTTATTCTTACTGTAAATTTTCCATGTGACAATATATAACTCTCAGACATTAAAGCAAAATATTTGTCCTGCAAAATATAAAGGTTGAAATACAAACTCTGCCAGAAATAGTCTAACAGTAGTTAATTCAATGCAGATCCTTAGAAGCAAGATGATGTTAATAACTACAGGAAAAAATTAGATATAGTTGCATTTAAACAAATGCCACATGAAACACAGTCAACCATCTGCTAAAACTGTCGTAGGGTAGGATGTTGGCAGATATTGCATAATCATCTGCATATGACAGATAATTTTAGCCAAATCTAAATTAAAACAAAACAAAACATATTCTGATACTTTTTAAGAAAAAAAAAATTAAACCATTTTGTAAACTAATAAGTACCAGAAGTGTTATTTATTATTAATACTCACTGTTACAGGCACGAAAAAGAAAGAGAAAACAGCCCCTTTTTTTTACTCTTTTCTATGTATTTTGAAACACAGATTGTTCTGCCTAGAGTTTCTCATGCATTTTACTCCCTTAAACCTTTTCAAAGCAGTGGCTTAGAAAAACAGTTAACACAAAAAACAATCTTCTGCTCCTCAGTCACTCTACAGTACAAGGACTATTTGCTCATATAGCTTAATGATCTGGGAAGTGAGAGATTTGGAATATTTCTGGAAGGGTTTTCTAACACACAAAAAATAGCCACAACTGGTAAAGGTTGTCCTTGTAGAGCAGGTGGCGAAGTTTCCCAATTTATACAGAAATCTGTGCAGTCATATCCCATTTAACTATGTTGATTTACTATTCATTATTTAAACAGCGCACAAAAAATGTGCATTACAACAAAATGTTATCAGTTCTGAAGGTCATTGTCTAAATAATACAATGAAACACGTTTCCTAAAGCCAACTTCTACCAAAAAAAAAAAAAAAAGGAAAAGAGAAAAAAGAGCCAAATTACTTGAAGATCTAACAAAACAAATATTGTTATCAAAGACAATTGAATCTTACAGTACTTATTTTAAATACTATATGGAATTAAAATTGACTGAAGAGATTTGATTTTCTTTAAATACATTGGGACTGCTGAGAAGGAATAGAAAACTTGGTAAACAAGTTACCTAAAAACAAACAAACAAAAATAAAACCCAAGGAAAAGAACAGCCCTTGAAAATTGGATTAAGTGGAAGGACAGCCTTTGTTGTCTGTGCAAGCAGCCACACTGGAATTCTGCAGCTGGCCCAGGGAATGAATGTTGGGCTCACAGAGTGACTGAGGGGGGAGGGAACCCCTTGAGGGCTTTAGTCCCCCCTCCTGCTCCCAGCAGGGTTAACTTCCAGGTGGAAGTAGGTTGCTCCATGTTTTATTGATGTTGATCTATTGATCTCCAAGGGATTCCTCACCTTCTCCACACTGCTCCAGTGCTCACCAGCCCAGCCAGGACTCCCTGGGTTGCAGCTTTTGACTCTTGTGTTTTGTTGTACACCTATAACCCCATTTTAGTAAAGTATTTTATGCTACCACACTAAAAGTAGCTTCCCTTTTGGTAGCTGAATAAACCACTCATCCTAAGTAATGATTGCAGTCTTTTAAAATAAATGCTGTGTGGATAGAAGCAAATGCATGACCCAACATAGTTTTGTCTATGACCTAACACAGTTTTAATATTCAGTTGTTTCACATATTGGTCTTAAATATTATCAAATCGCTACCTGGCTCAAAGCAACTGTTCCTCATCCCACCAAACATAAACATCTCAATCAGGAAAACTATGCTTCCAGTGAGGAAAACCAATCCAGTGTCCATGCTAAATTTCTTTTCACATTCTCTCCTCCTGAGTTTCACCACACAATTCATGTGCTGCTCCTGTGCTCTGAGTATTATTTTAAACACACCCCAAGGTCAGGAGCAGTGGGAGCCTCTCAGGGACATCGAGTTGTCTGCAGCCCAAGACACACCACACCTTGTTTCCCCTCAAGAAAAACAGTTCTACTTATCAGCTTGGGTTTGGGAGGGAATATCAAAGTGGTAAACATAAAAACATACATGTGTTACTAATGTAACAAGTGCCATCCTGGCATAATGAACCCGGCCCCCCTTCCTGCCCTGCTGCTACAGTCCAAAAGCATCAAGTAGCACTTCTGGCTCAAGAACATCTGAAATAATTGCTGGGATGTTCCCTGTGCTGGATACAACCCTGGAAAAGTGTTTCAAAGGAGACTGTGTTAATATTTGCCTTCTCAGGAGTCCAGTCTCCAAAATGGCCTGAACATGCACTTCCAAGAAGAAATGGCCTAAGAGCTGATAGATCTGAGTGTTCTTTGAAGATACCACGGGCTGGCTGTGATGAACCTCAGATGTACTTCACACGTATCTATTAAGAATCAGATCTATTATGAGTTTATTCCCAACTTCCTATATGGATTTTTGATCGTTATTTCTGCCTAAAAGTTAAAACAAAAGTGAGGAATCTGATTCTAATGAACCTCTACACTGAACGGGTTACAAACAGCATTGCAAAGCTTTCTGATCAAACATAATTTTGTTGAAGAGTTTTAAACTGAAATATTCAGTATGATGAAACAAAAATAACACGTGAAACAATAAAGGGAGGACAGATTCAAGGAGAAAAAGAAAGTAGAGAGAATATTGGAATGGATGTAAGTGAAATGTGAGCAATGCTAATGGTGTTCAGCCTTTCACAGGCTGTACATGGAATGCAGAGTGCTAAAAACGTCACTCAAATGAAACTGCTACAGTAGCACATAGTATTTTGCTAAAATATATATAATAAACAGCTTAGAAGAAAATAAAAACAGGTTTTTTTAAAAAATGTGATAACGAAACTTGCGAAAGAATTGAGGGTCATGTCCCCAGAACAAATGTAATGTCACCTCAGCAGCAGAGAAGGCTGTTAGTGAAAACAAGTGAATCAAGAAATTTCAAGTTCAGCATCATGAAAGAGTGTCATGAAACTCAATCAGAGGAAAGGCAAATAACTCCAAGCAACAGCTTTGCTACTGCAATTTCCCCTTGGATAATTTTACTGCAAAGAACAACTTAATTCCTACTCATAACGACTACCCATTAGACCAACAGCTATTGCTGCTGTCACCTATGAAAACTTTGCTGTGCCAGACAAAACTCCAGAAGTATTCATTACAAACAGCACAATCACTTCTTTCTTACTATGAGAAAATTAGAAGTATTCACCCATTTGTGAACTACAAAAATTAAGACAACTTTCTGTCACGTTCACTCAGTTCCCATCCTGCTCACAGTGTTGCATATGGAGAAGACAATCCAATCAGGCAAATCACAGAAAGTGCATCTTTCAGGCACAAACAATAAAGCAGCTTCACCAGAGAGAGCTCAAATCTGCCACTAGTTCTAATTTTATTTTTTGGGGTGCTGTTTTTTGGGCATCTTTTTGGGGGTTGCTTTCTTTTTTGGTGTTTAGAATTTCATTATTTACCACAAAGAAGAGGTAAAAGGAAGTACATGCACCGAGTTACTTATTAAGCCAAAAACAGTACTTCCCTTTTATTTCCCCTTTCCTCCACCACAGCTTCAACCAGTGAAAACTCAACAGTGAAAACTCAACAACAAAATAATCCACATTTGTAACAGTTTTAGGAGCAGATTACAGACACCAGACCAAAGCTCTATGTGTTAATTGACCACATTTCCTTCATGTCAGTGAAACTACATCAGTTTACACCCTCACAAGCTGTACCTTAGTTTAGGCACAAAATTGTTCTGAACAAATCACGTCTTAGCTGGCAATTTAGACAATGAGAATCAATAAAAGGGAAAATGATGCTGTAATGAATGCATCAGTTATCAGTGAAGGTCTTTCCGAAGACCAAGGGAAAAAAATAACAAAACCAGACGTCTCAGTACAGCACATTTTGACCCCATATTATTTCTCTACTCCAGGCATTTCTGCAGTGTTCAGGTTTGTGGAAGTGGTTGGTGTTTATTACTTTATCCGCTTCACAGTGCACAGGGTTTTCACATGCAGGTTGCTGAAGACGTTCCACTTTTTAAATATATCAGCATTAAATGATGTATAAGCTCGTTCTACTAGTGATTCATAGATTTTTATATTTCTGCTCTGGCTCTGCCTGAAAATTGAGATTTTCAGTACTTTCAAGGTTATCTCCTGCAGTGTTGGACCTTAACACAGTTATTCTGTGTCCACTTCTCTGATTTAGCAAAGTAGGTCACTGTCACCTCAGTGCCTTCCTTTGATTCCACCATCTTGGCTTTTATTTAATGACTATACAGTGGAAGGACTCTCAGTGCTCTCAGTGCAGATTCACTCACACCAGACTGTCTGCAGTACAATGAAGCTGAACTAGTACTTTCTGTAGGAACCAAGATAGTAAAAATCCCTATTTTTTTGTAAGTCATATTCCTCTCCTCAGCAAACACTCTGAGGTTTGTGTGATTCATCTTTATATCAGGCTTGAATGTCAGTTATGTTTGGGGTGAAATTTCATCTTCACATGAAGTATTTTTCCTAACAACAAGATAATAAGCTACAAGACCACGTAAATCTTATTTACTACAGCAAAGACAGCAAGATCAAAACAAAGGTAGTGGAAAAGGCATTTTTTGTTCACTGCACTCAAACTACTGTTTTGATTATAGTTACAGTGTTTTCCAAATATATTGGTTCTTTCCAAAACCCTGCATTGATTAGTGCACCAATTCTACAAACAAAGCTTATTTTAATGGACTATTTGACTTGCTCAAAATGCATAAAGGTAACTGCAATTAATTTCACTATGACATCGGGCCACTGACTGTGATGTGACTCTTCTATTACTGTCACTGGTCCATCAAATAAATTTAACTACAGCTCTACTACAAAGTTTGAGCCTCTGTGCTCACTGAACACGTGGTTACGGAGTGCTCTGGACAAGAGGAAGATCTGTCCCCTGACCAGTGGGGATGAACAGTGACTGGAACCCAAGGCTGGGTGACAAGAGTGGTGTCATTTCACTGGCTTGGGGAACCAAATGGCACCCAAAGGGAGTGGCTCAAATCCTCTACAGCCACCTGCACTCTCAGCAGTATTTGAGGCTCAGAGAAACTTTCAGATGTTTAATTCACTGCTTGTTCAGAACACAAACACGTTATAACCTCATACAACCCCTCTGCTTCTTTTCACCTCTCTCGTTCACCACATCCCCAGCTCCTTAGACTGTTATTGCTTTAAGTTTATCTGACTGTGATGTAGCACGTTACAAACACTCAACACCACTCTGACACTGAGTACGTTTATCACCTTAACCTTAAAGAGCTTTCTGGGAAATTTCTATCAACCCGTCTCATTAAAATAAAAATATTAGTTCAGGCTGTCCTCACCAAATGCATTATACTTGACACACAGACAATGACTGAAATTGATGTCATGTTTTCCAGGGCAGGGGTGCTTTTATTTATTTATGCAAGCTGCTGAGAGTCCTGCAAATGGATCTCGTGGAACAGGTACACTCTGCCCTGACAGCACTTCCCATCCCTGAGACAGAAAATCCCACAGAATGGGGAGAAGGCAGCCTGGGCCTCGACCCATTTTTATCTCAGCCTTTATTTGACAATAACATTGATGATAATTGTGGAAAACGTGTTACTTTTGCATCTATGCATTTCTGAAATGGTGACCCAGAAAGCAACATTCCAATTTCCCAATCCTACTTAGTGAGCTGTATTATACTGCCATGAACATAAAAAATATATCAAATAACTCAAAATTATTCAGAAAAACTACACTTGCCCTAAGCAAAGTAACATTTCTACCTTTTCTGCCCATAGCCATTGGAAAAAAAAAAGAGAATACTAAAAACAAAATCAGAAATACATGAAACTAGAAGATTAAAATAATTTAATAGGAGTATCATCTCAGGGGAAACTAATAATCAGCTATGAAACAGATTCACCATTAATTTATATGAATTGACTATAGAGCAGCACAGTGTTCAAATCTGGGACACAATTTAAACTGGGACAAGTAATCATTATTTAACCTAGATTCTGTAAATTCACCTCAGACATTTCAATTTTTCCTTAACAGCAAATATCCAATGACCTGCCACAAGACACAGAAGAGAAATATTGTGAAAAGCATAGTATTTGCTTCTTTCCATAGCAAGTGGTGTCCCCAAGGCTGTCAGAGAACAAAACTGAATTGGGCAGCAGTGTTTAGAAAGAGCTTATATGGATAATGGCCACAGAAAGGTTGAGATATTAAAAATTAAGAAGTACAAAAAGAAAAGCTTTGCTATCAATATCTTACTGGAAATAGAAAGGAATATTTAAAATAAACTTGCGATCAACTACAACATTTACAGAGAAACACCCTCTGCCTATGTGAGAGCAAAAGCTTCAGCACCCCAGCTAAAAACAAATATGATGATGATGATGTTAATAATAATTGAATTCAATTATAGAGAATTACAGACAAGAGTGGAGTTCACAGGCACTTAAGGAGAGCATGACCAGGATTTGGCCACACTGATTTTCTCACATGGGAGCCTCAGAACATGTGACAGCAACACCCAAACAGAAATGCCCAGTTACACACACACATGTGACACCTCTCACAGAAAAACTGGTACCTACCTGGCCAAGAATCCTTCAACAAAATTGATTAACATCGTAGATATTTCTAATTATTACCAACTGCCTGGGGACCAGCAGTCACCAATCAACAGTGTGAGGTTTGTGCTGTTTCAGAACAAGCGATTTTCTGTCGTTGCAAAAAAATCCCCAAGTTTTACAGTTCCTGAGCTCTGCACGAAGCAGCTGGACATTTTGCATAATTTTTTGTGAGACAGCCAAGCACGAAGCTCTTAAATTTTCCTCCCAGGTAATAACCCCAGCTAGGGCAGAGCTGCCGTGCTGCTGACTGGCTCCTCGGGGCAGACGGCCCTCCCTGTCACCTGCGGTCACTTCCCACCTCGCTCCTCCTGCATTTCCCTCTCCCCTCTCCCAGGCAGCGCTGATGACCTTGCAGTCATTGTGGATTCCGAGCTCTCTCTCCTGAAGCACCCATCAATCATGTAATTAAAGTCTCTCACTCCTGCTGTAGGACTCCAGCCAGGTTGGGACATATGTTACTTAGGCATTTTATTGAAACATTAATTCAGTGCAGACTTTTGTTTATCTGATTTTTTTTGGTCTGCATGCCTCCAGCTATTGCATTTTAAAACTCACTCTGTGTGTGGAATTGAACAGTCAGAGCCCTTGACACTGAACTCTTCCTATTACATTTTTCTCATATTAATCAAAGGTAGAGTTATGTCAGTTGGTTTAAAAATCTAGATGGTGCATCACTGTTCTAATTCATCTCTGCTTTGATTAGGGCCTTGCCAATCAGCTCATAATTAATGTTTATAGTGATTACCATCAGCTGTTCTGCACCAGAGGCAAAAGGGGTGAGAAGGTTTCTAAGGAAGGGTTCAGCTGCTGTTTGGCCACATCTTGCACTGGACGTGGATGTTCTGTGCTCAGATTACATGGCCCATGGAACTGTTGAGTATCAAAAGACTAAAACACAGTGATGTGTGCATGTAAAAGTGTGGGATGGCTTCTGCATTTTTAAATGCAATGAAACAATAATTATTTAAAACAATCCTAATCAAACACCTACACACCTAAATAAATACATTTATTTTTTTTTTAAATCTGTGTTTTCCTGACCATTTCTAAACATAAGCTGGTACTGGTGAGGCATGAAGGGCAATCACTTTTAATTGTGCAGCAGGTGAGCACTACATTTCTTTTTCTTATCTGTGCCTTGAAATAAGTTCATGAGCCAACATCATAGAAAAAAGCACAAGGGGAAACTAAACTCTACAGGACGCTGGTATATTAATTCAACTTGTGTTTACATACTCTCTTTTCTCAAAATTACCACTTAAAAAACTTAGTAATGGAGTGCAAAAAAAAAGAAGGGAAATTTGCTGCATTTCCAATGGGGAAGTCACATGTAAAATACTATTTTAAGGCTTTTAAAACCAAACCAAACTAACAATCTTGAGTGACTTTACCAAAGAGTGCCAAAGACAAGGACAAACAGGCTCACTGGGAATCCAGTTCACACTGACAGGAAATCAATAGTTCAGGCATTAACAAGTCACAAACACAATGCTCTACAATGGAAAACATTCTGACAAAGACAGGGAGCTATAAAGAATTTATGTTTTATACCTAAAGTTGGCGTGCCTTAAGGTTTTCTCTCCAGCAACACTCCTCCTGGCTCAATACCATCCCCAATTTTCCTCTCACTTTCTGACCTTAAACTTTAGAAGCAGCATTTAATAGAGGGATAAATGGCAAAATCCATGGAACTAAAGTTACAGCTTGGAGATGAGGATGAAATTCGGGTTTGCCTTATCACTGTGGTGTAGAGAGGTGCCATGTGCACCCCCACTCTCCCTCTCTTCCCAGGGATTATAAAGACTCAGCACAGTTTTTATAACCTGAGAGATTATAAAATCAGAGATTTGCCATCCTTTTTGGATTCCCCACAGAGGCTTTATAGGCAAGATCCCAGCAAACCAGTGGGGGGCACTTGAGGGCTGATCTCGTTAAAATGTTAATGTGATCTCTTTTTCCCACCTCCTGTCTCACAACACAAACAAATAACCCTGTATCTCTTTCAGCATTTTGCTGCTGAAAGGATGAATTCCACTCTGAAATGGCGTGCAAGAGTTCTTGCATAAACTCATCAAGTGGCAACAGCTCAACTGCAATGTTATGCTAAAATAATTTTCCATCTATAATAAAATATCCACTCAAGCTTTACTTGATGGCAAATGCTGCCGGAAACAGCCTAAAACCCTTCAGATTTTATGACAGATTAGTATTAAAACTGAATGGAGCCCAGAAAGAATTTCATGTAAGCACATTGAATGCCTGTCCTCCCCACCTAACCACGGTGCAGTGATTTTCCTGTTTGTTTATTCACTTTGCATTTTTCCAATCCGTGGTTTAGAGACTGTTTCCACGACCATATTTCAGTGGGATGTGGTGAGAGTGCCACATGCTGAGTTCCTGCAGAATCAATTCTTCAGAAGACAGAAATTTGTATTGGGTACTTGGAACCAAGCAATAGGTGAGAAACAAAAACTAATTGAATTTTATAATTAAAAAAAAAATTGTATGGATATATCAATTTTAATTCTTAAGCATCAACATCTCTCCGAAGAGATCCTGCATCTATTCTGTGATACACTGTAAACTGGCCAAAAAAAAACAAACATGAAAAATCTGAGATTTCCCACGTACACTGAGGTCTTCTAGTCCCAGATATGGGCACAGTTTTCAGTGTTATATGTCTCTGTGTGCATGTTTCTTCTTTCCTGTTATTCTAGGAAAGAGTATCAGAAAGGACCAGTAAAGACCCTGCTTTCTTCAAAAACTGCCACTGGATTAATTTCTTTCCCTTATAGACAGATATGTCTATAAACCTGTCAAATCTTGAGAAATATTTATTATAATAATATTTTTGGAAACATTCATTTCCTCATATCATTTACTCTGATTTGACAAACCTGCTGCTCGGTTTAGTTTATGGCAAGCCCGCTTGATCCTCCAAGAAAGGGCCTTTAGCACTATCTACAACTAACATGGGTTTAGCTAATTAATAGAGAATATGGCATCATTGCACAATAACCCCTGACAAATGGATCATTATCAATAGTTAACGACTACTTTGATAACTAATTGCCCTGGGGCAAAAGCGTGTCCGGGGAGAGAAATACTTTGCAAGGAAAAGTGAGAGCTATTAACAGCCATAAAGTTTGGGTTGGGAGGTGCTCCCGGCGTTATAAATCCCCCGGACTGCCGCTGCTAACGATTCCTGGAGAAGGAAAGGCCGGGCAGAAGTGGCTTTCCGAGGTGGGAATGCCTCGTCTGGAAAACAATTATCTGCCGTTGGGAATGCACAGGCTTCACCAATTAGGATAAAGAATGCAGCTCATTACATTCGGAGCGCTAGGGGTGTGTGATGGCTTTCCTAACACTCAGGAAAAACAATCACATTATACACACTAAAGAGTCTGGAGGAAGAGCAAGACTTAAGCAACACCTGCAGTGTGGAACTGATGAATACATTCACTTAAAATCTTTTGTGAGCGTCCAATAAAGCCCATTTTAATGCTCGAAGCAGCCAACATCCCAAGCACGGATTTCAGCTGACCAGGCACTGAAAACCCTTCCAGGGCTGCCGTGCACTCTGTTAACATCACTCGCTCCTGGTGGCAGAAAAGCAGCAATCAACACCCTGACCACAACCACAGGGAGCAGCAACGGGGCTGCGGGACTAAACCTGGAATTCCAAACTTCAGCTGACACGTTCACATTTGTGCAGCTCACCCAGCCAAAGGTTGGTGCCTGCTGGAACTTCACATCCCTAGAGCAGATCCCGGCCCTCTGGGCTTCCTGAGAACCCCCGGATGCACACCGATTGTAGCCTGATTATCAAATAAAAGACTATGCTTAAAGCACATTTTTTTCCTTTAAGTGGCCACATCTGCATTCACCACATCTAATCATTCCTGGTACACTCCTCGCCTCCCTTCACAGCCTCATTAAATAGACACCACAACTTTCAGTTTGCCCACCCAGAGCTTCTCTATTCCTTTCAAATGAAAGAGCAATTTTGAAGAATGCCCAGAACTACTGATCTGCCTTTCTTTTGTGGGTTTTCAAATGTTCAAACACCCCTGCTTCAAAAAGTACAAAGTTTGCTGGTTTGATTATTCTGCACCACACTGCAAAAAAAAAAGACAGCACCTTAAAGAAAGAGCTGGCATATAAGAAAGGAAGAAAAAGAGATGGAATTTGCTTGTGTGGAAGGAGTATAAAGACTACCAAGAAAAGGGATGAAAAGCACAGAAATAACAAGATGGGCAAGAAGAGACAGCAAGAGTTATATTAGAGATGAACAATACAATTGTGAGAGAGGTTTTGGGGGTAATAAATATATTATACAATACAGGATCCTATATAAGACATAGGATACGTATTTAGATATTATTTCATATATATTTAAAAAGTAAAAATCTGTGAAAGTTGGTGTTGCAACAAAATTAGGTTCGAGGTGTCTAGATTACATTTCATGCCCAGGGTCATTACTGAGTTGAGATCCTCATTATTCCACGGAAAGAAAAGCAATAAGAGAGTTACTTTATTGCTTTCCAGGTAGACAGCCACCAGAATGACAGTGTGCCAAGAAATACCTGCAGGGAAGTGAAGTGAAAGCAACTCAAAATGTCAGAGGTTTGTCAGCTCCCAGGCCACCATCCCCTCCATCAGCTGGAAGTCGGTTCGTGGGGTTCAAGTCTCACCCTTTGTGCAACAGCACATGAAAAGGGTCACAATAACTTGTCATAGGGATGGTCACCTCCAGAAGTGCAGCTTTTGTCTTCCTCAGAGAGTCACTTGTGCCTCCCAGAGGGGCAAGTCAGAGGAGAGGGAGGGATGCTGGAAAAATAATTAGTTCTTTGACTTCAGGGAGGGCACTGAGATCTAATTCCAGGAGGAAGAGGGAGAGGGAGGAGGCCCATGGCCAGAGGGCAGAACACCCCATGTTCAAACCATCACATCAATAGCTCTCCATAGATTTTAACAGCCAGAGATGCAGAACACTTGTGGCAAAACCAGATAAAAATAAAAATCTCTCCTGAGCCCACGCTGTCCTTTCATGCCAATCCCAACTTAACATGCAATGTATCATCAAAGCAACATTACACTGATGGTACAGAATTTATGAGAGATGTCCTGTGTCTTATTAAACAGGAATTGAAAGCAACAGGGTAGAACAGAGAAGCACAAAAACATTCTCTTCACATTTCTAACACTGAGAAAATAGGTCTTTTTTTTTTTAACAAAAGGGTGGGGGAAAAGAGATAATATGAATGTAGATTAAGTAATGTTTACTTTACTAAAGACCTGCTAGATCAACAGTAGATAAAGAGATAAAGTTCATTACAGATCTCTGTGCTGCATAATTCACCTTCATGAAATGTGAAACTCCTGTTTAGGAAAAAAAAACACAAAACCAAACAGAACACCAAAACCACTTTGCTCTCTTTCTTTCTTCAAAAAGATTTTTCCTAGTTTTCCTTTTAGTTGTCTCTGAAATAAATGCTATATGTTGTAAAGGACTTTTCTAGACTTTTTGGGAAGGACTTGGAATAGGTGGAAATAGTATCTTATAGAGTCAGTGCTTGTTCAGCCCTCAAAGACTGGAGCACCTAGGTTAGAAATTACCTGGGAAAAGAGATGATGTATTAATATAATCGGTCATAATGCTGGAAAGCACATGGGCAAAGTCATCCACATTGGGAAAGAACTCAGAATTTTCAGCCTAATGCTAGAACCCTTATCTCTCAGATAGTGATGCCTTACCCAGTAATATGTAAATCCATCCCTGAGCTTCCTTCAGAAACTAAAGATACAATTTTGGAAAGATACTCAGTACTAATAATCAAGCCTTGAAGTGGCAAAATAATCTGAGACATCTCAGTTCCATTTCTAGTGGCCAAACAAATACTGTAGACTTGTAGTAAATGTTGCTAATTATTTACTCCTGCTTTTAATCTGCTCAATTTACCTGTCATATAGGAACTGGGATGGGAAGCTTTGCATGCCTTGGAAAGGAAAACACAACTGTTTAGCTGGGACCTGGCTGGTTAGATTTGTGTTTGTATATCTAATAGCAGAGATGTTAATGGACGTATCTCCTGATATAAACTGCTTTCTCAACAGTGATTTTTACATGGGAATAACAAATTGTAATGAAAATATATCAGCTTTTGCCTTTCTCTTTTCTGTGACATGAGTTCTAGCCAAAGTGTTACCCTGTTATTTGTATCTATTCAGTCCACTCCTGTACCCGCCCATATGTTTCTGTGTATCAAACCAGCGAATCAGAAATGATACTTCAACAGTAACATTTTACATCCAGGATTTCTTGCTTACCAGGGTACTTTAAAGGCATCAAATGTTCATCAGAACAGTGCCAAAAGAACAATAAGTACCTGCTGAGGCAGAATGGGAAGGGCCATGTCAAATATTCAAGCATCTGAACATTATGTTCAATTGCTTCTGAAACATAATTGCCTGGAAATTTTGAGAGAAGAGACAACTCACATACCTGGTGCTAGAGAGGAGAGGATATAAAACATTGAGTCATTTCCCTGGAGCTGCATTGGCTCTTGTTTGACCCACATTGTGCCCCTGAATCCTCTGGTGTCAGATCCTTGTTTCCAACCCACCCCTCAGCTCTGCTGGGAAATGTCCTGCAAGTGGCTGGTGTGGCTGTTCAACAGTGACACAGATCCTGGAGCTGTGTAACTGTGTCATTTATTGTATCTGTGTCTGTGTCCCAAGTCAGGCTTTCTTCTAAAATTTTGTTGCCCAGTTTTTGTATCTTGATGTATAACTGACACTGAAAGCACTCCTGCAGGTGTAAAACACCTCTCAAAAGCGCAACAGATTTCAAACCCTGGGAATTATGTTGAGAATATGCCACGTTCAAACCTCACCACAAAAGCTATTCCTTCATGCAGAGCAGGTGATGTTTCAAATCTCCAAAATTGCAAATTGAATGTTAGTATTAGAATTTAATTCTATTAACTCCAGGAGGTGACGGGAACATTGAGTGGAAGAGAAAGAAGGAGCTGTTTCCTCTGATGTTAAGTGCATGAGAGAGAATTAAGACGTGCAGGAGCAGGACAAGTTAATTTAGAGCTCAGTCAAAGGGAAGGCACACAATGTGACTAAAAGAAGTTTAAGAGTAACTAACAAGAATTAGGATGTAAGAAGGAGAAATTAAAATATTTCTCATCTCAGAGACAGCTCTGCATCTGCTGTGGGTACCCAGCCAGCAAAGAGGGTAAAGCAGCCAGAGCACATTAGGACTAAACAACTGTAACATTACAAAGGTGAACCTCAAGTTTAGATAGTACTTACTCTGGGGATGTGGGATGGCCAAGAGAAGCCCCGTTTATGCTCAGCACTACCCCTGCCTGGAGAGCAACACATCTCCAGGAGACCTGCCCTTCCTTCTCTGCCAGTTTGCTGATTGCCCAAATTGAGTGTGAGCCCTGACTGCAGCACTCTGCCATTCCCTTTTCTAGGAAAAGCTTTGCTGGATGTCAGTGGGAAGCTGGTTTCAAGGGAACCCATCAAAAATGAAACTCTCAATTCCCACCCTGAAACACGCTCCCCACTGCTAAACTTTGTAATGCTTCCAGGTTCCACTTGTAGTGAGCAAAATTGCTGTCCACAAACCCCTATTTCAGCATTTATGATAATTGCATCATTTATGATCATTTCAGCACTTATGATAATATCAGAAAGAAGAGAGCAACAGAACCCACCTAAATTTCACCTCATTAATTTACTTTAGCTGCTTCTCAACTAGGAGAGTTTAAGAATTCAAGAGTGGGCAGAAAAAAACAAGCAGTACCCAAGGATCAATCTTCTCAATAAGAATTACCCTCCTAAGTACCTTCCTGCAGAGCTCCCACTAGTTGCTGTGTGGACCTGTGGTATGATCTGGGCACCTCCATCTGTTTCCCTAGAAGACACCATGGTTTGACTCAAAACTCCCCAAAATGAACCCTCAGAAAGACAGGAGCTCAGGAGAGCACCAGGTCAGACACTTGCAGGCAAAGGAACAAAACCTGGACAGAAGTCCCAGACTAGATCTCATCAGGATCAGTTCCCTGGAGAGGAGGGTTCCTGCCCTCCTGTGCTAGTAGGGGGAGGGGGTTGGTGGGCTTCAGGCTACCATGGTAACAAACAGAAGCAGTCATTTTTTCAATGTGGAACTGAAATCATCATTGAAATCCAACTCAAAATTAAACAAGTCTCTGCTGACTGACAGGCACATCAGAATCAGGTATCGTTCTGATCTCTGCCCAGTTGCAGGAGCTCAAAATGGTGTGTGTTTCTTTTCTGGCACTTGCCTTATGTCCTGCTTTAATTACTAATTTATCAATATTTTATACAGTAAAAAGTAGCAATTTTATCATGCATATCCCTTGATCAACATTACTTTGTGCTGAAAATTGATCAATGATATTTACTCCTAATATCACATAATAATATGATATAATAATATGATATATTAAGAATTAGGATATTAAATTTTAAAACCTTTAATATTTTCTTCAGGCTTTGGTATCCAATGACAAAATTATCTCAGTCTATATGGGTTTTTTCCAGATGCAAACATTCCCTCAGTAACAGGCAAGGGAGATACTTTTTACAATTTGAAATTGTATTAATTGTACTATTAAAAAATAAATACAGGACGAGTATAATTGATAAGGTATTGGGGTGTAAAGGTTGGTGAGTCTTATTTAAGAACTCTCATAGAGGTAATCTTCGTCTGTCAAAAATCCCAGATGTTCCTTGCCCCAAGAAAAATACCAAACACCTCCCATCATCCAATGAGTGCTGTCACTGGGAACGACCTTCCCATTCATTTCACAGCCATTTATATTAAAACCAAAATCTCTTTAGATAAGAGCTCCAATCACAAAGGTGAGATGTCACAAAGCCACACACAAAAAGCACAATCACGTAAGGAAAGTGTTTCAGTGACACACAAAATGGGAAGTGCCTTCATAAATCCGTGCCCACAACACTCCTTACACGACTGTTCTGCTGCATGGATTTTACTGTTTTCCTTTCCAGCATCTTCACACCCTTAATGTTATTTCTCAGCATATTTGCACTGCTAAAAACGCCTAATTTGGCTTTTTTCCCTGCCGTGCCCGCCGTTCTGTGCGACCTTGAGTGGAATGTCATTGTCACAAGCTGCCTCTCACGGCGGGATGTCTCTTTTTTCCCGGTGTTTGAGCCCGGGGTCTTTGATTTGGTAAAGCAGCACTTGAACAGCTGATGCAGCACTCGGTAATTTTCTCCAGCCACAGAGGTTTATGGTTTGTCCAAGCTCCAGCAGGAGCAGCAGTATTTCACACACACATAATAACGTTTTAAGAAGGCACTTTTCCAAGTGCTTTGTAAACACTGAGCTTCACAACCCCCCCAAAAGGTGACTAAGAAGGATACAGGTATTGCTGTGGCTTCCTAGAGTGGCAGGACCGGCAGGAATTCAAAAATGCACAGTGAAAACCATATATCCACTTGGAATTACAGTGAGTCTCAAAGCTTAAAAAACCCCAAACAACAAAAAGCTTTTTTTTCTTTCTTTCTTTTTTTTTGCCCCCCTACAATGCTCCTCAACACTACACTTGGAAAACTCACTGGCAATAATTACAATACTCATGGGTCCAACACGTGAGTCTCCATTTTCCTCACCTAATGACAGCAAAGTATGACAAAATCCTACCAAGGTGTTCCCACCTGCTGCCTCCATAACTCAGTGGAAATACATACAACTCAATCTCATCCCAGTGAAATTTCCAAATCAAAGGAAATATATTAGATTAATTAAACTGTCCAGAATTTTGCTGGACCATGCTGTAGCTTTCATCTGAATACACAAATCAAATTAGGATGAAGTCTGCTTTGTAGTGGAACATGAACTAATCAGGCTTCTCATACCAAAAAATAGTTAACAGGATAGCAAGTATAACAGCAGTGTACATACAGGTAAGATGACTGAGCAAGTACTAGTGAAAAATCATTTATATTTGTATTATATGTTTATAATTCAGAAATGGATAAGTCAGACCAAAACAAAAAAAACCAAAGAAAACACAAAAACAAAACAAAAACAAACAAAAACCAAACGAACAAACGAACAAACAAAAACAAAACCACAAAAAACAAAACAAAACAAAAAACCAAAAACAAACAAACAAAAAAAACCAAAACCAAACCACAAAACATACACACACAAAACACAAAAAAAATCCCAAATCAAAACAGAAAAAAAAAGAAACCAAACCAAAACAAAAAAAAACCCTCCCAATGCCCAGCACTGGACACAGCAGGGGTAACACAGCCATGGCAGATGATCCTCTCTCTGCAGGAATTGCCATTCCCAGCAGTGACCTGTGGCTGCCACCCCCAGTTTGGCACCTCACGGGCCAGCACAGTGTCTGATGAAGTGTAAAGCCTAATCATTCATTCAGATCCTATTAACTGTGCAAACTCCATTATTAGTTGAAGAGCTCTGCTCCTCCACCAGCCTGGGCACAGCTGGCAGAGGCCACCAAAGCCAAAGGCTCAGCCAGTCAGCAGGGCTGCCCTGCCCAGAATTCCTGCAGGACTAGTTAAACCCGGCCTATGTCCCTTGGTGTTCCACTGACAGGTGGGAAAGGGAGGAGGGGGACCTCTGCAGCAATTCAACATATGTCTCTACTTTCCAAAAGCACCCAGAGGGGATTAAAGACCCAACTCTCTGATATTTTGTGCACTCTAGAAATCTCTAGGTGATGGTGCAAAGTGCATTCAGCAAAAGGGAAATAAGTGCCCGAAGTGCAAACATTAAAAACTCTTTAAACATTAAAAAAAAACCTCTTTAAACATTAAAAACTATACTGAGAATGAGGAACAACAAATAATGACAATGAACAGAACTTTCTTACAAGTTTTCCACGTGGTTGTGGCATTTTGTTTTTAAATAAGCATTTCAAGGGACACAGGAGAGGCTTAGACAACACACTTGAAATCAGTCCCGGCCTCCAGAATGTGGGACACCTGCACTGTAAAATGAATTATACATCATTGCCTGTACAGGAGACAAATTAATTTGCAGAGGTTATCTACCTTCCAGCAGCTCCACAGATTTTCATGGCCTGTGCAACACTTGAAAGGTTTGCTGCAGCCCACCTTCTCCCTCGTCTCCCTGCTCTGCATTATGCCAGATTATTCTGTTATATAGGTCAAATTCTCGTGCAGAAAAGACCCTTATATATCTTTTTTTGTGATATATAAGGCCAGATATGTTAACTTTTTAAAGCTGTATCAACCCCATGACAATTATTTTAATTTTATGTCAAGGTTTTTAAATAGATCGGCTGAGTAAATGATTATGAGGCACTTTCCTATTAAAAAACCTTTTTTCCACGGTGAACTGTGATTGATACCCATTTTTAGGAAGCATCTGAAGCCTGTGCACCATTTCCTATGGTAGGCAAGGATGCCTATTTTTCAGTATCTGAGAAATCATGAACAAATTTGTACTGCACTGTGTTCACTAATGGCATCAACCTCTCCTTAGAGAGACTGAATAATAGCCTACTGGATAATAAAAATACCTGCACATTAATGACTTTGCATGCGAGATGGTAAAAACTGTTAAGTATTTTTGCAGTGTGCCCTCAAATCGGGTGTGGACATGGACACAGCTGAAGGAAAAATGAGTTTCAGAGACCATAACTAGACCAGATGGCTTGGGTGAGAAAACAGAGGACAAAAACCAAAAAGATAATTCTCATTCTTAACCTTGTAACCCCCCAATAACATAATAAACATTAGTTAATCTAACTAAAAAGTTACTATTAAACAACTCTGAAAATCAGAAAATTTCTGACCTTGACTCTGAGACATTAGCTTTTTTTCCATTTCATTTCCAGTTATGAATATTCT
This sequence comes from Neopelma chrysocephalum, assembly GCF_003984885.1. Classification (NCBI taxonomy): domain Eukaryota; kingdom Metazoa; phylum Chordata; class Aves; order Passeriformes; family Pipridae; genus Neopelma; species Neopelma chrysocephalum. The sequence goes on from NW_020897723.1 coordinate 2,154,792, forward strand.
CCTATTTGTATTAGATTTGGTGATTAATAATGGACTTTATTGTTTCATAAAACCTTTAAAAACTGCCCAACTTCAGATTTATTCCATCTGAGGTTCACATGCATTTATGTGTTGCCAGATGTTTTCTCACTGGGTAAGCTGTGAGCTCTCAATTGCTGAGTTCAAAGCCAGATGCAGCAGTGCAAGTGTTTCTATGTGTAAAAAAAGCAACTTCTGACTAATGAAAAATGAAGACCTGAAGTTAAATGGGCATCACTTGGTGAATTTTTAGGTATTTGGCTTCCAGATCGTTGCTTTAAGCTCTGATTGAGAGTTGGACACGTGAGGTGTTCATGTCAAATGCAGTGAAGGTCCAAAGAGTTTTCGGTTGTGCAAAACTCCCTCAGTTCTATTTGAGAGGCTCTAAATAAATTTATAGATATGATATTGGCCAGGATAAACTGATATTGTCTTCGTTTTTTTCCACTTGCAGCACTTTGAGCCATGTAAACAAACATCAAAAATTAACAAGAGTGGAAGAGGAGAACTGCAAAATTAACAATGCTGCTTTGTCTGTTGGACATTAAGGCCACAGTAAGTTTACTAAATTGGGAAATAAAATAATTTTTTCCTGTTCATGATGTTATTAAATTTGGACAGAAATAGAGAAGATAACAGAATCATCAATGAACACAGATAACATAAAGACAAAGTGATACAGCAAGTCATCACAACCAGAAAATTCAAGATCTCAACCTGGTAGGCATATCAGGAAATATAAATTACGAGAGTGCTAAGCAATAAAAACATCTGTGAGTTAATAGGGAATGAAAATTTAGATAAAAACATTTCCTGGTCTGCTCAGCCATAACAATGTTCTTTTGTTTGTGTTCTTTGTAATTTAGCTGCTTGACAACTTCATTCAACCTTCAGCAGCAAGCACAGGTATTGATTATCTCTGAACATCCTAATGACTGGAGACTGGGACACAAACCATAAAAGCAGAGTTTCTGGTTGCCAGTGAAATTATAGTTTGCCCTACAAGATTGCACAATAAATCAGAGAACAAATCAGCCAACAGAGGGCTCTGGGGTCACCGAAGTGATGTTGACACATTACAATAATGAGAACTTGAAACACCTCGTGCCCTATTGATTTTTAAGCTGAATCATTGCCACTGCAGGAGATTACAGGAGTGTGTGCTGGAACCACGGCCCACGTGGGAGATGCTGATGAAAAATACAAACAACTGCACCAAAATAGTTCTTTACCTGTATCACACAATACTCTTCCCTCTCCCCATCAAGGTCTCAGGCTGTAATTCAATCAACATTTAACTGCTTAACTATCTCACTTAAAAGAACTTTCTATTTTCTTCTTTATCGACATTAATTATGTAGGTACATAATGTAGACTTGAAGTGACACTTTAAAACATCTCCCAGAAGCTGCATATTAGAGAAGTCAGACTACGAGAAACGCTTTTTAATGTTCCAAGTAGCTTTTCTGTTTTCACTCAACAGCAAATTATTCTATGATATAAAAATAACTCCAATAATCACCAACTTATTTTCAGTGTACAATATGCAAATGCCAAAAGCCTTGCCACCAGCTGAAGAATAAAAATGCTTCTCTTTTTCTCCTTTTACTTCCACTTGATAGCACTGAGAGCCAATAAACTGTCAGAAGGTGACCAGTGACACCAGATGATTACAGTCCTGTCACGACAAAAGGAGCAGTTATAATTTGCACTGCAGCCAATTACTTTAGGAGCACATCATTTTGCTTAAGGGGAGAAAATAATACCTCTATTATCACTTCCAGCCAGGAGATCTCATGCTCTGCCACTGAGGTGCAAGTAAGGAGAGAAACTATTTAACGAGTGCCCCCACAGTAAATAAACTTTGAAGGTTTGGGTTTTTTTTTTATTCTTGGCAATAAGCACTTTTAAAGTACCACGGTGGTGTTCTTAATGAAGCATAACTGTTTGTCAACTGTCAAGACAGAAAAAAGGGATAACTTGAAGTAAGAGAAAGGAGAACTCTGTGAAGAACTAGGTAACCTATGGCAAAAAGAAGAAACTTTTACCTCTTGATGCACTTTGCAGTGGAAGGGATTAGATAGTTAAATATATCCTAAGGATTAGCTCCCGTTGGGCTCCTCAGAGATATGTTTTTAATCAGCAGCTCTGCACTTGGCATTTAGTCCTTTAGGGAGGGGGGAAATTTTCAAATTATTTCTCTTCTTCTGTCTGAAATTCAGTGCCATCAGCAAGACTCCAAAGAAAGAGAGGACAGAAGGACAAGGAATCTCAGTTTAGGATAGAGGCCCAGCCTCGTAAGCTCCTCACAATTTTTAAGGTGCTTATGGCTCTCAGAGTGGTGATTCCTGACCTTACTGACAACGTGGAATAAAGACAAAAGGGACAGTCAGGTATTTAAGGGAATACAGGTACCTGTGTTTGTGCAGATGTGTCAGGATGCAGTTCTGAACACACATATCCCCCCAATCTCTATGTCACCACCAGACACCCGCAGTTATTTGTTCTTGCCTTCCCTCTCTCCTTTTCCCAGCAGAGCAGCTGAAGGCACCTCAATTTTTCTTTCTGTCCGTGCCCCAACTGCTGCTACTTCATCTCATACCTAAGCCTGGGAATTCCACTTAAACCAGTCCATCCTCTCCCTGATCTTCCCTCAGAGACATCCTCAAACAAATGAGAAGCATCAACTGTGCATAGTGCCACAAACCAGCCCCTAAAACCATTAATGGGGGGAAACCAGTCCCCAGCAGGATCTCCCATGCAATAGTTGGGAGCCTACAGGCAATTTTAATTACCAACATAGAATCTGTAGTACAGGACAAGCTGCCTGCCATGAATCCAGGCTTTTCTAGGAGGAAAATTTAATTTCTCTCCCCTAACAATGCGATAGGTTTTTGACAGTTGGGACATACCACGAACAGAAAATCAAATTAAGAGGATGCTCAGTCATACACAGAAAGAACAAACAGCAATAAGTACAACAACAAACATCCCTGGCTGGAAGACAAGAGGCAGGACTTTGTAGGAGTTTAGGAAGAGAGAGTGCACATAGATGGGGGCAGGAGGAAGCCCAAATTAATCACCAATTTAGCTGCTGGTCCAGCTCCCAGCTGAGATGCTTTGGGTCAACCCTTGCTCTAAGGACACTATGATAACACAGAGAAACAAATGCCACTCAGATTATTGATATAATCTGTTCAGACTGTGCATGTTTCTCATATTTTATTGATTGTTTTATGTTCTAGCAGATGAAACATTCTATTCAACATTCTCCTTGTAGTTGTGTAACTTCCACAGAATCAGTATCAGTAAATGTAACAAATCCCTCAGTTCATTTTGCTAATGTCAATCTTAATTAATGGCATGGTAGAATTCATTAGACAATAATTTTCAGCATTAGAATACAATCATATCACCACTTACCATTTTTCATCAAAATAAAAGTCAAATAAGGGGGAATAGTCTATTGAGGAAGAAAATTAACAATTAAAAAATAGCTTTACAAATTTTTGCCACATAGGTAGCATATAAATATGTGGACAATTAAAATGGCTGTAAATGCATTATTAACATTCATATTCTGGAAGAAATACAACAGAAAGGAGTCTGTATTTTGACACAGAAACTATGTCAGCACAAAAAATCCTGCCATTTTCCTCTGTTGTTGGCAATAAGAGAAAGTCTCAGCACATCAGAAATACTTCGTAAACCTTATTTACAATAAGTCAGGACCCCCTGGCTGAGTACAGCAATTACTGGCATGTGATATCCTACCAGGAGCTTCTCCTGTAATTTGCAATAATTTGCCTGTTTCAGCCACGCAAAGTCTACCCAGCCTGTAGGAAAATTGTAGAAGAGAACATCGATGGTCATGACAGAAGATTGAACCAGTTAAAAGACCTCATAATTCTCATATGAAACCCAGAGAAACAACACTAAGGTTGCTTATTTTTTAAAGGAAATAAAAAAGGCGAGTAAAAAAAAAATACCCACAGCTGGAACAGAGAACTAGAAAATTCTGTTCTCAGAAGAAAGGACACAGGAATGTGCAATGAAAATTAATAAAAAAGCAGAAGGACATCTCCCACAAACTCTACCTGTCAGGATCTTTTTTAAATGCAATAACTGGAAGACTCATTGTCAAAGATGTATTGCCAAAGGAAACATACTCAGGGAAACTTAAGGACTGTTCAGAGTGGAACTAAATCTTTATACCCTGATGACTGAAACCTGTTGCCTTGAGGATCAAACTCATCCCTCCAACATTAAACATCAAGATAAAGAGGAGTAACAGCAGACATGATTCTGGGACAGCTCCACAGACCTTCTTCACCCGAGGTACCTGGTTCCCAGTGCCCTGCTCTGCCAGAGCTAAACCAATATGAAATAACCTCAAGTCTGTATTTCTCTCTACCTGGTTCTCTCTCTTCATGTAGAGGGTAACACTAAAGCTGTTTATTTTTGATTGGTTTGTTAAAATTGAAGGGTTTTTTAAACTAATTCACTTCTCGGCAGCGAAGCAGAGCTGGGATTTTCCTCTCAGCCACACGATGTCAGTGTTGCTGAGTAAACATTTGGAACTTGCATATTTATCGGGACTCAAATAAAAGCTCAGACATTTTGCTCCTTTAAGACCATCACGGGGCAACTTAACACAGCTGAAAGATGCCACAGTGCAACCCATCCAGAACTTTCAGACTGCCTGACTACAAATTAAAGGATATGGATGTTACCAGTTAATGCACAATGACAGCAGTGTCAACATTAAAATACTCCTGTTGTTGGTTACCTCGCAGGGATGTCACCAGTATAATTTTGTATTCCCACCTCTGCATCCCACTGGCTTAAATTTTTGAAGGCTGATGGATATTACTTCATGCTATGGTTATAAATCTCATTAAGAAAATACATTATTAGAGTAAAACCTAAAATTGTTATCAAAAGGTAATCAGTCTCCCCTTTCCCACATCACTGCCAGTTCAAACTGAGGAACTGGCCCACCAAGCTGGGTCCTGCTCAGAGAACAGGATTTCATACCTGAATGGGGGAGGGAATTCTGCCATAACCTGCTTCCTAACCCTTCAGCACACATCTTTTTTTTCTGGAGCTATCATTTTAAAACATAAAAATACACTTCCTAGAAAAATCATAGTGCTGCTAAAGCACAATCTAATTCAATCCTTGCTCCCAGTCACCCAAACCTGGAGAGAGAATGGAGACCTGAAGATAACAGGATCACCGTCAAATATATCCTTTGTACCTTGTAACTAAAAATCCAACTGTATGGATTCTTTAGAACAAGATTTTTCTTGTTGCAATACCACTGACAAAAGATTCAAAGTAACTTTTCTTGAACACTTGCTTTCCTTTTGATGTCTCCGAACCGCTTTTCCCCCTATAATCTCTTTGTATCTCTCACCAGCCCACACTGTGTCCCACATTTGGGGGATGGCAGGTTAAAAGTCACTCTGTGTCACCTTCTGACTTCAAACACAGACTCATTCCTCTGTGCAGCCACGAACAAAAATCCATCCCAAATGGGGGATGGGGAGAAGGTACTAGGAAAGTTCAGGTCTTGTGGGTGTTTGAGGCTGTTTAATTTGCACCAAAAAGCCCAGCAGATGTATGAAGTGCTACCTAAGGTCTAACATACACACTGATGGCTCCAGATATAGGCTTAAAACCATAAGAAACGAGAGCAGAAACACGAAAAACTACAAAAGGTGGATGCAAACATTTTTTTCCTCGGCATTTCTGTCTCCCTCACCATCTGTATCGACAGACTTGTATTTTTTAACACTTCTACACAAAAAGAAATTAGAAAAGAAATGCTAATTGTAAATATTGAAGATGATGGCCATGTTTTTTTTCAAATCCCTGGCCCACTTGTTACAAGATACTGCTGTGCATCTTGTGTCTCTCTTGTTAACATTTCATGGAGCACTTCCACAAACATACGTTTGTTCTCGTTGTCAACACTTTGCTCTGTCACTGCACAGATGGCTTCACACTGAAGCATATGAAAATATTAAATTCTTCAGAAACCTGTTGAAGTTTGCAATGCCTGTAAGTAATGAGCATCTTGGCAGCTATTTCTTTAATACAGATATTACAGGATGTTATTTAGTGCTTCCTTATCAGTTTCCAATTTGCTGCTCGAAAAAAAGTAGAGTTTTCTTTAAACTTCATTAATAGAAGCATTGTTTCCTTCAAAATAATATAATTTCTAAGCAGAATACTACATTTTGCTATTTGTCTATGCAGAATTTAAAAACTAGTTAGAAAAATCATGGTTAGACACAATAGGGGTTTGTGTTGCAACAAAAAGGAGTTGGGAGGACACCAGGACTTTGTTCCCAACTGTTCCTTCTCTGTCTTTAAGTTCAGCAACTGGTGGAGTTTTAACTTCAAGATTTGATTCCAGTTCTGTCTAACACAATCTTTTGTCCTATGCCTACCTAGTTGTTGGTTCTAGAAACTATATTTAAAATAAATAAATAAATGAATTAGAAATTGAGAAAAGAGGGTGTCCAGTGTGATTATTCTCACATTTACACTAAGTCAAGCAATCTCAGTTTCAGTTGGCAAACTAAAATTCCTGAGACAAGAACATGTGCACTGATTATGTTAGGAGCATATCCTTTTAATTGCTACTGTTTCCTCATTTGGAGCTTTTTCTGCTGGTTCCTCTATAGAACCTGTAGAATACTGCATAGAAAATAGCACAGCAGAGCCTCTCTGGCCCCAAGGTTCTCTTACACTTCTCAAATAGTAAAAAAAAAAGTATCAACTGTTCTAATATATTCTGTGTGATCAGCTTTTTATTCATAAACCTTAATGTTATGTTATTAATAGAAGATGGGAAGTCTGCAGAGTTCTCACAAGAAAAAATTACTTTCTATTAATAAAGCAAAAAATATATTCAAAATAACTTAGTTTAGATTATATGTCTGTATTTTAAATCCTAAAGGCAACATTAAGGGAATAAGAGAAGCTGTGCTATGTAATATAGGTGTTATAAAAGGCTATACAGAGCCAATTGTTTAAATGCTTCAATTCTATCATACCTGTCTTGTCCCTTATTGAAAGGATTATTCAGAACTTCCATAAATGCAGAGCAAGAATTTTCTCAAGAGCTGAGTGGAGAACTCCACACAAGGTTCATGACAGTGTTAGAAATGAGATTCCTGGGAAGGGAGCTGGGAGCAGGGACTGAAGAGGGGCACAGCCCTCATTGCACTGCTCCTCAAAAAACAAAACTGGCCCAAGGGAAGCTCCCAGAAACTGCAAAACTCCAGTATTTTCCAAACTCCGTTCTTAGGGAGCAATATCGAGTCAGTGCCCCACCTAAGAGATGTGGAACTACAGCAAGGGCACATTCTGAACTTGCCTTAAAAACACTTGGTAAACACAAGTGAAATCCACCTGCTGAATGGAAGTTAAGTTTGGTCTTGAGAAAGATTTTCTACTTTAGGAAAAGGAAAATGCAGAAATGAGAACAAGTGCTGTCAGTTAGAAATGAATTCTACAGAACATCTTCCCATGCAAAGACACACAAATGCATTTGTCTGGCATTTGCTTTCCAAACCCTTCCTAAAAGCCTCCAGTGATAGAAATCCCATAATCTTCCTCACTCATCTAATTAAATATTAAGCATTCTTACTATCAGGAAGCCTTTCTAATGCCTAATCTAAACCTTCCTTTGTGTAATTGAAGCCCACAGCTTCACATCCTACTCACTGCAGCCGTCAAAGCTCTTACATCCAGTGACAGGTTAGAATCTGTTTCTTTAAGCAGAAATGCAGTTTGCTGTCTGCAGCACTGAAAAAATCAAATGAAACATCTGTTACTAACTCAAGTTAGACCCAAGCACTTTTGCAGTTCTACAGCATGCAGGAAAATCCAAAAGAAATTCCTCAGTGAGGTAAAAAAAGGACAATTTCTTTTACATTGCCAAAATGAAACATGGCAAAGTTGCAATGCTGTCTCTTTCTTCTTTTCCTCTGTGTTTCCAGTTTTCTTAAAACGTGGATATAATTTGTTAATTTGTTAAAATAACTACACAGGACTGACAGTGACCTAACCCTCCTCCCTACCTCCAAGAAAACAACTGCCTGAAAAAAACTGCTTGGATCCAGTTAGATTTTTATGGTGTTTATGCTTCACAGACATAAAGATTTGGGGGAATAAATGTATACATCCTGCATGCCATTTTTAAAGATAATTCCCCGTAAGAATCTCAGCTCCCTCATCCATCTTTGTCTTCTGTTATCTTAACGGGCACAATGCCCTTGGCTCCTCTGTAGTGCTAAAACTTACAGAGAATGAGAACAGCCCAACCCACCTCCCATCTACGAAGGCACAAGATAATCTACCTGAGTCATGCATTCAAGTGTATGATTAAAATTTGCATCCTCCACTTTTCTTATTCTACTCCACAGCCAAAGTCAAGCTGTGCACCAGCCAGTGACTCACACATTGTTATTGTATAATATTAGTCACTTAGCTGTTAATTACCAAAACAGGGTTTACTACAAATGGCTGGGATAGATTTGCATCCTTTTCCACAGATACAAATATATTTCAAAAGTGCAGAAGCATTTTCCTGTTGTGCTTTACCCTTTTCTGAGAATTGAAATAATCCACTGCTCAGCAGATCCACCCAGCTGATAACACAGGATCGTGGGATGAGACAGGCTGGAAGGAGGTTATCCAAGAACAGTCCTTCAGATTTTCTTGCATATACCCCCTCAAAGTGGGGAGGTGCTAAACTGATCAAGCAGAGTATGATGCATCACCTCTTCTGTCTAAAGATTCATCTTCTAAATCCCTGCCTTGCATTTCTTCTCTCCCCATACTTGCCCTGTGAGGTTACTGACAGGATAAAGGTATGGAGTCATAATTCAGAGGAACTCATTCAGAGAAATGATGACAACCAAGAGCAGGCAGAGCCAATCAAGTCTTGAGTATATCAGCAAAAGTGTTTAACTTTTATCTTTTTATGACACAGATGCTCACACACACGTCTACATACACACACTTGTGTAAATTTAGGAACATCACAGGTTCTGAATAAAACTTTCTAGTTGACTTTGGCACAATAATAAACCTCATAACCTCTGTCTCAAAGAAGCCCAATAGGCAGCTTAGAGATCTCAAGCCATCTGTGAGAGCCACAGCCTCAGATGTCTATGCCTTACAATAATCATTATACAATCCTGATTATATTATAAATCATGGCCAATATTTGGCTTCCGATCATTAGTTAAACTATTTGAATTCAATGTTTTTATTTAAATGCAAAAATGTTCAAAAGCATTTCTTAGATTAAAAATAAAGATTCCCAATCCCAATAACTAGAAAGAGTTGAACCAAAATACAGAAATTAAAACATGCAGGACAGAAACCTGAGGAATCTCAGTCATAGAAAACTGGTGCAGGGAGCAGGGGAGCCTTTTTTTCTTCAGGTCCCCTGGGAACATGAAACACTAAGGTCATCTGCAGCATGGTAGATTTTCATTTGTCCAGCAAACAAATACTTTTTAAGAGGGTAAGGACTTCTGAGTATTGGAAAAGGTAGTCCAGGGAATTCTTTTCAAAGATTAACAGGATATCTGTCATTAATGACACTCATAAAGATGCTCCTTTGGGGGAGCAGAGCAGGGCTCAGTGACATGAGGAGTGGTCCTCTGCACCACTGTTCTCCTGTGATCACCAAACACCTTATTTCAGCACCAGGAGGGAGTTGTGTTTTGTGCTTGCTCGGCTCTGTGTAGGCAAAAATGAACAAAAGCAGAACCACCACACTGCCTCCCCTCTTCAGAACGCCTTGCCCCAGGTCTGAAACACAGTCATTCATTGGAAGAAACACTAACATACAAACCTGGTACTTTCATTAGTTGGAAAAAACACCAACACACTAAGAGGCTTCAGCTTTACCCAGTTTTTCATTGTTCAGTAGTTCCAGGCTGCTGCAGGAGGAGTGTGTGAGCCTGTAACAGCTGCCCAGCATCGCTGCTGTTTGTTTGCATTTGTTCTTTTACAAGTTTGCTTCCTTTAGTTACAACAAGACTTGATGGATACAGTTTCTCCTCCTACAGGCCATCCCAGGATTGTGGAGGAGCTCAGTCCCCTGTAGCTACTGCCTCTCTCAAAGATGCTCAGCATCCCCCTGTACACTCTCTGAAGTCCCATTTCTTTGATAATTCACAGACTGTAACATATCTCACAACTGAGCTCTTCTCTGACCCCAGTTTTCCAGCTCTAAAGACCATCCTGAAGACACTGTATTAAGAAGGGGTGTGATCAGTGAACCACAGCTACCAAAGATAAAATGCTCTGTTCCAGAGATTAAAACTGAGCAAAGAGAAGTTCTGCTATACTGTTACGTGACTGTGCTCAATTTGATTTACCTGTTGACATAATTTTGTCATGTCTCTTTCTGCAGAGATGGTGAGATCTTGAAAAAATAATTGGAAGTAAAAAAAAAAATTAAAATACCCAATGCCATTCTTAATATCTTCCTTTAGTGAATACTACTTCCTGCCGTGGCTCAAAAAATGAAGTAGGATGAAGAAAAAGGCTCATGATTTCAAATATGAAAGTCAAAAGGGAATTAAGTTGACTGTCTTGGCTTCTCTGTTGGTAGAAAGTTCAGTCTGCCATGATTGGATTCTGACTCTGCTGACACTGGGAAGGCTCATGACTGCAATGAAATGCCACCTGAAATGAGCTCTGCTTCTGAGCTAGTTTTGCTCTCTGGCACAGGCAGCACTGTCCTGCTTTTCCTGGTAACTGTCAGGATTAGTGCAGGATCACAGACTCATGGGGTGCTGCCTCAACTGGCAAGGAGGAAAACCAGGACATCTTCTCACTGTTCATCACACAGACCTCATCAATAAATAAAATAAAATTAAAGAAAAATCTTCAAATGAAAATGTTAGATGATATTCATATTTTCATTATAGTCTTGCAAAATATTCCAACAAAGTAAATATGGTTTCGGATTCCTGTGTGTCACAGCTAATATCAAACTTTCCCTGCAAACACGGGTGACAGCAGATATATCCTGCCAAATGAACCTCTTCCTCTCCATTGACATCACACATGGAAGGGCTGGGCCAGGAAAAGTCAGAGGCCAGAGGGGAATTGCCATCCCAGGATTGCTCCCCGAGGACACGTGCTGGCAGAAAGGCAAAGTCATCTTAAACAGGTGCTCACTTGATGCCAAGATGAAAACAGAAAAGTCACATAAAGCAGTACAGAAGGAGAGAGCCAAGATGCTCCATCAGGGCTTGATCTAAATGTCATGTTCTTAGAAGACTTGCTCCACTGGGGCAGCAGTTCTTCAAAGGTCCTGAGTCTCAGCTTAAATGACATTATTCATGAAATGACTTTCGTTAAGAGCATCGGGGAACAGTGCAAGTTCTCAGCAGCAAGAAATCAGTCTCCAAATCAGCAGCAGTGATGTGCCACATGTGCCTCTCACTTCACTTTTTTACAGTTAAAGCAGCCACTAGATTCAGGTTAATTAGTCAGAAACAAGTTCTCACATAAGCTACAATTTATTTACCTGGAAAAATGGCCAAATCTCGTTCTTGGATTACTATTAGTGGACTACCATTACTATTATTCATGTAATCAGAAAGTCCAACTTTAACAAAGAAAACTTTTTAAGTTAAAAAACCCGTAAACACCAGAGAGCACCAAAGCACAAAGAGAGGGAATAACTTCCATTTGCAAAGGGTGGGGATTAGAATTTTATATCAGGCTCCAAGACATGAGTGGGGAATGGATAATCTTTGCTAAAACTATGTTCCAGTTCAGGTTGGTCCATTAGTCTTTAGTGCCTTTACTTTCATCTGGTTACTTCCCTCCCCTTTTCTACCCAGCTAAATTTGCAATAATTGATTACTACTCAGGAAATCTGCTTAAAACTTCTGAGCATCAAATCCATAAAAACAAAAGGGAAAAAAAACCAACTTGGATTTTTAATGATCATTAGCAAACCCTTCAATATATATTTAATATTGATCAGAACAGATTATTTTATTCATTGCTAAACATTCAACCAGTCTCTTTGTAATTATCTCTACTAAAATGCAGGTACATAATGTATAGCTGCCAAACTCCAGGTATCCTAAACTGAATAAAATAACAGTGTTTGCTTCTCTTGAGAATAAAAATACTTAAAGAAAAACTCAAGGTGCAAATGTAAAGCAAGAGGACTTTCAAGAGTTTCTGGGGTTTGGAGGTATACCCTGTTTTTGGGAACACCAGACAAAAAAGAACATTTTGAAGTTTTTATATCTCAAAAAAAAAATACAGGAAGGATGTTAAGTCAAGGCAGTAAAACTGGGCTTTTTATCGTGTTTAATTGCTTGAATTCATAACCCAGTTTTGCTGAATCTGGATGTTCCTGCTGACTCAAGCAGGTTCTCCATTTTAATACTTCAGAAAAAGTTTGTGTGTCTCCATGTTTGTGAAAGGCAACTAATAAGCCCCTGTGATATGACAGCATTTTTTGAAATATTCCTGACCATCAGTGAAATTTCACTTTGTAGAAGCCTTATTGCTGTGCATGAAATCTGTAATTAACTACAGAACAAAAGATAAAATAGGCTCTGATTGCAACCTGGTGGAGGAAGTCATACTGTGCTTTATTTTCAAAGACAATGGAGGGAAATCACAGCCTCTGCAATTTAACGTGGTGAAAAGAAAAGAAATTAAATGCACAAGGGGCACGATGGAGACAAACACAAAGCAGAAATGCTTACACTGACTTCCAATCCCCCAAAGCAAACACGTTCTCACACTGTCCAAACTGAAATCCAGGTAAAGTAAAAGCAGTAAGTGTGCAAAGTCACTGAAGACAACTCTGCTACATTCCTTAACATCTCCACTTGATACCTTAAAAAGAAAATGAAAAGGAAAAGACTTATTCCTAAAGGTAGAGACCTCCACGACTGACAAGATAAATTTAGAAGGAAGTTTCACCAGAAGAGAGTTTGGCACTTACACATTTACTTCTTTTCACTAATCCTTCTGGTACCTCACCCAAAGGCAACCCCACAGCATTTGAAATTTAGAGAAAACATGTTTGTGATGCACCTTTTTAAAGAATAAGCCTGAACTTTCCTCCCCTCTGGTGACTATGTACTTATGGTACTTCTTGTGTTCATAAATGCCTCCCTGTGCAAAGCCACCAGCTGCAGATCAGTGTATTCACCCAACCCTTTATTTCAGAGTTTATGAGAACTATTCCTTTGGAACACATTCCAAAAGAAAACTAAAGGCAGATACTTTATTTTCAGCCTATTTATGGCAGAATAATCATTTTGGAAAATAAACTTTATTCCCCTATAAAATTAATACATTTCAAAATGAACATTTCAAAAGTTATGCTTAGTTCTCAGGAGATGCCGTAAATTATGTCCCAGCCTTGAAATATACATTAAAAAAAACCAACACCACTGAAAAACCATCTGAAATAATCAAGGTCCTCTGTAGTCTTTGTTCCCACCTCTAAATTCCGGAAAGATACTATATTGTGACATAATCATTCCAAGAAAAACTCTAAAATCCCTATCACTGAAGTCGACTAAAAGCTTGACTTTAGTCGGCTTGAGCTTTTAACTAAGGAGTTAAAAATAACTCCCTTTTAGCACATCACTTACTTAAATTAAAATATGAAGCAAAGCTTAGACAAGATACTTTCTACAGTTAAAATTCCCTATACATTTTTCCCCTAGGTTACTCTTCATGCTACTTTTTCACAATTATTGTCACAATCACTTAAAAGCATGAGTTAACCACATTTATCTCCTTTCTCCTATTTAATTTGATGCTTCATTTACCATATCTAACATTTATCTTAATAAAATTTACTAAAATTTAATAACAATATTTTTCATTACAATGGAAAAAGTCCAAACTTCTGATATTGTACTTCAGGGTATTTTTCTAGACCTTTTCTAACATTTAGAATACCACAAGGCTGATCACTTGAAAAATCAATTTATTACTTTTTCCTGGAGAAGTTTTCTGGTTTATGAGCAAACTGAGACCCTCCATGAAAATTTTATAAAACAACTAAATTTGACCAATTCTATGATAATTATACTACTGAAGTCACTGCTTTGAAGTTAGAGAGACTGAATGTAACACCTTGCCAGATAATAATAATAATAATGAAGTTGCTTCATCCATCTATTGTTAAGTTATTCTGATTTCAAACATTTATCATGTAGGGAAGAACATAAAGCTCAATCTTTCTAAAACTGTGCTTGGAAAGGGGTATAATGAGCTGTACTTACACTCAGTGAGGTATCAGGGTATTGGATGTTGGGAGGCACTGATTAAATACAACTTCCTGCCCACATCTTACAGGGAAGGCAGTGGGAATGGGAGCTATTGAATGTTTACAGCCTCTAAAACACCGAGAAATGCACTGCTGCAGGAAGAAAAACTCTGAAATGGGTAATCAAACCCCTATAGATCCATGAGATTTAAAGGAAGCAAAGCTGATAACTGACAGACAGACTCTCAAGGGAAGCACCTGTGATGGATAAAACCAAAAAGTCCATTTTTTTCCCATGAAATGATTGCAATCTAAAAACAATGATTACACACAGCACCACTGCTCTTGCTGTAGACGAGGGAATGCTGTTCACTTAATTGCAGTTTTGATCACTTTTGAGAAGTCAACCTCATTTGCATGTTCCAAAAAAACAGCAATGTAAACATCACATGCCTGAAAAATAAATCTGTAAAGTGTGGTCAGAACATCAAGACATTCAAACTTTATACAAGTCCGTTGCTTCATTTTAGAAATACATATGAAACCAATGTACTGTATGTAAACTAATTATTCTAAGCATTTCATAAGCAAGAACAGTTGTGAACTTTCTGTTTAACACTTACATAAATCCTAATTACTTCTCTATCAAGACCAAATTCCTTATCACTACAGAAGTAAAGACTGCTTTAGATCTCACTAAATTCCTGAATAGCCACCAAAATAAAATACCTGGAGTGGAATTTGATGTACAGTCCTGGAAGCAATGTGATTTTATGGTGCCTGAACTGCAGAGCCCAGCATTCCACTACTGGGCTGTGCCAGACTCTCCTCCATGTGACAGCAAGTCTTTCAAAAATATTATGCCCCTATTAAGAGTCTGGAAGAGATTCCTTTCTTTAAAAGCTACTGAAACTCACCTTCCCCACTCCCCTCAACATTTTTTTCCACACTTTGAAGCGTGGGGGTTTTTTAAAGAAAGAAAATTGCTAAAGTCATTCAAAGTATTTAGATTACCTTGCAATTATATCCAGCTGGAAACTGATAGGCACTTTTCAATCCCAGTCTGTTATACACGGTTCCTGCCTTTTTCAATGCAAAAACATATAAATGGATTGTTAGCCAAAATTACCTGTATGCTTAAATTGTATTTATTAACTAAATGCTGCTGCTGTTTCATCCCATGTATTTTAACAAGTACAGCAATAAAACTTTAAAATACTCACATAAATTGTGTTTTTTAAGATCAGTATATTATTCTAATGACATACAGGTACCCTATAGTTAAAGAGGCAATTCCCAGGTTGGTCGGGAATGCTGTAAGGCAACAATCCATCTGACAAAACCACTACATGATGAGCCTCCTGCTACATTCCATATAAATGCTAATCCATATTCCACCCAAAGAAAGTCAAGCAGCTCCCTGAAGATGAAGTTCACATAAACTGCAGCCGGAGGAAGGACGAATAATCCCCCCCGCACGTTATTTTCCGTAGGCACCTCACCCCGCGGTGCGTTCGCTCGCGGGGACGAGCCCACGCCGTGCACACACACAAACACAGGGAACACACGGGGAATATGGGGAGGACAAACACACCGGGAGCACCGAGCCCCGCCGTCGCATCGGTAAGTTTATACACGACACACCTTTGAGCAGAGGCAGCATCCCTGGGCCAGCGGTCCAGGGATGCATCCCGGGCTGCATCCCGCTCCGCACGCGGCCGCCAGCTCCAAGAACGCTTCACCCCGCATCCCTTCACCTCCCACCCGGCCATCAGCCCCCCCCTTTACCCTCTCACCTTTCACATGAGCCCCCCTCACCTCTCCCCCTTCACGTCGGGAAGGCGCTGCCGGCAGCGACACAACCCCCGCAGCCAAACATGTCAACTTGCCCCGGCCCTCCCAGCGCTTCGCTCTCACCGGAATTCCACCCCCCCCGGCCCGGAATTCCTCCGAAGCTGCCTCTGCCTCACCTGAAGGGCATCTCCCACGCCTGCGATCAGCTGCCAAGGTTTCATCGTGGGCTGGGAAGCTCCCGGAGGAGCCGGGGGGAGCGGCCCCGGCCGGCCCTGCAGCCCCCGGACCGCGGGCACCATCCAGCGCTCCCGGCCGGGGGCAAGGGCAGCCGGGCAGCCCTGTGTCCCTGTCCCGGGGGGGCAGCGCTGGGGCAAGGGCAGCCGGGCAGCCCTGTGTCCCTGTCCCTGCCCCCGGGGGGACAGCGCTGGGCACCCCGCGCCCCCTCCGCGGGACTCCCGGGCGGAGAGATGCGCGCGGGCAGGATGGAAGCGCTTCCAGCCTCTCCCGCTACACCTACATTATTCAAAATGTCTCTGGGACAGTATTTATGACTTCCAATCTGCTGCGCTCCCCACACTGCCACGAGACGGTGGAGCCCTTCCCTGTCTGCGCTTTGCTCCCCTCGCCGACGAGGCTTCGCAGTGCAGGCGCTCAGCGGAGCCCGTTTGTTTTATTTGTAGATAAGAGCAGCTCCACGCCGGCTTAGCTAAAAACCACAGCCTTGTGGGAAAGGGAGGTGGGCAGGGGAGAGCAGATTACACTCCGTAATTCATTTATGGAATGGCTTAACGTATGTACTAAATATTAACTGCTTATTGAAATGCTGGACGTGGTGCTAAAGTTTGTAGGGCTTCGCTATTCGGGTCTATGCAGATAAAACGGTTAATATTTTGTTCTATGAACAATTTAACCGAAATGGTTAATGTTTGGATTAAATGATGATTAATTACCTGTGAAATTCTGAATTTGCTTAAAAACAACAATATTGCAGAGTAAGTTATTTTTAAGACAAAGACTGGCTGCAACTGAAACAAAACCTGAACGTCTTCCACTAGAGATGGCAGCAATTAACCCATTTGTGGAGCAGAGAAAACAAAAACGTTTCAGATCAACATTAAAAACTGACATCTTTCTCTATATAAAAGCATTGCTTATTCCCTACAAAGTTGCTATTTCAAAGTACATCTATTTATGTAACCAAAGTAAACAAATAGCCACTTAAACTCTAGGGAAAAATTCTATAGATGCTACTTGGAGGACTTCTGTAATTCTGAAAAATAAATTTTCTTACCACATATACGCCATTTCTCAAAAAAAAAAAAAAGAGTTTAGTAAAACATCTTTCAATATTTATCATTCTTCTGCAATCAAAAAGGAGACTAATAAAGTGATCTCCAAGAAAATAATTTCTATCAGCCATTCCCTTTTTGTATATATAAATCAAAGAATTTGCACCCCTTTGTGGCAGAACGGGATAGGGAAGGTTTAATTATGTTCTGTGAAAACTTAAAATATACAAACTAATGTCAGATTCAGATTCTGATTTCATATGGTTTTCCTTGTTTTGAAGTTTTTATTGTAGTCATGCGCACCTTAGTAACTATGGGAAAATGAAGGCATCTTAATCATAATAAAGCAGAAGTGTATAATTTAAAAAGTAGAATGTTTCAAGGGCTGGCCTGACCACTGGGCTTAATAGCCAGAACACATCCCAGAGCTCACACTGCCTAATTGTGTGGCCTTGACCACATTATTCATCTCTCCAGTTTTCCCACTTGTAAAATTAGAATAATTCGACTTACAGTGTCTCCCATCTCTGACTTCTCAGGAGGGCTCGGAGGATTAATGACCCTACAGTGCTCTGGAAATGAATAAACACTGCCTGCTAAAGCAGGGCTAATATGTTTCAGAGCACTAAAGCCCTGAAATGCTAGAAATTCCAGTTAAACCACCTTGTGTGTCTAAACATGGGTGAACTAAAAAGCAGGGATTACTAAGATACCATACACTATCATTTACAATCAACAAAATACTGAGGGCTGTCTTATCGTTCTGCTACTGAAATTTGATTTTCCCCTACATCCATCCTTAGTATTAAGCTCAGAGTTACATTAAAAGTGACACCAGCAGCAATTGCCACTGTCTTATAAAAACGTGCTGTGAAGG
Organism: Neopelma chrysocephalum; assembly: GCF_003984885.1. Taxonomy (NCBI): domain Eukaryota; kingdom Metazoa; phylum Chordata; class Aves; order Passeriformes; family Pipridae; genus Neopelma; species Neopelma chrysocephalum. The sequence goes on from NW_020897723.1 coordinate 2,173,069, forward strand.
GCAAGGCCACTTAGAGTCAAAGCAGTCGAGAAACATCCCCATTACCCCTGGCCTGTTGTTCCCAGCCTTTGCAGCACAAATGGTCACTCAATCAGAGGACCAGCAATGCTGGCAGATGCTACATGTGGTCCTCTGCTGTTCTTCAGAGATCCCCAGGCTTTATTCAAGTAATGGAAAAGAGTTTAAACCAAGTAATTATCTCATTAGCAACAAATAAGGGGGGGCAGGGGGAAGCACTGTAGAACAGGCTGCATCATTCACAAAGTTGTGACAAGAATCAGACCAAAATAAAGTCTGAATGTCTATGTCCAACTTAAAAAAGAGAGTTATAAATTCATGTTTCAGTCTATAGAATTAATGACCTTGAATAAAAAGCTGTGCATATTATACATTCATTTTCACCACTGTCTCTAAATGTTTCTTCCACCTTACATATGAACAAGAGATAAAATTCCTTAAATGCTGTAGTGGTCAAAGGATGCCACTGCTTGTCCTTGAGTCTGTAGAGGGGCTGCAGAACCTCAGCTGGGTTGGCATCCCCTTGTTTGATGTCATGGATCCTTCAGCAGCTCTGTGAGGAACTATAACCCCTGGAGCAACACCAAGACCAAGAGTTAAATTCTCTGTGAATTGATCTGGGGGATAAGCAAAAGCCTGAGTGGGGAACCACAACAGGGAAGAAGAGGGTCTTGCTGTGGTTCAGCTACTGGAGATCCTTTGCTTGACTTAGGCACACACACACAGTCACAGGGAAGGCATCTCTCTAACCTTTCCACTGCACTTGCAAGGAAAAACATTAAATAACTAAAATATTACTGTGATGGCAGTGGCTACTGAAGCTTCAGTAATTCCAGAATTATCTCCTTTTTTACTTGAGATCTTCAAATAAATATTTTCAAAGTATTTATTGAATAGCACAGTCGAGTGTCATCACATTATGTCTGTTACTTCACAAGTTCTAAATAAATTTAGTTGTTTCATATCCCTTACACATTTTTCTCCTTAAAAAAGGGAGCGTTTCCCACTTCACAACAAAAATCACTTCACAGAGGAACAGGCCAAAGTATCTGTAAAGTAAGTGCCTTTTAGTGAATGGCCAGGCTTGAATTTTTTTAAGACTGATCCAAAAAGTTAGGCATGATGTACTGGAAAGCTTCCAGCTGAAAGTCTTCTGTGTGTAACTGATTCAGTTGTAATTTCTTGAATTAAGTTTCCGTGCTAGGGGAGCTATTAAAAACCACTGAAGTAAAATGAAGATTGTTAAAAGCCCGAAGTAGCACCTTATAGAAGGTTATTCTGCACCTGGACAGTTCTGACAGGACTTTTCACGCAGGGCAGTGAAATGTGGTTTAATGCGGGTCCGTGTCCGACACATGGGGGCTCTCCAGGCCTGATGGATCACTGCTGGAATGGTTTCTTTTTACATGCCATCTAATGATCCAGCAGCATTACAGAAAGAAAGCCTAATGAAGCATATTCAGCGGGAAAAGTGTCGTGTGATTTATCACAAACATGCTGCAGTTTTATCCCAAAACAGCTTCTGGTTACAGTGTGAGAGTCTAAGGCAGGAGACCAACATGGTAAGAAACACAACATCCATCAGATGTCACAAACATAACAAAGCAACTGAAGCTCAAGGAAACCTACGTTTGAGAATTCCAAATGTTACACTGACTCTAGATATAATCTTCTGTGGAGAATCTAAACGATAAGGATTTTTAAACCTGAATTATCAAAGAAATCAAAAGAAACACAATCAGCAAACACAAGTTTTTCCTCCACCAAGCAGAATTTTAAAATGTTCTCCAGGGGCTGGATCCTGCAAGCATCCACAGTGTTTCTAAGCTCACAATGAGACTAATTACAAGAGTACCCAAAAATAAGTGGTTTTAACATTAGACCTACAAAAAAATCTGTGATAAAAAGTACTAGATGCTTTCACAAGTTATATTTCTGTATATTCAAAATGTCAGTATTTCTCTTTCACTGCTGGCTTACAAATAGCTTCTATAAAGAATTTTTAAATGTGATTATATTGATCTGAAATGCTTCATTTTGCATTATTAGTTGGTGTTGTCTTTTCCCAAGGAGGTATATTGCTATTGATGTCACTAATCTCTCTTGAATGTTCTAGTTCTGTTTCAGCTGTACATGCAATTAGAGTAGTTCACAAAGGAGGTAAATTAAACACTACAATCATCTAAAGGCACTTTTACACTTTTGTTGTAACTCTAAATGCAAAAGTTTGCCAAGTATTAAATGCAAAATTTTATTTACTGCCTTTTTACAACAAAAACATGCCTAATTTCACTCAAAAACGAGTCAAGCCCCATCAGTAAAGCAGCTGGAGGAACATAATTTTGATGTTATCTAAACTAGTACCGATCTAACAAATGTTACTTCAAACACTGCTACAAAATAGTTTCTTGTATAAATGCTACAAAAGAGGTCATCAAAATAACCAGTCATGCCTGTATTCAGCCCCTCATAAGGAGCCCAAAATGCACGTTTCACAGGACAGTAATTTTTTGCACAGCCACTGCTGCCTGGAAGGTCATGCTCAAAAAATAATTACTTATCCAAACTCCTAAAATAGAGCAAAGTTTCTGAAGATGCATCAAATCAAGGAAAACCATGTATCTCATTTTTGTCAGCTATAAGAAAAGCACAAAAACACGTATCAGCAGTATTCACTTTAAGGCCATGGACTATTTTTTTCAGCTTGTTGCAATGTTTAATGTGAAACATATGGCAACAACACATCTACCAACATGAAGAAGAAACAGGTCTCTGAAAAGTCTTGAAGAAAAATAATTCCTTATGTGCTTATCCACATTCACAGCCCTGTTGAAGTGCTAAAGCAGTCACAAAAAATCACATTACGAAGGCAAACAGTACTTCAGCACGAACAAGGATTACCAGTTCAGGCTGCAACATTGGCTTTAACATTTCACTACATATGTCCTTCAAAGGTAATCTGGATCTGCTTTGAGATGTCATTCCCAAACAAATCACCACTTTCTGAAATCACAACATTTTGAAAACACAACTTTTTCCTGCATTGTGAGTTCAAAACGTCCTGCAATTCTGCAATCTTTTTTTTTTTTACTTCACAAAGTCTTACCGCAAATCCTTTCCTCAATGAAACTGCTAAGGGTTAATTTGTCTAATTGTGCTTTCCTATGCCCAGGGAACACAGAGGTGACAGTGCTAACTGTACAGGTGTGAGAGGAAATGTCAGAACACAACAGAAAGCACCCAAAAACCTGGAAGTGCAATTGCTGCCCCTGAAATCACCTTGTGCAAGGT